>NC_054372.1:183141438-183480367 GCF_017654675.1 Xenopus laevis
ACACAGCCCTACCTGCATTGTTCTACCATATAATCTATAACTAGTCAATGAACCACATCATTAGTTCACTCAGGCTGTCTTTTCCCTCCACCAATACAAAGGGGAGAAAAGAATATTGATCCTCATTAACCAGCACTGTCTAAAACCAATTGGTCACATGGTATATAGTTACATAGTTAAGTTGGGTTAAAAAAGGCCAACCCCTCCAAATAAAAACCCAGCGCACATACCTACACACATACTTTTAAACTATATACATAAATATCTATATTAATTGTAGATTTTAATATCACAATAGCCTTGGATATTATGTCTGTCCAATAAATCATCCAAGCCACTCTTAAAGGAGAACTAAACCCTTAAAATGAATGTGGCTAAAAATGCCATATTTTATATACTTCACTTATTTCACCAGCCTAAAGTTTCAGTTTGTCAATAGCAGCAATGATCCAGGACTTGAAACTTGTCACAGGGGGTCACCATCTTGGAAAGTGTCTGTGACACTCACATGCTCAGTGGGCTCTGAGCAGCTGTTGAAAAGCTAAGCTTAGGGCCATTGCAAATTATCAAGCAAAAAATGAGGTTGACCTGTAATATAAGTAGTGATGGACGAATTTGTCCCGTTTCGCGTTTCACGAATTTAGCAAATTTCCCGCACCCATTAAAGTCAATGGGAGTCTGTTTATTGTCGTTGAAACCACCGGTTTTGCCAGCAAATTCGCCCATCACTAAATATAAGCTGATGCTACAGTGCACCACAACAACATCCGGCAAGGAATTCAACAACTTCACTGTCCTCACTGTGAAGAACCACCAACACTGCTTCAAATGAAAGTTATTTTCCTCTAGTCTAAAGGGGAGGCCTCTGGTCCCCAGAGTGAAACAACCCCAACCTTGACAGTCTCCCCTCATAATTTAAGTCTTCCATCCCTCTAACCAATTTAGTTGCACTTAGTCTCTGCACTCTCTCCAGCTCATTTATATCCCTCTTAAGGACTGGAGTCCAAAACTGCACTGCATACTCCAGATGAGGCCTCACCAGGGACCTATAAAGAGGCATAATTATGTTTTCATCCCTTGAGTTAATGCCCTTTTTTTTTTTTTTTTTTTTAAATTTGAAATTTTTATTGATTTTTACCAATACAGTGCAGATTGCAGAACGTAATGCAACAAAAGGACATCGGCTGAAGTAGTAACAAAGGTGGTATCTAGACAGCAGATCGATAAATGCAGTTTCCACATATGAACCAATACCTCAAAAAAGCTAAAGTGACTGTATTGTCAATTATAAAAGGGGGGATAGGGGGTTGAGAAGGGAAAGATAAAGAAAAAGAAAAAAAAGGGGGGAAAGGAAAATAAAGAATAGAGGAAAGGTGTCAGAAATAGCAGTGCGTTCAACCACAGAAGTACATCTAAACGAAGGTAACGTGTCCTACACCGTCTAGGTGCAGTGGCTCACCTCGCCACATTTGTCCTCAGCTAAAGCACGTCCAAGTAACGGGTCCACGGATGCCACTCCAGCTCCTCCTCATAACTTCTATCCAAAAGCCTGGCTCGAATGGACTCCATCGCTCTGATCCAATTAACTTTTGTTACAAGGGTCTGTACCCCCGGTATTAGCGGCTTTTTCCAATTAGCTGCCAGTAAAGATCTTGCTGCTGTAAGAATGTGTGTGGCCAGTTTGTGCGAGCTTTTCGAGTGTATTTCTGGGATTTTCATGCCTAAAAGAAAGGTGTGTGGGGAGGCTGGTATAGTGACCTGGAGGACCTCTGAAAGCAGAGTGGCCACCTTCCCCCAAAATTCTCGGGCAACTGTGCATGTCCACCAGGTGTGTAAAAATGATCCCTGTTCTCCGCAACCCCTGAAACAGTTAGCATGGTCTGGATTGCCGCTGAGTTTACTGATGCGTAACGGGGTATAGTACCATCTAAATATAATCTTATATGCTCTCTCGGCAGAGACTGCACAAATGGACGTCTTTCTGGCCGTGTCCCATATGCATGACCATGTTTTGTCCGAAACCGGAAAACCAAGGTCCTCCTCCCATTTCGTCATGTAGGGTTGGCGATATGTAGTGGTGTCTGACGCAATGGAGCTGTAGAGACTGGTGATGAGATGAGTCGGGTATGATCGGTTGTGACAAATGGTTTCAAAGTACGTTAGTGTAGTGTTCATGGCGGACTTAAGGGCCGTGTCCATGTAATGTCTGATTTGTAGATATCTGAAAAATTGTGAGTGTGGTATGTCATGTTTTTCTCTACATTGTTGAAACGAGAGCATTGTCTGGTCCGTCAGAAAGGCAGTAAGGGTAGTCAGATTTGCCGCTATCCATGGAGTAAAATCAAGTGGAGAGCAACCCGGTGTGAAATCAGTATTGTGAAAAATAGTCCTAAATCTGGAATTAGAAGTACTCAGACCCAACTTTATAGACACTGCATCCCAAAGATCCAAAGCCTGTTGTGACGTGGGTAAAACATTCAGGGAGGCATTTCTGGAAGCTTTAGGTATCCAGAAAAGGTGAGCTAGCTGGAGGGGATAGATAAAGTGATTTTCAATTTCCTTCCAGGGTTCGCTGGTTGGGGCATGCACATGTATCATAGCCTCCAATCTGCTAGCTATATAGTATCGGTGTACGTTAGGGACCCCCAAACCCCCCATAGATTTCGGCTTAGTCATGATCTCCGCCTTGATTCTTGGTTTCTTACCACACCAAATAAAATCGGATATTGACCTTTGGAGGATACGAGCGGACTGTTCTGGGAAGTGTAACGGTAGTGTTCTAAACAGATACAACAATCGTGGTAGTAATGTCATTTTAACCGCAGCAATCCTGCCAAACCAAGAGAGGTGGTATGTGTGCCAAGTGAGTAAGTCCTTCTTAAGTTTATCCAACAGCTTGGGGTAGTTGACCTTATATAATGTGTCATAAGATGAGGTCAGTTGTATCCCCAGGTACGTAATGGAGTTAGGCTCCCATTTGTAATCAAAATTGAGTTGTAGCAACTTCAGTTCCGAGGCTGACATCTTCAGCGGGAGTGCGTGTGATTTTGTGGGGTTGATTTTGTAACCGGAGAGAGATTGGAACCGATCTAGAGTGTGGATCAAGTTTGGCAAAGAGGTTTGGGGGGACGTCAGCGTAAGAAGGATATCGTCAGCGAATAAATTAATCTTATGCATTTGTCCGCCTACCTGAAAGCCTTTTATATTGGGGTTATTGCGGATGGTGTGGGCCAAGGGTTCTAGAGATAGAGCGAACACCAAAGGTGATAGAGGGCATCCCTGCCGTGTCCCTCCCCTAATCTCTATATAGTCCAACTGGAGGCCCATGTTCACCACTCGAGCTGATGGAGCTGCATAGAGTTGTTGAAATCCAGTAAGGAAAGGTTTTGGTATTTGTATTTTCTCCAAAACCGCGAACATGTACCTCCAGTCCAACCTGTCAAACGCCTTTTGTGCATCAAGGGACAGGAGGAGGGAAGAAGTTTTCTCATTTGGGGCCAGACTTATTAAATTTATAGCCTTACGGATATTGTCAGCTGCTTGACGGCCCGGTACAAAACCTACTTGGTCCGGATGAATGAGCTGTGGGAGCGTTGTGGAGAGTCTATTTGCCAATATCTTGGCGAAGATCTTGACGTCGGTATTGATAAGGGAGATGGGTCTATAGCTATCACAGTTTTGGGGGTCTTTACCTGGTTTCAATATCATGATAATATTAGCCGATTGCATGTGTCGTGTCAGGGGGGCACCCTCCATGAGAGCTCTAAACAGCTCTTTTAAATGAGGGATGAGGTGAGTAGAGAATTTTTTATAGTATTTGACGGTAAAACCGTCTGGACCGGGCGCTTTATTCGATTTAGAGCCTTTGATCACCGCCTCTATCTCCTCAGTCTCTATAGGTGCAGTAAGCAGTTCCTGGGCGTCCGCAGACAAAGGAGGGGGAGTCCAAGCGGACAAGAAGTTTGAACAAAGGGCGATAGGTGCATTCGAAGCTTTGTCCGCAGAGTATAAGTCGGAATAGAAAGTGTGGAAAGATTTAAGGATATGTTGAGTATCTCTAGTCGTCGTCCCGTCCGAGGTTCGAATAGCATGTATGGTTTGTGAGGACTGGAGGGCTTTGAGTTTGCGAGCTAGCATGGTGTGTGGCTTATTAGCGTATTCATAGTATAAGCTTTTAGTTTTCTGCATAACATATGCTGCCCTATCCGAAAGTACTTGGACCAGTTGGGCTCTAGTGTTCTGTATGTTCTCGAGGCTTTCCCTGTTGGGGTTACGTTTATGTGAAATAGCCAAATCATGTAGGCGAAGCGAAAGCTGCTGAATTTTGCCCTCCCTAATCTTTTTCAGTCGCGCGGCGTGCTTAAGCAGAATTCCCAGAACCACTGCTTTGTGAGCATCCCATCGGATCGCTTCTGATGTGTCTGATGTGTTGTTTAGTCTGAAATATTCCGTGATCGAATTCGTCACGTCAGTGCAGGCATCCACATCCAAAAGGATAGATTCATTCAGTCTCCAACTCCCTGACCCTCTGAGTGTATCCCAGTTAGCGAATACAATCTCAACCATACCGTGGTCTGACCAAGTGATGTCATGAATTGTAACCGAACGGACATATTGTATCTGTGTCGCTTTGGTGAAAATAAAGTCAATGCGGGAGTAAGTATCGTGAACATTAGAGTAGTAGGAATAGTCCCTGTCTATCGGATGTTTCTCTCTCCACGAGTCCACTAATGTTTCAGCAGTTAAATATTTAGCCAAATGTTTTGAGTCCCTGTCATAAGCGATGGGGGTCTGAGGATCTAAAACGGCTCTTGATCTGTCCAAATTGTTGTTTAGAGTAGTGTTAAAGTCTCCTCCCACTATGACCCTGCCTACCGCGATCTCCGAGAGTCTGTCAAAAAATTTTTTGAAGAACGTCTGTTTAGAGGAGTTCGGGGTGTATACCGATGCCAAAGTGGTCAGCTGATTCTGAAGAAGGCCTGTGACTATAAGGTATCGGCCGTCTGGATCAACCAGTTTCTGTTTAAGCTGAAATTTAATCTGTTTTGCTATCAGGATGGCCACTCCTTTAGTTTTGGTAGAAGAATTAGCAAGGTAAGAATGAGGGTAATGTTTTGACAAATATTTAGGTGAAGAAGTTGTGCTAAAGTGAGTTTCCTGCAGCAGCAAGATATCCACTCTTTTTTTGTGATAGTCCGAGAATGCTATAGTGCGTTTTTGGGGAGTGTTGTATCCATTGACATTATGGGAGCCTACCTTGAGGTCGAAGGAGGAGGAGCTCGAGGGGGTCCGTGGGCCCATCGTAGGCTTGTTAATGCCCTTTTTTAAACAAAACAGAACTTTATTTTCTTTAGTAGCCACAGAATTAAACTGCCTGGAATTAGACAACTTGTTATCTACAAAAACCCCAAGATCCTTCTCATTTAAGGAAACTCCCAACACACTGCCATTAAGCATGTAACTTGCATTTATATTATTTCTGCCAAAGTGCAGACTATGAGAACAATTACCATATATGTATATACTGCCACAGGACAACTAAGCTCCAGCTTGAATATAATCTAGACACAATGAATATGTGGGGATACTTAAGTATGCAAGAAAGAAACTACAGATACTCTCTTCAGCCCTTGATTTCTGGCATCCAGTGTGCATCAATATGTATTCCTGTAATTGGGTATGGATGGGGATTTATAATCAGGGAATTTAAAATGCAAAAGAATACTCCAATAAGGAACCCATATGATATGTGTAAATATAGCTCCATGTTTTTTATTCCTGCTAATGGATCTAGAAGTTTTAAACTATGTTTTCATATGATAGAGCAACTACAAAACTGTATGCCCTCCCTCCTGAGACCAAAAACGTGCTCTCTGTTTATTAAATCTTACCTAAAGTCTATTTTCAAGATAATAAATACACAAGCAAAATATATATTACTTATTTAGGGTTTGAGTCATAAAATGTTTAAAATAGTTTTCTCCAGTATCATTAAAGGGTGAGAAATGGAGTTTACACAAGCAGTTACTATCCAATACCTTGAAATCTTAAGCAGCTCATTGTCACACATGAAATCCTGTGTATTGGGAACAGTCACTGTTTGCGTGAGCTCTGCTTGTTTTTAGTGTTGTGATGCCTTTTGAAGTCTGAAGAGTGACTTTTTGAAGTGCTGCAGCTCTTAAAAACCCACATATTATCGGTGTCTAACCCTTTGTATTTGCAGTAATGTTTACAAGGTTTCGATATTCAGGGGTTTCGATGTTCAGGGAGGGGGGAGTTAGTTAGAGGATCAGGCTTTCTTATTATTGGTGAGTAACAAATGATTATCAAATGCAAAATTAGGTGGTAAGACATGCATTTAATAATCAACAGAGAAGCTCTTCTTTTATATTGTACATTTGTATTTATCCAATGGAAATAATATAATCCTCGTTTATAATTTTTTTTCTTCTTTCTTTGTTTTCCGTTACTGTACTCTTCTGGTAGACAACTTTCCTTATCATTCCACATAGGCTTCCATGAGTATCATACTCCCCTGCAAGAAGGCCTAAGAGATGTGGGGTCATGCTGTAAAATCATAAGATCATGGTTAGCATAACCCCTATTTCCATAGCCTGCACTGAGAAATGCCATAAAACCATCATCATTAATATTACCATGTACTAAGCACAATGAAGAAGGAAAAATTTACAGAATAGAAGCCCTTTAACCACTTTTTCTATGAAAGGGCAGTACTTTTTCTCTGTCTATGTCATGTCATTTTGAGCACTTTACTTACTCTCACGTATGATCATGTGCTTCTAATTTTAAATAATTTAAACCAATTTCCTTAAAACCTATAGTTAAAAAAGAAAGCTTGCCTTTTATCACAGATGATGATCTCAGTCAGATAGGCTGCTGATAAGCCTTTGTGATGTATGATACACCTTAAAAGCTTGGAATCACAGAGAATGAGCTTATTTGAAGCAAGAAGAAAAATTTGGCAATGGAAAAATAATAAGCATGAAGAATGAAGAGTGTGTGTTCTTCATCTTCTTTGGTGTTCTCCATTGACTACTTGATAGAGAATATCACATTTGTAACCCTAGCATGGGTATGGCTAGAACTGGGGGGAGCTGGCCTAATCTGGCAGCAAGGAAAGAGGACAAAGGGACGAACAAATACACAAAACAGTGAGCATAATCTTTCTATGGCAGGAGAGCAATTCATAACCAGTGTATAAAAAATAAACATTACAGATATGTGTTCTCGGGAAACATGGGCTTAAGTGTTTAATTTTATAGGGTGAAAGCTTATATCTGTAGATCAGACTTAATGAAAAGTCAACTTTTTGAGACTATAAAGAAGGTGACACGCAGCCCTGATGAACACTAACTAATGATTACGGAGGAGACCCAGACTGTGGTCCTTCAGCAACTCCAGGCCTTGCTGACAGTGGATTCTGGCTCCTTTGAGTTCAATAGCAGCTTAACAGCCACGGTTTGGACATCCCTACTCTCAAAGATGATGCATCAAGGGTCTGCAACTTTTCTAAAAGTTGAGCTGTAATGTTGCACAACAGATATTCAAATATTTCCAGAATGTTGTTAGCAGTCTCATTATCCTTTCCATTGACTTGCATCAAGAAACTCATTTTGGCTCAGCTTTGTGTCAAGCAAAAGTAGCTGAAGCCTAAGGGGTATATGTATCAAAGAGTGAAGTTAGAGATCGCCACAGTCCTCTAGAGTGAAATTCCACCACTCTCCATTCATTTCTATGGGATTTTTAAAAGAATATTTATCAATGGGTGAAAGTGAAAGTTCAATACGCCTTTCAAAAGCCCATGGAAATGAATGGAGAGGCGGAATTTCACTCTAGAGGACTGTGGCGATCTCTAACTTCACTCTTTGATAAATATACCCCTAAGACTCAATTGATGTCAGCTGGAGGAAGTACATACAAATGTCTATAGGATGCTTATACCAAACAAATAATTCCAATTTTGTTTCCTTCATTGTTTTAGAATCCAGGATCACAACAAATTGGCTTGCACTATATTGTGGAAGTTGTCATCAAGGCAAGGGTTTATGTGCCAGAAAAGTGGACTAAATGCTTGTGCCCAAGTACAAAGACAAGACTATAGACAGTGATATGGCAGGGGTAATATAAGAAGTGGAAGGGAAGTATAGGGATTGGGGTAGCAAGTGGGGGAAGACAATGTATGATTATCAGCCGAGATCTTTAAAAAACAATTACGGTAGTATTTTATATTTGATAGGAAAAGGTTTAACTATAAAACATTTTATGCTCGGGTATGTATGGGATGCTAGGATTATACATTTTAAGAGCCTTTCAAATAAAGGGTAATTAATCTAGTTCAGAATGTTAAAGGAACAGTTCAGTGTAAAAATAAAACCTGGGTAAATATATAGGCTGTGCAAAATAAATTGTAATCTATAAAGACTGGAGTGATTGGATGTCTAACATAACAGAAGGGAACCCAACATATTGCTTTTCAGCTCTCTAACTCTCTAGTCAGTGACTTTACATGGGACATAACTGTTCAGTGAGTTTGCAATTGATCCTCAGAATGCAACTCAGATTCAAAAGCAACAGTTATGACCCATGTGGCCCTCCCTCAAGTCACTGATTGGTTACTGCCTGGAAACCAGTCAGTGGAAACCAATCAATGGAAATGAAGAGAACTGCAAAGCAGGAAGTAGTGTTCTGGCTATTATGTTAGACATCCAGTCACTCCAGCCTTTATACATTACATTTTTGGCTAACAAACTATTTTAGATACATTTTTTTTATCATGCACAGCTTATCTATTTACCAGGTTTATATTTTTACACTTAAAAATTTAAGTCCAAGGGATGTAACTTGGGATACCTACCCACCCCATACCACCCACACCAGTTAGCCCAATGTCTCCCGCACACCAATGACACCTGCAGGAGCCATACCCCTGCTGCTCCCCCCCCCCCCAATCTATGTATTGTCTTCAGATATTGTTAAACACATTTTTTGTATGTAGGACTGGGAAAATCATCATGTTGAATACATACAAAGACTAAACTGGTGCTAACAGTCCACTCGATCCACTCTATTCCATACTTGCGTCTTCATCATAAGTAAGTATTCTAAAGTTTGTGGTAGATACAGCACAAATACATCTCCACCAATGGTGATGATTATACGTTGCTATAGTTGTCTTTACAGATAATGAAAAACACAGCAGATTCCACTTGCATCTACATTGTCCTACTTTAGAATATCTGTGCATCAGCTAAACCCTTATATTTCATTTAAATTTGAAAGAAGTAAAACTAGATTGTATATTGGATATCAGTAGCCAAGTATTTACAAATAATTATAGGTGGTAAGAACAGAATGTGAAATTGCATTCAGAGCTACTTGCTGGTCTGTCTTTTAAGTGACTCCTTTCATTGACCAGACAGATCATTTCCAAACCGGTTTGCCCATCCCTGTTTATAAAGTTCGCTTTACCCGATTGCAGCTTTTCATTTCCTTTGAAAGCAAATCTTCCAGGGACACTTTTGTTCCCATGTGATGAGAGGTAAAAGAACCAATGAAAAGAAAAGTTACCTAAGGTCAGGAAAAGTTTATTGCTTTTTAGTAGCATTTAAACCCAAAGTCCTTTTTTAATGTAGAGAATGAGGATATGTGTATGAATTATAAATAAATTAAGTTAAATAACAACTATAGAGGTCATGGTTTTAACAAACAGTATAATTCCATGTACAGGTATCTGAGTGCAGAAATAACATTAGAATGGTATACAATGTAATGTCGTGGTTGTTCTTAGGCTTGTCCATGTCCATTACATGCATATAGTGCATAAAGCAGTGATCCCCAACCAGTAGCTCATGAGTAACATGTTGCTCTCCAACCCCTTGGATGTTGCTCCCAGTGGCCTCAAAGTAGGTGATTATTTTTCAATTCCAGGCTTGGAGGCAAGTTTTGGTTGTATAAAACCAGGTGCACGGCCAAACAGAGCTTCAATGTAGGTTTACAAGCCACATAAGGCCTATAAAATGGCCAATCACAGCACTTATATGGCACCCCAAGAACATTTTTCATGCTTGTGTTTCTCCCCGACTCCTTTTACTTCTAAATGTTGCTTATGGGTTCAAAAGGTTGGGTATCCCTATTGTAAAAAATAAGGCTGAGTGCTTTTATATACCGTAGGTCATGGAACACCAGGTTCTTCTAATATTCTAATATACACATATTTTTCAACAAGAGGTACATTATTTATTATACAAGTTTCAGTGAGTCATGTGGCAGAAGTGACATCACTAAGCACAAATTATAACTGATGACATCACTAAGCCCCATTTATTGGCATATGATTTATGACTCTTGTGTATTATTTTCATATATTATATTGCTCCTTATAGTAATGGCATTTTTTTTTTTGACCGCATTGTAGTTTGTTTTCCCATCGTGCAAATAAAATTACATTGGGCAGGAATCCTTAAACACAAATAACCATGTAAGACCAAGGGCAGACTCATTACTAACATACTTTTAGTTGTAAAATATACTTCAGCAAACCATGTTCCTCAAAGTGCCCGGGGCTTGCACCTTGGTAAAAGGCCCCTTCTATCTTTATTTTTGTTTAGTGTTCTTAAATGAATTTTTGATGGCAGTGATGTTTTTATATGTAATATAAACAGTTTATAATGAATAATATATACAGCCTCAAGCATTACCGTTACCAAAGTGATTATTTCTATTAAGTAGGGCCAATCAGTAGTGTAATAATATTTACAAGTGAGGTGTGACATTGCAAAAATGTCAAAGCAGTTACTTGTAAAATTAAAAGAATCATTTATTTGAACATTAGAAAAAGCCTTGCGCGTGTCACGCCCAAATGGCCACTTAATCATAGGATAATCCTGCACTTTTTCTTTTAAATGAGCTGTAACCAATCCAACAAAAATTCCTCAGAAGGGAAAATGTGAGACAATATATATATCTAATAACAAATTCTCATGTCTATATGCCTATGTATAAATATATATATTATCCAGAATGTTTGGGACCTGGGGTTTTCCGGATAATTTATCTTTCTGTAATTTGGATCTCTATACCTTAAATCTACTAGAACCCAATAGGCTGGTTTTGTTTCAAATAAGGATTGATTATATCGTAGTTTGGATCAAGTACAAGGTATTGTTTTATTATTACAGTGAAAAAGGAAATAATTGTAAAAAATGTGGATTATTTGAATAAAATGGAGTCTATGGAAGATGGCCTTTCTGTAATTTGGAGCTTTCTGGATAATGGGTTTCCGGATAATGGATCCCATACCTGTGTGTATATATAAAAAAAAATTATATATATGTCATGCCTTATACAAACTCCCTAAGCTTTGCACCCAGGCACCTTTATCTCCTACACATGATGTGCCGGCAGCCTTCAATCTATATATATTTATATATAAACTCATTCCTGCAGCTGGAGCACTCTTAATCCATTAGGCAATTGCCCGGGAGCAGGTTATAATAAATCATACATAGCACAAACAAAAAACCGCACGCACAGGACTTGTAAGGTGCAAAAAAATCTAAAAGATTTATTGCAACGTTTCGGCTCCTGTACTCGAGCCTTCTTCAGGTGTTGTGTCACCTGAAGAAGGCTCGAGTACAGGAGCCGAAACGTTACAATAAATCTTTTAGATTTTTTTGCACCTTACAAGTCCTGTGAGTGCGGTTTTTTGTTTGTTATATTTATATATATAAATATATACATAGAAAATCCCCCTAAAATACCAGGACAACAAATAAAACATAAAAAAATGATATAAGAAAGACTTCACAATATGTCCCACAGATATATTTATGCCGTTTACGTGACATGGTAGAAACCTCTTAATATAACTGTTGCCATGGAATACAGGACAGGGATGGCATGGAGGTTTTTATAGAAAATTTATTGTTCATCTACTAATAATTATTTCCCTGGCATACTTAAACATGCAATGTCAGCGCGTGACATCAGCATTTCTGTTTTAGGAGCGAAAATGTCCGTTTAAGTAGACGTGAGTAGCTAGTAACCTTGCTGCCTGGACTGACCTTGCCTGGACTTGACTTTGCTTTTTCTACACCCCTTGGATACTGCAATCTATGCTTGGAGCCTCTTGCTTCCTCCTTGGTCCGTTAAACCTAATCTGATCCCTCGGGCCCTGACACTTCCCCACTTATGTGGTATTAAAAGATTTAGAGACTCAAGAATTAAAAGAAAATACAAACAATGATAATTTCATCAAGATGAAGATGGATGGTTTTGGAACGGCTTACCCTGGTGGGGGTCGGCGGGGATGCCAGCCGCACTCCTTTGCTTCTGTGCTGGTTCCTATGGGCGCGCGCCCATTCTTAAAGGTGCAGTGACGCTGGCACATGACGTCAGCCTGCATGGCGCCAAATTCAAACCAGATTTAAAGGAGCTTCAGTGCTGTGTTCTTCACCCATTATAGGTTTCCTCATCGTGAGTTCCTGGTGCCTCTGTGCTGTTTAAAGCGTCTGTATCTTGTGATTTGACTACCTGTTGTTTCTGACGATCCTGACTTCTGAAATCCTGACCCTGCCTGGTAACCGACATCTCTATTCCGTATTCTGTCTGATTGATCTCCTGGTTTGACCCTTGCCTGTTTTGACTTCGCTTGTACTCTGCCTGCCCCGACCGGGCCTGATCTGACTTTGTTTCCTGTCTACGCCTTGTACTGTGACCTTCTGCCCAAAAGACTTTTGCTTTACTGTTGTGCCCCTTTGCTCATTCAGAACCCTTCGCTTTGCACCTTTCTTAATAAGACCTGGAGGCATCTGACTAACCGAGGGCTCCTCCCGAGGTGAAAGGCGGCTGTTAAAGGCAGAAGCAAGAGCCGAGAACAGGGTGCTTAGCATCGGTTCCGAATTTAGGGTGCCAACCGTGACAGGTTTCTACTGCACAGCAATGATACAAGATTCATTCAAATAAAGGATGCATTGTTGACGTTTCTGTATGTATTCTCAGGTGTTTCTAAAAATATGGGCTCTTTGGAGTAATTTAAGGCATCTTATCTTTTATAACTCTTGCATATCAAACCATTCAATTGTACAAATGGGATTTAGCTGTTATTTTTATCAGTGCTATCTCAATGGGAGGAAAGGCATTTTCATGGCAGATTAAAAGAATGGCTTTATTCAACCTGTCAACTCTCTAGGGTTCTGGACAAAGTAAATAGTGAGCGAGTCATATGAAATTAGGCAGAGATTGCAGTACCCAAGAGATACATTTCAAACAGCACATTGTCCCTCATACCTTGTTGGAAAAAAGCTGATCCTGAAATGAATCGTAATGGCCAAAGCAGAATATCAATAACATGACTATATGTTCTTCAGTACATCTGACTTGCATGTCTGAGAGTTTCATCAGTACAGGAATGCTGTACATAGTCTAGACAGCAGTAATTAAACAGGACTGTGTCTTAGATCCCAAGTTAGTGATTGATGTTTGGGCAGCCTTATTCATCTTAATATGAGTGGGTTTACCAGTTTCTCCTCTCTTTCTGCAGCCTCTCTTGTACCGACAATGTTGTTATTAAGTCCCCTTAAGGCTGAGAGTCACTGGTTTTCTCTTCTGGCACAATTCAGATGCTCTTGCCGCATTTCAGATGGACTTTAATGGAACTGGCTTGGCTAACACCAAGGGCAAGAACTGCTTATACTCAGTCTTTTCAGTCTTGCAGATTCTGTTGATGCCAATGGGAAGTATCAGGCACAGTTTTCAGTTACTTAAAATAATCAGGCCAATGAAACATCACAAGTGCCTTTAGCCTTTATGGTACCATTATGTTAGGATGAAACTTTTACACCTCTATAAGTTTCAGCTAACACTTTCATTGTGATGAGATGTTAGAGGCTGTTCTACATTAAAGGGTTAAAATGCTGGAGAATTCTCTACCACTCAGTTGACCTGATTAAACCACTGGACTTTCAAGAATACTCAGAAAGTCCAGTTGCTTTATATTTATCTCCACTAGATCCTGTGGGGGTTATTTATCAAAATACACATTTTTCTGATATTTTAAAATAAAAAACTCCAAACTAGGATACAAGACTTGACCTTATTTGTTAATAAAAAAAACACAATTTAATCAGTAGGGGAAAACTCGATAAAATCAAGGGAAACCCAAATCATACGATTTTTGCCTGAAAAGTCTGAAATAGTCAGATTTTCAAGCTAATTCCAGCTCAAACCACTGAAACTTCCACATAGGATAGGGACCTCTCCCATTGATTTATATACAACTTCAGCAGGTCTGAGATGGTGGATTTTTGGATTCAGACTCTAGGTATAATAAATCTCGAAAAAATTTGAGTTTTTTTTACACTAAAAATTTTGATTTTTATAGTAAAAAACTCAAAGTTTTTGGCATTCAGGCTTTAATAAATAACCCCCTGTATGTTGGTGACCTGGATGAATAAAAACTTTTATAATCAGTCTTTATGATACTTATTAATAGTAATTTTACACTGTCTCTACAAGAGAGCCCCATGTGCCATAGCCCTAAATCACAAATGTCCTTCCTCGCAGGATGAAGAAATATACCCTTGTTTTTTTCCATTCAAATTGTGCTTGTACATAACAGATGAAGCCCGTAGGCTTAAAATCAACAGTTACAGCCAAAAGATGTTTCTTCAATAGCTTCCTCTAATTGAATAAACTAATGTATAAAAGCAATGGGCAGCAGCAATGTACTTAAAGGCGTTGTTCATCTTTGAGTTCAATTTTGTTATGATGTAGAGAGTGAAAGTCTTAGACAATTTGCAATTTTGGTTATTTATGATATTTAGCTTTTTATTCAGTGGCGATCCAGTTTACAGTTTCAGCAATTTGGTTGCTAGGGTCCAAATTATCCTAGCAGCCATGCATTGAATATCGACTGGAATATGAATAGGAGAGGGCCTGGGTAAAAAGTTGAGCAATAAAAAGTATTGTAGCCTTCCAAAGCATTTGCTGATTAGATGGGGCCAGTAATCCTCATTTGAAAGTAGGAAAGAGTCAGAAGAAGAAGTCAAGTAATTAGAAAAAACTATAAACAAAATAAAAAACAAAGACCAATTGAAAAGTTGCTTAGAATTGGTCATTCTAAAACATACTAAAAGATAACTTAAAGGGGAACCACCCCTTTAATATTCTTTTATAAAGAATTGTCTTTTGTACACAAACTTTTTCACTTACTAGATGCACAACTATCTTATCTTTAGCAAATTACTTTTCTTTTACCCCATCCAACTTCCACAGTAATTGTTTCATTTCGAAGAGCTTTCTACATACACAGTTGTTCAATTCACTTCATTTTCTAGCAGGAGGATTAGATGGATCCTTTTCAAGGAATCAGCTACATTTTGATTACAAACAGAAGTACCTCCAAGCAGCCAGTAGCCCAATCTTGCCAACATTATCTTTCTACCTACCTGCTTTTTTTTCTTTTTGTCTCTTTCTTCCTCTCTCTTCCCTTCTACATGATCTCCCTCTACGTCTTAAGGTGGCCATACAAGGGCCAATAAAAGCTGCCGACCATGATGACAGTTTATTGGCTCGTGTATGGATCCCTCCAACAGGCTTCCCTGATCGATATCTGGGTGAAAGTTGGCTAGATGTTGATCGTACGGGACTAAAAACCTGTCAGATCGCGGCCGCATCTGTTCGTTGATGTGGTCCAGCTATCTCCCCTCCCGTTACCCTTTGTTATGATCTGATTGTGAGCCCAATGTCTCCCACCTCAAGGTGGGCATATCGGGGAGAGATCCGCTCATTTGACGTCATCACCAAACGAGCGGATCGCTCAGTGTATGGCCACCGCTACCTTACTCCCTTATCCCCCCTCCCCAAAATATTCAGATGACCAAATTAGGATTTCATTTGCTGTGTACTTGATGACTATGCTGTCAAATTTAAAATAAAAAAATAAATAAATAATTGTCTCTAGAAGTATGTATACATCATTTTATCAATATAGCATTGACTTGTGATGCAGAACTATATATAGTACAACAATACAGTAACAGAACAAACAGTTCTCAATACAATAATAGAATACAAATAAATACAGAACACACTTTCAAAATTAAATGCTAAGTGAAAAAGAATGCTAAGTGCTACAAGAAAAGAGGTCCCTTCCCTATAGATCTTAGAAGGATAAGTAATAAGTGTGAGATTTTCCCTTACTTTATTGTGGATTGTCTGAAGTAATAGCAAATCTTCTTATAATTATTAGACCCTCTCTTCTTCTTGTTTGAGTATGAACCGAGAGTCCTTCAGGATTCTATAGTACTTTTTCATGTCCCAGGATTTCCTTGTTATTATTGTTATAATTGGCGATTCTGTTGGAGGAAACCTACATACCTTTAGTAACCTACATAAGTAACAGTACATTAAGTTTTTTAAAATGTAATCAATTTTAATATATTTGTCTTGATATAAAAATTGTGAAGTACTGTAGAGTTTCTCCTGTTTTTAAGGGACTGAGTGTGAATGCCGACCCAGAGGCAGCCCATAAAATGGCAACATTACTTGGAATGACAAACCTCTCTATTTCCAAAGTATCTGCTTACAGTACAGTGAAATGTTCACTTTTTGATATAGTTGGGAGGCTTAAAGAGTAATTTGATGTGATCTGAAGCAAGCAATCAAACTGCAATTCAAGTCAATGAGAATTTGCAGACAATTATGGCACAATTGTATGACTGTGAGCATAAGCCCTCTGGGACTGAAAATATTTCATGATCTGCAGATAGAGAGAACAGAGAAACCTGAACATTTAGTAATACATGTATGCCTGCTACAAGCTAGAAAAATAGGTCTTAAAAATGTTCTTTAAACTGATCACAAAGACTTGCACTGTCAACAATTTATAAAAATGCAAGTATACAACCCATAGAATGTAAGATTTATTTGCCTACAGATTATGGTGATATATATTCCTCCCTCCTCTGGGCATCTTTGCATGGGAGAACAAATTCCTTTCTGCTGTATTAGATGCACATAGATCAGACTGAAGTAATGTAATAAAGATCTTAAAGAGATTGATGTTTGCCTAATAAAATATCTAAGACACTTTTCAGTGTATATTAATGAAGACATATGTGTTTTCAAAGTTATTTTAAAAATTGATTTGGATTACAGTTACATATGAAAATAACTTTAAGTCCATTGAACAATGTATAATGGAAGAATTATTTGCGTTGCGTTTTCTTTCATAATGCAAAAACGTGAAGGCCTATTTCTCGGAAGGTGAATTTTAGTGGGTTCAGAAGTTTTTTTTAGAGGTTTAGAGGTTTTTGAAACCACAATTAAACTCTATTTCTCTAAAACCACAAATGCCATGAAAGTTAGTAAAATATCCAAATCTAAAAAGTAGAAATGAAAAAAGAATAAAAAAAACACTGAAAGATGCGCTAATTAATAAGATTATTTTGTAAAACCCCTAAAAATGTTAGCTTTTTGGGCAAATACTAGCAATTAAAAATCAGAAAACCTATAAGGGGGTTATTAACTAAAACTCAAATTGTTTTTTTCGGGTTTCTTGTTTTTTTTCTGGGTTTTAAAGGGGAAAATACAAATTTATCGTGGAGAAAAATTATTACTATACCCTGAGGCTGCTAAAAGTCAGAATCTGAAAGTACTCCATCTCAAACCTGCCGAAGTCATGTAGTTCATAGAATAGTCTAACTATTTTGTGGTTTTCGAGTGATAATCCAAAAAAATTTGAGTTTTCAGGTGTAAAATCTGAAAAAAACATACAATTCAATTTTTTTTAAATATTTTTATTTCTGGAAAATACAGACATTTGCGTACAAAATAGTATGCTTTCATTTAGCAACAAGAATACAGTATACGATAGTTGACCCATTTATATATTACAGACATAGCACGGTGCAATTCAATTTTTTTTTACGATTTTATCGAGTCTTTTCCCACACCAAAGTTATTTTATTGATAAGTAACGCAAAATTGTGGATCAAAATTTGGTCGAAGCTGTCAAATTTAAATTTTCATTAAATAATCCCCTAAAAGTCCAAATTGATTAAAAATAGTCCATTAGGATCAGTCAATCTCCCATTGACTTCTTTGGGACCTCAACAGCTTTTACTTGGTGCAGTTTAGTATTAGAGGCTTTCATGGTTCTTACACTTTTAAAGAAATACAGAAAAACCACACATTTTTAGAGATTCATGAAAAAAATTGTTGCAGGAGTTGGACAGGGCCAGATCTGTTCCCCCCCTGTGCCTAACTGAAACTCACTCCCTGCCTGAAGCTCCTTGACCTTTCCCATCCCGATCGAAGAAAGAAAAAGCAGGTACTATGTGCTGGTAGGGTTGGGGGTAGGCGGATGAAAGTGGGGTTGTGGGCCCCTGATGTGGCAACCCCAGTGGGACCCCCCAGTCTGACACTGTCTATACATTCACTTCACTGAACAGCCTATATTTTTACAGGTCTAGCACTCTCTCCAAGTTATAATCTGTGTCTGTCTACTTGACTACTGACTACCCTCCACACAACTCTCTTGTTTCTCATGTTGCTCAGTCTGTAGTTTCTATGGTATAGCAGAACTTTTCGACACGTATCACTTCCTTCCTGACTGTATTCTAATGTATAATTATTCCATGTTAAAAGTAAAAGAATATTAGAAGTCAATAAGGAGTTCCTTGACCAAATAAATACTAATTTTGTCTAGATTCTCCAAGGTAACACACTGTATGTTCTCATATTTTGAAGCAGTCTTGAGAAACAAGTGACATCACTTTACACTATTTATTATGATATCTTCTGTACCATAGATATGTCCCCAAGTCACTACTGGCTTTGGTTGCCTTTGCCTTGTCTTATAGAAACGAGTGCTAGAACAGCTCTTGGACATACTAGAATTAGGCGGGTCATGAGCCTGATGTCTGACCAAATTTGAAACTATAATGGGTGAACTTTAATTTGTTTCCTGGGACAGGATGTGCCCTTTCTGTTTATTTCTCGGAGTCTGGTGCCTAAAAATAGCCACCTTTAAGCCACACTCCACTCCCCCCTTCCATAGACCAAAGTAAAATTCAAGGATTCACACTTGTAGATTAATGTACAAAATAGTGATGTGCAGGTTGACCCAAAACCTGTTGGTTGGGCAGGTTCAGATTAAAATTTCATCAACCATTGCGGGTTCAGGTTGGGTCCTGGTCAGACTGGGGAAGTACTGCTTTGGTCCTGAAGATATCTCTGTTCTTATGTATGTAAGAGTCAGGTGCAGTTTAAGTCTTGAGGGTTAGGTCTGGGTGCAGGTTGAGTTTTCCCCAACCCGCACATCACTAATGCTGAAATAAAAGTCTACCTATAGCAGAATCTCTTGTCATCAAGGAAAGATAATGTCCACATTGCAAATAATGACCTTTTATGTGCTCTATGCACTCTTTGGGCTGTTCAGGTCCAGAATTTTGAATATTTTTTGAAGTATCAAGAGACTTCCCTGGCATGTCCCAGAGTTCCTGCTCCATGTCCCACAAGTGCGTTAAAGGCAGCATGCTGCAACATGGAGTCAAGAGTATGATGTACTAGACATAAGACAATTCCAGGGGAGTAGCAGAGGAACTGCGTGGATGGAACATCTGTCACTTGGCTTTGCTTTTATTCTTCAATTAAATGGACAGAGAAAACCCATTACACACTTGTGCTTGTTCCCAAAGTTTCACTTGGCGTGTATATATTTGTCTCTTCGAGTACCTGTGTAAATGTTTTTGCATCCATTGCTTGCTCTTATTGCCCAATACTTGCAATTATGTGACCACTGTATAAATCATGAAAATGAATATATAATATAGATTGGTGTCAAAGAGTTCAGCGTGGGACAAGCACATTAGTTAAAGGGTTGAGTTCTGATGGAAGGTTTGATAAATGAGATGCTTTTTACTGCAAACGCCGACCTTCAGTGGGGTATGATTAATCTGTGTAAATACATCCAAGGAATTCCCAAGGGAACTATTCATCCCTGGGATCATTTAAGTGACAGGAGGCCATCCTTTGCAGTTAATGAAATGAGGATTAAAGTGTCAACAAAGGGGAAAAAAAACACTAAAGTAGTGGAATCCCAAATCTAAATGGCTTTTAAAAGCAAAAAGTAAAAATAATTAATTTATATATTTGGATGAACCGATTCACCCTTATCTTCAATATGACAATTATTGATTGAAGCTAAGGAACAAGAGACGGGTCAGTGGTTAGTTATTTAGTTCTGACGTCTGATGCGTCTGGGTCTGATTTCTGTATCAGTCAATTAGGGTTTTACACAAGTTAATGGGCTTTAGATGTCAAACTGTTGACTTTGTAGAACTTATGTATAATGATGCGAGTATAGCAGGCAACATGACCCAATGACTGTGCAACGTTTTAAACTTTTCTTTCTTCTTTTTAAAACGACCCCTAACTGTGAACAGATTAATGTCTAGATCGCTAACCATTGCAGGGTTCTGTATGGGTTCTCGGGTTGAAAAATGCCTGTACTGGTGCTATCAGAAGTCAAATAGGAGTTAAGCTGAAAAGCACCACATGCTTAATGTTCTGCCTTATAGCCTATTGCCTTTATGAGTCCTAAATTTGGTACATTCTAGTGATGGGTGAATATGGGGCGTTTCTCTTCGCCGAAAAATTCACAAATTTCCAGTGAAATTCACGAAACGTTAAACAATTCGCATAACGGCGCCGGCGAATTTATTCGCCGCCGCCAAATCTAGGGAATTTGCCACAAATTTGCGCCTGGCGAATAAATCCGCCCATCACTAGTGCATTTGTATAGAATCACAAAGCAGCAAAATCTCAACATCACTATTCAATAGCATATAGTTATGCAAGCAGCTTTGTCTGTACATTTATCGAGCAGCTGGTAATATTGAACTGTCTATTTACTTATTAAGGGTCCAAAACATGGTTGGTTAATGCGCAGAATGACACTTTATATTTTCTATTAATTATATTTCACAAAATTCTGGGTAGAAAGGGGTGTCTATCTAGGGGTCTTTTGTGGCATAGGTAGATGCATTTTCATTGAATCCAGATACAGTTGACTATTTGGAGCAGACCATTTACCTATCTGGAAGGGAGCAGCGTATCTTCTGTGTGCTGCTGTTTAATATCACTCAACAAGTGTCCCCCTCATTGCTAGTGTCTGCAGTGGCTAACAAATTCACTATACAATTTACGTATTAATTTCACCCCCTAAATTTCTTTGGACACAATGTTCTTCTTTGCTCCTCAGTGTTACCTCTTCCACATTCAGAGCAATAGATATGCTGAGCCCATGCTCTGGAATTCCTTTCCCTGTCACATTAGACATTGCAAGAGTCTCCAGGCGGTATATTCACTAATGGCGAATTTTCGCCAGTGTCAGCTTCGCACAACTCGCACCAGTTCGCCAGGCACAAATGCGCTACGTCTACGCCAATTCACTAATATGCGGAATTTTGTCCTGGGCGCCAAATGCTGGTGACTTTTCGCTATCGTTACTTCAGCAGTACGAGCATTTCTTAGCGAAGATTCGCTAGCGTTCGTTTGTGCCTAGCGAAAATTCACTAGTGATGTTGCGCTTAGGTCAATTTGCATAGGGCAGGTAATTTAAAGTTGTATCGACGTCTTTATTATAAATGTTGGGCAAATGCTTGAAGTTACCACTTTTTATTACAAATGTCCAGGGAAGCTTAATAAAGACAAGAGAGTTAATATAATGCCCTACACATGAGCCCACTGTAAAATGAATGTTCCATATATTATGAAATGTCTGGAGAAAACCAGTTATCCAAAAAAAAGTTTGTTAGGACTTTTGTAGGCAATACCGCTTAAAAAAAGAGAAAGTTGCTAGTGTTTTTTGAACTTTAATGCATTTTCAGCAGACAAGATATGGTGTTAAGCTCCCCATAGACGTGACGATTCTTCTTGCCGAACGACCGATTTTAGGGAAGTCCGACCAATCCTTCGAAATTATCGTGAGGTTAGTGGGATTCGAACGATCGTACATCTTACAATTTTTCGGCCAACATCTGTCAGGAAATTGATCGGCCAGGTCAAAAAATCTTTGTCGGTCCCAGTGCAATCTATCTATGTTTGCAGGGCCAAGCAGGCAGCTCCCCTTTGTTTTCCTGGCAAATTGGTCTTTTTAGTTGATGGTAAATTCGTATGATCGTACGATCTTTCTGAGAAGATCGTGGTCTCACGATCAGGATCTGATCTTTTAAAAATCTCAACATCTATGGCCAGCTTAAGTGACAGAAGATTGAGGAAGATCTAGCTGCTTTCTAGCACTTCGTCTGGTCTGAGGTGGTGAAGTCAAATCTGGCAAAAGAGGTAACGTTCAGTAAAATCTGCACTTTACTGAATTTGCAGAGTATCAACCTTTCACCAGAGCGAAAAGTCGGCTGGCGATAGAGTGCGAACGAACGCTAGCAACGGTCTCTTTCACTAGGAAATTGACGACTGCGCCTATTAGTGAATTGGCAATTTCTTTCGAATTGTCGCTAGCGTTAGCCACTTCATTTAGTGAATCTACCCCCAGGCCTTCACTCTCAACCCATCTCTGCAGCAAAGCTTATCCCGGGGCAAATGCCACATATAATACATGGCAGAAGAAACACAGTCCCTATTCCATATAGAGTTTAGCGCCCCCATAACACATACAGTATAGATACTCTACCAATTTCATGTATAATACCCCAGAACAAGTTAACTGGAAGTGCCAGTTTTGTGTATACTGTTTGGCAGGATAAATAGCTTATTGGAAAAATGTATTGGTGCTGGTTTGGGGAGGCTTAGCCTATTTAAGCCTTCATTAAAATCTACCCATGTGTCTCACTCTTTTAAATTGTAAGCTCTTTTGAGCAAAGTGCTTCCCTTACTGTCTGACAGCAACATTTACATTCAGTACAGTTCCCAGCAACATCACAACAACTAAAGGCAATCAAAAACTAGTAGTTGTAGTCCAACAAAAGCTAGAGTTGCCTCTTGACTGGTAGTTTCCCATCATTATAAGCAGCTCTCCTCCTTTCTGCACGTACTTCCCTGATAACCCCATCCTGAGTGAGTAGCTCTTTCCCCCTGTGCTTTCACTCTTGTTTTTCTTGCTCTTCTTATCTAGGGATGTATATCAGAGGTTAGATCTTCCTCAACAATGGCACAGATGATTCAGCCTCTGATGAGAGATGGACAGTTCACCAAATGACCCTTGATAAAATGAGCCAGTAACAGTCCTTGCAACTTATGGTCACATAAATAGTGGATAATGTTTCAGAATGATCTTTTATATGACTACAGTATGTTCTTTAGCTATAGCTTCACTGCTAGACGGCTATATATCATGTCCATTTTTGTATTACTTTACCCAATATGGGAAACGTTATTGCCCCTGTTATTATAACTGCTCTCACATCCTATAACTTTCAAATATTGCTGGTTTTTATTCTATATTTTGTTTTTTTATATCAAGTATGCACAGTATTCACACAGATTCTATTTCAGTTTCTCTTTATAGTCGTTATGGTTATAATTCGTCTTTATTAATATAGGGTAGTCTTAGTCCACTGCCCTTACAAATTATACATCATCCACATTAGTCTCTTCCCAAGCAGGAGTTACAATCTTGTGTCCCCATCATGTATACTATGGCCAATAACCCGTAGGGGCACATTTATCAAGGGTCGAATTTCGAACTTAAAAAACTTCGAAATTCGACCAGCGAATAGGCCAAACTTGATAGTCGAACTTTTCTTTTTGAATTTTTTTGGCCGTTTTCGGGCAAACAATTTGACCGAACGATTTTTTGACTTTTTTAAAACTTAGACAAATTTTGGCTATAGGTTCTCGGAGTTCCCCATAGGCTAACATAGCAATTTGGCAGGTTTAAGGTGGCGAAGTGTCGAAGTCGAACTTTTTTAAAGAGACAGTAATTTCATTTTTGAATGGTCGAATATTCAAAGTATTTTCAATTCGAATCGAAGTCAAAGTCGAATTTGGCCTATTCGATGGTCGAAATACCCAAAAATTACTTAGAAATTCAACGTTTTTGAATTCAAAAATTCACTTCAAATTCACTTCGACCATAAGTATATCTGGAATACTTTCAGAAAATGCAGGTGGATGCTGAAACTCCAGTGCCCTGGTGCAGTAATTCTAACCATTTGCCTATGCTCTCCATATTGATTTTAGGTTTTGCAGAACACTAGTACAAAATAATTTGCAGGCCCTGTTTTATCAAGGACAATCCAGTTGCTTTTGTGCTATAATAATTCATGGACAGCCTTAGATCACTGCAATTTTAATTTAGAAGATTCCTATCACCACCTTTCTGCCATCTTGCCCTTCTTTACTTGCTATTTCAAACCCTTCTCCCTTACTGCTTTGCTAGAAATCTCTGCTATATTACTGCCTTCTGTAGCCCTGATAGCTACTGTCTGCATTTACTCTCTTTATGTGTGACCAATATATCAGTCATCCATGAATGTGGCTTAAACTCTAATGGCCACTATGTATGTGTTTTTCCTGGGCATCACTGCACTGCCCTTTTTATCACTCTCATCCCTTTCACTTCTGATTACATTACAATGAGACAATCTCTGAACTCTACATTTCAGTTCATTTTTTTACTCTTGCCATATCCTGCCATCCCCATTTACTATCCAGAGCATTGCAAAAATTCAGTCCTTTTATAATAAAACAACCAAAATTTGTATCCATTTTCTTGTCATATCAAAACTGAATTTCTGCAATTTGAAAGTTGTTGGCATTCAGTTGAATGATAGTTTATTCCACTATCCATGTCTGCTGTCTCCATGTTGGAACCTACTCTTGCTTCTCTAGTCTGTAAGGAATAACATTTTATATTCAACTCTGTTGCCCTAAAATGTGCATCTCTTCCCTTTGTGCTTCCCATGTTTGCCCCCCAATTCACTTTCTTTCCCTATTTGTGATCAACTTTCACTTCTTTCTCCCCACATTAAACTATGAGACTTTTCTTGAGCTTCTGACTATCACTGGAATGTCATCTTACACTACATCAGATTCTCCTTTTCTTAAATTAATTAAAAACCGCCTGAAGACCCAGATATACCTCAAAGACTTTGGTTATTGAACAGGTTAGGGTGACGAAGGCTAAAGGAGCCAAAGAGCCCTTGACATGGCAAAACATGCATTGGAAGCCTTACAAAAACTGATATTCACATTCCTCATGCTACACACATGACATAGCACTGCCTTAAACCCTCTCCTCTTCTATTACAGGATCTGCAAATCACTATCTATACCCCAATCACGGGTCCCGTTCCACAACTTCCCTTAAAGGCCCTCCTTCCCTTAGGGTACAAAGCTTCTTATTACTCGGACCTTGTGCTCCAATCTCCCCTGGCAACAGGTGGAGTCCAAGGAGAAATAGCCATATGGTCCCTGCCTCCCTTTCCTTAAATAAACTGTGATCAGGAACTTATCACCCTACCCATGAGCCTATGGGAACACATCCCTTCCCCAGGGCATGGTTTACAGTTAAACATGACTTCCTAAACTAACACTATCATCCTGACTATCATTAGGGTGATACAGTGTTGGTATCCACATTTGACCATAAACAATTTAATTTAAGCAATTTAAAACAATCCTATAATAAAAGTGCTGAAAACAAATAATAAGTGGATTCTTCCTATACACACAGGTGGCTGTAGAAATATTCTGACCATAATAAGCTGAGTAATCTCACTGGCTTCTGCAAGAAACAACAGAGAGAATAGTTGTTTCATGGCATGTACATTATAAGAAAGAGAATCTTTAGTATGGATCCTCCATCAGCTTCTCATAACCTTGCTAAAAGTATGTATGAAAAAAGAATCAAGGCAAACTGTTTCAGGGCACAAAATGTCTCAGCCCAGTCAATTTGGAAACAGATCAGAAATGTTTAAAACCAACATGTGACTCAGGTGATTTAGTAACTGGAAACTATAAATCAATAAATTTTTATGTAATTCTTTTGCATTCCAAACGGTATCCCTTACACTGCACAAGCCTTCCAATGTACATTAACTAATGGTATAAAAAGCAATAAACTTGACCAGCTTTTTGCAGATTCAGTCATCTGTACTGTAAAGCTGAGAGACGCAATGCAAGGTCATGCAAGCACCTTTGGTTCCACGTGGGCTGCTTTGAGAGGTTGCCTTTCTACTTTCACGGTTTAATTAGCCCCTATTACTTTTTGTCACCTTTAGAACCGGAGTCCAGTATCAGCCATGGGTAGAAATGTGTTTTTATTGGCCTTTGAGAAAGTGTCAGGAGCCAAAGTGTCAGTGGGCCAGTTAATGTGTAAAGCTATAAATCAGATCGTTGATACGGCACAGTCGTTGTCCCTCTCCAGACCGGGAACCACAGCTCTAAAAATCTGGTTGCTCCCCCATGACTTATGTTCCAGTTTTTGGAAAGTGCTCATAAAATACATTACAACAAATTACTAAGAGATTTAATTCAACAACCTTTCTGAGTAGAAGTCGTTTGTGTTGCAGTTAGCACTTTGTCAATGTCCTAGTGCACTGATTGGCAATAAGTTGGTTCTGCTCTAGGAGGGATTGAATGCTCTCGTTGGGTACAGATTTGTTTTGTCCTACTTTATAGTTGGTCACACTCCAACATCTGAAACCAGTGTCAAACTGGGGGGCCAAGGACCCACCAGACCTGCAGCATCAGGGGCCCTCCACACCATCCCGCAGGCCCCCCAGCCAGAAGGTCCTGTCTGCACTTCCCCCACCAGAGTGCACACGCGCCTAAACCTTTTCAGTGCTCCAGCGTGACTGGGTTCAGGTAGGGAGTGCAGGGAGAAGGAGTGCAGGGAGTAGATCTGAGCCCACGGGGCCCAAAAGAGCCAGGGCCCACTAGGTTTTTCCCGGTCTCCCGCCGGCCCAGTCTGACATAAATATGGTTGCAGGGATTTGAGGGAAAGGATAATATAACAACTTGAGATAACAATAACTAATAACTACATAGAAGGTTTATTATAGAACACATTGCAAAAGTCTGCAATAGCTCATTAGTGACATATATATAGAGATTCATAACTGAATAACAGGATAAATACATGATAACCCACGTTTATTAAACATATTGTGTGTGGCCCTTGTACAATACTTGTATAAAAGTACAATTGCAATAATTTATTTGGTGCAAACCCAGAAATAGGTTTCATATTTATTCAGTTTTTTTCCTACTTTTAAAACCAGTCCCTTTTGTTTCCCTTTAATGGTCATCATTACAGAGTATCAAAGGTTCAGTTAAAGACTAAACACGTCGCGCCCCTATGCCGGCACACCCATAAGCGATGCCTTTTGTAATATCCCCAATAAATGTACACAGACATTACACTGAAAGAAGGGATCACAATGGTAATTTCTGAACATGGATTCCCATAGCTAGTGACATCTCAGCAGTAAGAATAATTATAAGCAACAGAAAATACTGACCGGTGAAGTACCTTACTGAGATAACAATAAGGATTTCAGCAGCTGGACAGTCTGAGCCCATGGGGTAACAGGTAAAGCAGCTGTCTTATTGGATGTTGTGACTGTCAATAAATAACTGCCAGCCAGAGGGTTGCTTATATAAACAAAGATCCTGTTGCGGGTGCATGGTCCCAGTGCTCCCAAAGAAAAACACATTTAGAAGGGCCAAGAGTTTGTTTTTTTTATCATTTCAAATGTATTGACATTTGGAGATCAAAGACTACTGAGGAAGCTGCTGGAAAAGGAGTCTAGACTGATAGATAGTCTTCCTAGGTACTTAGCTGAATGGGTCCCTGCTCACTTATCTGACATAAATGCCTCCAGGCTATAAGCAGGGGCCACTTTTGTTTTGTGTTTCTGTTTACGTATGGCCATGATTTATATTATACAAACAGCTTTACGTATTGGAGCTGCCATGCTGCTTCCTCTTCTAAGTTAAGGTGGCCATAGATGTGCAGATTTTACCTTCATATCGGCCGATCGATCGTTCAGTGCCCTTTCCCGACCTGCCACAAACCATTCAGATAAAATAAAGCAGCAAATCGTGCAACAACAATCGTGCGAAAGTATGGCCGACAAATACTACTGGGAAGCTCACAGTGATATCGTCAGATCGGCAATACATGCAGAGATATTATCGTCAGCCGATGGAAATCTTTTAACCTGTCCGATCGTCCATACAACTCATCTCCATGGGATGAAAAATGTCGGGACTCTCCACACATGGTCCGAAAATTGTACAAATCGAGGATTCGTACGATCGGATCTTTGCGTCTATGGCCAGTTTTAGGGTCAGGGCACATGCTCAGATTCAGGGAAATTAGTCGCCCGGCAACAAATCTCCTCTTCTTCGGGCGATTAATCTCCCCAAACTGCTTCCTGCTGGCTAGAGCGTAAATCGCCAGCGGGATGGCACTCGGAGCACTTCGTTTTCAGAAGTCGCCCAACGTTGCCACTAGGGATGCACCGAATCCAGGATTCAGTTCGGGATTCGGCCAGGATTCGGCCTTTTTCAGCAGGATTCGGATTTGGCCGAATCTTTTGCAAAGGATTCGGGGGTTCAGCCGAATCCAAAATAGTGGATTCGGTGCATCCCTAGTTGCCACACGAGGAAACTTTGGACAACTTCGGAAAACTTCATAAAGGCATTGTGCCCCTGGCCACTGGATGCTGTTTTGTGGTCACTAAAATAAGGCCGGGCATAGGTTTTGCACCCTGGGACCCCACACCCAGGGGCCCCACCCTCACTCCTCAGACCAGTTGCACCCCCTGCGCACCCATTAGTCACACCATTGATAAAGCACCAGAAGGAAGCTGTTTGTTCCTAACACTATTGGGGGAATTCACAAAAGTGTCGGTAAAATAAGTAACCCAGAAGTGGCCGACAAATTTGTAAAATGTCGTACGAACGGCAAATTCACAACGGCAGATGTTTCCATCTCTGAATGTCTCATAAGTCCGACAATTTTCTAAAATATCGTATATCTTTTCATCGTACAAACGACATTTACCAAGACTTTTCAAAAGACAATTTGACCGACATTTTCCTTTTGGAGAGCCTAAAGTGTCTGAAAAATTGTCGGTAAAAAAAAAGATGTCGGGAAAAGTGGCCCTGAAAAAACCACGCCCACTTTTAAGGACACTAATTCCAAAGTGTCGTACATGTCAGAAAATTGGCGGAGAAATGCTCTGTGAATTTGTCGGCTGTTGCTTACGACACTTTTTACGACATTTTAAAGACATTTTTTCGTTCCCGACACTTTTGTGAATTCCCCCCCTATGAGTCTTGTTTTTAGCAATGTTTTAGAAATCTTTCAAACATAGACAAGTACTGACCCAGATGTTATGGCACTAGGAGGAAAAATGTAACCAGTTTCCCAGCACAAGGCTGCTGTAGATATAAACTCATTCAACAACCCTGCACAACAAGACGTAGAGGCAGACAAAACATGGGGAGAAAACCTAGGAGTTAACGCTTTGGCCAAACTGCATTACAATAGAATGAAATGAGATCAAAATATAAATATTACTTGGAATCTGCACACTTGTGGTTAAGTCCTTAGCTAAGCTTAGCTTCTCAACAGCTGCTCAGAGCCCACTGAGCATGTGAGTGTCACAGACACTTTCCAAGATGGTGAGCCCCTGTGACAAGTTTGAAGTCCTGGATCATTGCTGCTATTGACAAGCTCAAACTTTAGCCTCGTGCAATAAGTTCACAATATAAAACATGGCATTTTTAGCCATTCATTTTAGGGTTTAGTTCTCCTTTAAGTATTAAGACAAGATTGTTGCCTGTTCATGTAACGTTTGGAGGAAATTAGCAATGGTAGGCAGGTAAGCAGAGTATCAGGAGCATAAAGACAGGCAAACAGCATCTTCAAGTAAAACACATTTTGGCTAAATGGACCATTAGCTGTATACATTTACTAATACTAATTGGTATCTATTGATTTCTTAGTAGTTAAATGTTGGTTTTGAAGCCAACACATGTCTGAAATAGGAACCACAATTATTATTTTTCTGGTTTGAAGGCTTTCTGTGTCTTGGATATAAAAAAGCATCTCTTACAAAATATAGAAAATGTTTAAGATAACAACAGTTCATATCACACATACTGTATGTGACCCCAGGACCGCCATCAGAAATCGCAGGGCCTCATACGACAAAATTTCCTTGCCCCCTGGGCTGCACCTACCGCAAGCCCCACCTACAGGTCCGCCCTCCACCACACAGTAAAAAAACAAAAAAAATATTGGTGGCTAGGGTTCCCACATGTTAATAAAAAATAAAATGATATTGGTGGTCAGGGCCCCCCATAAAAAAACATTTGTGGCCAGGGCCCCCCCATTAAAAAATATTGGTGGCTAGGACCCCACATGAGAAAAAAAATTGGTGGCCAGCCCCCCCCCCACATTATGAGAAAATTAGTGGCCAGGGCCCCTTAAACGTCCATGCCTTCCTGAAGTCAGCAGCTCTCAGAAAGATGGGGGGCTGGCTAATCATGTAAGTGTGGCGTGGCCGGGCCCCCCCTTACCCTCAGGGCCCCCTACAACTCTCCCCCCTGTCCCCCCCGATGGCTGCCCTGTATGACCCAGACATCATTCCTCTGGGAGGGAGCAAGTAACCAGTTTCCCAGCGGGGCTGCTGTACATTGAAACTCATTCAAGAACAAAAAGGTAAAGACAGACAAACCATACAAATAACACTAATCCACTTTACTGTTTATTTTCACACCAGCAACACTAGTAGGGCTGGTAGAGTCAACATATACGTTCCAGAAACATAATGATAGGGGGCAATGTTTTAAAGGCACTTGCCCAAAAATAAGAGGCAAATTACATTTGAACTCTGTTTAGTTGTTGTGCCCCTTGTGATTCATTGAAATAAAATGATAAATGAATGAAAAATCCAACCCTGGCACAATCGGGTTAGTCGGGATATTTCAGCGGAGCTGTTTTGGCATGAAGTGACTGTTTTTTGGAGCCAAAAATAATACAATAAAATGTTAGGAAGTCATCATATTTATTTTAATTTATGTAATAAACAATACATGTTCTTTATTTCCTACTTTCTAAGGCCCCAAGCTTGTGTGACTTGGCAGGGTATAAACACATTTCATTCTTAGCATCTATTTTATTCTCATTCTGCAGGAAACCCTGCCATGTTAAACATATATGACAGGTTACACATATTTTCTGTGTGAATACTAATGTTCTACATTTTTGGCAGAGCGGAAGGTTCTACTTAACTATTGTGCCATGGTACACGTCCTAGGGGGGCTTATAACATGGGAAGCATGATGTTTATTTTCAAAAGCCGTGGGTGTAAGCTAATATATGGAATTTCCATAGAGATCAGCAGCGACTGAAAATAGTAATGAATATGGTTGCAGGAAAATCACAGGGTAACTGTCAGACATTATAGTATAATGCTTCATTCTGTGAAGTGCGACATCTAGGGGCACATTTATCAAAGGTCGAGGTGAATTCTTGAATGAAAAAAATTCAAAATCGAGCTATTTTTTGTGTACTTCGACTAGGGAATAGTTAAAAATTCGAATATCAAACTATATCATGTACTGTCTCTTTAAAAATTCGACTTCGACTATTCGTCATCTGAAAATTGCTGTTTTAGCCTATGGGGTACCTCCTTGAACCTATTGGGAGTCAATTGGTGGACTTTGGAAAATCAAAGTTGTTTTTGGGAAAACCTTCTAATTGAATTCAATCAAATGTACTATTCCTTCGATTCGTACGATTCCAAATACGGACCTATTTGATGGAAAACTGACCTATTCGACCAAAAAAAAAATTTGACTTAATTTTGATCTTTTGGTCTTTTTGAATTCGAATTTCGATGTTTTTTCAATTTGACCCTTGATAAATATGCCCCTAACACAAATATTCCAAACAGGGCCAAATGGCTTCTATATGTTAAGGAGACCTAGGTGCTTCATTTCCTGAATTAACTGGGCCCCCTTGAACTGTTGAGTTGCGCCAAAGTAGGAGCCGAGCTGCGCCGAAGAAGGAGCTGAGTTGCTGCGAAGTAGGAGAAGAATTGCGTTGAGGAAGGAGCCAAGTTGCGCCGAAGTAGGAGCCAAGTTGCTCTGACGTAGGAGCCGAGTTGAGCCGAAGTAGGAGCAGAATTGCGTCAAAGAAGGAGCCAAGTTGCACTGAAGTAGAAGGCGATTTGCGCTGAAGTAGGAGCTGAACCATGCCGAACATCAAATTTTTTTAAATCTTTGGAAACTCATTTTCTTAACTTGGGGGAAGCCTGGCTGCTGATGTTTTTTTTTTAACTTGGGGGCCCTGGCCACTGATGTATTTTTTTAACTTTGGGGGGGCCCTGGCAGCTGATGTTTTTTTTAACTTTGTGGGCCCTGGCCACAAATTTTTTTTTTTAAACTTGGGGTGGGGTGGCCATCAAGGTTTTTTTTTACTTGTACTGGTCTTTGGCCATCAATGTTTTGTTTTTAACTTGTAGGGGGGCCCAGTAAATGTTGTTGCACGGGGCCCAGTGATTTCTGATGGTGGCCCTGATTCTAATGTTCCATTGTGGATGCACACTCCTTGACTCCTTGGAACGGTTAAAATTCAACGAGTATTTGTTACTAAATTTTAAATAAAGCCTCGCTGAATGTCAACAGATCCATAGTATATAGATATTGATCGGGATTCTTTGTTTTGTATAATTATATGAGTATGCGTGCGGCCAGCTGCCATTTTGAACCCGTCTACAAGAAGTCCCAAGGTGTCTGGTTTCTCCACTAAGACAAATCACACAAGTGCACCATTTTACTGATGGCCAAAAGAGATTCATCCTTCATTTTTTTTTTCAGAGGAAAGGTTCACATCCAGATATGTTGTTTATATTTGGCCTTAAATAAAAATGTCGATGTGGCTCCTAACCTTCCATGCAGTATGGCCTCAGATCCCTAGGCAGCCAAAGGGACATCTACCAAAGCCCATGGGACTTAAGTACCAACATCAGACCTTTCAGCTGCAATATCTTCTGCCCTGAGCATGTCAGTATCTTAGAACTCTTTAGAAACCACTGAAATTGAAATGACTTTGGTTTTGAGTTTGTAGGGCAATCGATCTTCCTTTATCTAACGTATTAAAAATCGTCAGCATGAACCAGAAAGAAAGAAGAAAATAACTGACCAGACCACATTATAATAGAATGAAATAAAAAATATGGTCAAAATAAAAATATGACTGTGAATAGTGATGACTGGATCTGTCCCGTTTCACTTAAACTTCTAAAGAAAATGCATCTCTCCAACGGGGGAATGTAATATCACGCACAATCGCATAAACTGTTTGCAAGGCGAATTGCGAGTAGTTTGCGCGCGAGAATGGGAATGTAATAATTTGCTTTGCGACTGTTCTGCTACATTTGCGACTGTTTCCGCCGTTTCCCTCTACTTTGCAAACTTTTGTTATTGCACTCTATTGCGCTATCAATGTAATAAAACTTCTTATCGCAAATTGCTTATATTGCGCTTGGTTTTTTAACGAGTCGTGTCTGTAGTCGCTGTTCAGTGCAAATGTTATTCGCAATCTAGTCGCAGTGTAATTGTGTTCACGTGACTTTGCTATCAGTGTTGTGAGAAGAAGGTGTATGTACAACTTTCATTGCGACTCATCTTATTTTTGCGTTTGCTACTGTTTTGTGCTTATGTAATATATCTGTGCAAAAAATATTGCATTCCGCTTAGCTCAAATATGCTCGCAAAATTGCTGCGATAACGCCAAATATTACATTTGGGGGCAAATGCATTAAAGTTACTTGGCGATTTTTTCATGTAGCAACTTTTTTGTCACTGCGAATTTCTTCATGGCAAATTTTTGCCGCAGTCTTGTGAAAAAATATGCAGATGATGAAATGCAACATTTTTCAGCAAATTCATGCCTGGTGAAAAAAAATTTGCTCATCACTAATTACTTGAAATATGCACATTTGTGGCTACTCATTAGTAAAATAGCAAAGAAAGATGGAAAGATGGAGAAAATGCCATGATGGTGGGAAGGGGCCACCTGGAGCTTACCTCTAAAAAAGTTATCCAAAAGGTGTTGTTTGAGCATGAAACTGAATGAAACTGCAAACCCTCTAAGCATGAGCCATGGAATATCAAACCTGTGGTCCTGTAGGTGTTAAAGGACAACTAAACCCTAAAAATGAATATGGCTAAAAATGCCATATGTTATATGTTATATACTTATTGCACGAGGCTAAAGTTTGAGCTTGTCAATAGCAGCAATGATCCAGGACTTCAAACTTGTCACAGGGGGTCACCATCTTGGAAAGTGTCTGTGACACTCACATGCTCAGTGGGCTCTGATTGGCTGTTGAGAAGCTAAGCTTAGGGCTCGTCACTAATTATCCAGCAGAAAATGAGCTTCCCCTGTAATATAAGCTGATGCTACAGGTTTGCTGATTATTAAATTCTGATGCTAATTGCACTGGTTTCTGTGCTGCCATGTAGTAATTATCTGTATTAATAACTAATCAGCCTTATATTGTGACATTTCTATTCTATGTGTACTGTATATTGTGAGTGGGTCCCTAAGCTCAGTAAGTGACAGCAGCACAGAGCATGTGCAGTGAATCAGCAGAAAAGAAGATGGGGAGCTACTGGGGCATCTTTGGAGACACAGATCTTTACTGCTAAAGGGCTGTGGTTGCCTTGGGCTGGTACAGAAGCCCAAAACATAATGTACAACATTTCTAGATACTTCTTAATTTAACTGTAGTTTAAAGCAAGTGTTTATTTTTGAATTCGAGGCAAGTTTTGGTTGCATAAAAACCAGTTGTACTGCCAAACAGAGCCTCCTGTAGACCTGCCAGTCAACATAGAGACAACCAAATAGCCAATTGCAGCCCTTATTTTACACCACACAGGAACATTTTATAATGCGTGTGTTGCCACCCAATTCTTTTTACAAATGAATGCGGCTCACGGGTAAAAAATGTTGAGGACCCCCCCGTTTTAAGGGAATTTTGGAATTATTGTCAGATTAAGGTGCCATTTTAGCACTTGATTAAGCCCTATGATACACCATTATTCTATATCACCCTAGACCCAGTAAAAAATAGGGACAAATGAGACAAATTCACAATGTAAAAAATAACAATAAAACTGTAGCATTGCAGTCTTTGGGGTTGTTTTGGTTGCCCAGTTTAATTAAGCAGCATTGAGTTTGGGTGACTTTACATAAAAACTTCTTATTGCATGTATTCTCATTTCTTTCTTTTTCCCAGGTTTTTTTTTTTTCCCCCTGCTTGACTTACATTCTCTACAAAGGGAAGGTGTGCAACAGGGTGTATCTGTGTCATACAGGAATAAAGGCACGTCACACAGCCTCTAATACAATGATATGAGTTCTGCCTACTACTTGCCTCAGGCACTAACCAATTTCTATTAGTGCTGTCAATCACGTCTCAGGCGAATAAACCTGTCAAGATATAGCGTATGGAAAGCATACAAAGAGCAGTAGAACATTTTATTTGGAATTAATTATCATTGCACCACCCTAGAACCAGAGTCAAACTTGGCCCCAGGATACATTCTCTATCTACTTCTGTTTCTTCAGGGAAGCGGCTGGTGGATCTGAGGGCAAAAGAATCATTGAGGGGGGATCATCATTTAAAAAGTTATAATGTCCAACCCATGTTGCACTGAAACTTCCGTAAGCTTTGTAAGGTGTCAACTTGGGCAGTTCTTATATAGTAGTGGCTAGGGATGCACCGAATCCAGGATTCGGTTCGGGATTTCGGCCAGGATTCGGCCGTTTTCAGCAGGATTCAGATTCGGCCGAATCCGAATGTCTGGCCAAACCAAATCCTAATTTGCATATGTAAATTATAGGCAGGTAGGGCAATCGCGTGACTTTTCATCACAGAAGAAGAATTTTTTCCACTTTTTCCTTTCCAGACCCTAATTTGCATATGCAAATTAGGGTTCGGATTCAGTTTGTTATTCGGCCAAATCTTTCAAGAAGGATTCAGGGATTCGGCCGAATCCCAAATAGTGTATTCGGTGCATCCCTAGTAGTGGCAAACTGAGCTCCATGCTTAAATCATATATCTACTGTATATATCTATGTGCATCATTTCATGGAAAGTCTTCCTTCTCAAACTACTTAAAATACTATTCTGCAGTCCCTTCCCAGAGACTATTCACACTGCTACTATAGGCACCATCTCTCCCTACTATACCTGCTATCCCACAGTCACACTCCCTTCCCAGAGACTATTATCCACTGTTACTATAGGCACCATCTCTCCCTACTATACCTGCTATCCCACAGTCACACTCCCTTCCCAGAGACTATTATCCACTGTTACTATAGACACCATCTCTCCCTACTATACCTGTTATCCCACAGTTACACTCCCTTCCCAGAGACTATTATCCACTGTTACTATAGGCACCATCTCTCCCTACTATACCTGCTATCCCACAGTCACAGTCCCTTCCCAGAGACTATTATCCACTGTTACTATAGGCACCATCTCTCCCTACTATACCTGCTATCCCACAGTCACACTCCCTTCCCAGAGACTATTATCCCACTGTTACTATAGGCACCATCTCTCCCTACTATACCTGCTATCCCACAGTCACACTCCCTTCCCAGAGACTATTATCCCACTGTTACTATAGGCACCATCTCTCCCTACTATACCTGCTATCCCACAGTCACACTCCCTTCCCAGAGACTATTATCCCACTGTTACTATAGGCACCATCTCTCCCTACTATACCTGCTATCCCACAGTCACACTCCCTTCCCAGAGACTATTATCCCACTGTTACTATAGGCACCATCTCTCCCTACTATACCTGCTATCCCACAGTCACAGACCCTTCCCAGAGACTATTATCCACTGTTACTATAGGCACCATCTCTCCCTACTATACCTGCTATCCCACAGTCACACTCCCTTCCAGAGACTATTATCCACTGTTACTATAGACACCATCTCTCCCTACTATACCTGTTATCCCACAGTTACACTCCCTTCCCAGAGACTATTATCCACTGTTACTATAGGCACCATCTCTCCCTACTATACCTGCTATCCCACAGTCACACTCCCTTCCCAGAGACTATTATCCCACTGTTACTATAGGCACCATCTCTTCCTACTATACCTGCTATCCCACAGTCACACTCCCTTCCCAGAGACTATTATCCCACTGTTACTATAGGCACCATCTCTCCCTACTATACCTGCTATCCCACAGTCACACTCCCTTCCCAGAGACTATTATCCACTGTTACTATAGGCACCATCTCTCCCTACTATACCTGCTATCCCACAGTCACACTCCCTTACCAGAGACTATTATCCCACTGTTACTATAGGCACCATCTCTCCCTACTATACCTGCTATCCCACAGTCACACTCCCTTCCCAGAGACTATTATCCCACTGTTACTATAGGCACCATCTCTCCCTACTATACCTGCTATCCCACAGTCACACTCCCTTCCCAGAGACTATTATCCCACTGTTACTATAGGCACCATCTCTCCCTACTATACCTGCTATCCCACAGTCACAGACCCTTCCCAGAGACTATTATCCACTGTTACTATAGGCACCATCTCTCCCTACTATACCTGCTATCCCACAGTCACACTCCCTTCCCAGAGACTATTATCCCACTGTTACTATAGGCATCATCTCTCCCTACTATACCTGCTATCCCACAGTCACACTCCCTTCCCAGAGACTATTATCCCACTGTTACTATAGGCACCATCTCTCCCTACTATCCCTGCTATCCCACAGCCACACTCCCTATTCTGAGCCTAGTTTCCCAATCAGCACTGCTGCACTGACATTTACGCATTATGGGCGTAACTACAGAGGAAGCAGACCCTGTGGCTGCATGGGGGGCCCAGGAGGTATAGGGGAGCCCATGAGACCCAAATAATGCTCAATTTCAATATCTTTTAGTAAAATGAGACAACCTCTGGATATGTTGGGGGCCCCTAAAATTAATTTGCTTTGAGGGCCAGTAACATCTAGTTATGCCACTGCTGTGCAGTCAAGAGTTGAACATGTGACATGTTATTGAAGTTTCCCAAACTATTCTTACGTAGAGCATCATTCTGTGGGGCCCCACAATGTGCAGAACATAGGGAAATCACCCTCTTTAAATTTACCTAGAGCTCTGGTTTACATGTGGAGCCTTGTACTGCAACACTAAATTCAGTTATTCTGCCTCAAACTACACTTGCCTTGAATTATTCAATTTGGTACTGCAGATCAAATCTACCATATTACCTATTAGGGGAGAATTGCTAAGAAAAACAATAGGAGCGCTTCTTTTCAACTCCCAGCTGGGCCTCTCGCAGTTGGATGGCAGAAGCACAATGAATGCGCTGTGCATCCCACCTATTGACCTACTCTACTGACTCATAGATTACATTTATAGGCTCTCTCAGTAAAAACACACATGTTAAATTACACATCTTACCGCTATCTATTAACAAATCTATGTAAAACAAAGAACTATATCGCTGTATCCTATTAAAATAAAAACTAGATAGAAAACCTGCCTATGCATTGCTTTTTTGTTTGTTTGTTTTTAACCACAAGTTAGTTCCATCCGGGTAATAACTTTCAAGCCGCCTTTTCTTCCTGAAAATGTACGAATGAGTCAGTGGTCTGGTCATCTTAATTTTCCATTTTTTTAAATGGAAAAACAAACCTGTTTGTTAGGAAACCGTTATCTATAATGTGTGGGATGCAGCAGTGTACGGCACCATTTTTACATCAGCTGGGTGTGAAATGGGCTCAGAATTGCGGACAATAAACCTCCCCAAACCAGCACCAATTAATTACCAACAAAACCAGCGTGAAGGTATTATACGTGGAAATTGTACTTTATTTATCTTGCAGTTGGCACTGAATTTATCTTATTAGGTGTTAAAGTGGATGAAATTGGCACTGTATTTTCCTGCCATGTGTTCTTGGGTCATATTAAACATCATACATTGTCGTACATGGACTAGACCAAGGAATCTTGGTAGAAAAATCCTTTAATTAGGCTTCCCAAACACAAAAATCACCCTCTACCTACAGCTTTCACACCCCATTTATAAAAAAGACTCACCTTTTGTACCAGAATTGACAATTCAGATACAAATATCAACGACTAGATGAACACACTTAATAGCAAATATGTGGATTAAAAATGGTCTTACCTGGTAGATAATGTTGGCCAGTTTTGATCAAACTGATTTCACATAGGGGGATATGTAATACAATTTGCAAAGAGCAAAACGTTGTGAATAAAAATTCACCTGTCGGAATGTAATATTTTTCATTAGGCTTTTATCGTATTGCAAATCTGTATTGCACATTGCGAACCTTTAGAAGAGAAGGAAAGGCTTGGTGCACTTGAGGGTGTCAAATGTTAGGCACCCCCAAGTGATTGTATTTACTTACCTTAAACGCCAGCCGTTGCTCCTATCAGCAGATAACTTCACCAGCCCGGGGTTATACAAGTAAGCACCATGGATCTATCCTCTTCCGTCTTCCTCCTTCTTCGCGCTACTGTGCATGTGCAGTACAAAGAAAAGCCAAACTTTAACTAAAAACTCAGCTATTTAGTTCAACTGCGCATTCATCTGCCCTGAGAAATTTTAAGAAAAAAGAAGACGGAAGAGGATCACTGGAATAACCCCGGGCCGGTGCAGTTTTCTGCTGATAGGAGCACCAGCCTGGGGTTTCAGGTAAGTCGATACAATCACTTGGGGTTGTTTAACATTTGGCCCCCAAGTGCACCAAGCCTTTCCTTCTCCTTTAACACCAGCTCGAGAGTTGTGTTAAATATTTCATTGCAAAAAATGGTTGATGAAATGTTATTGCATACACTGGGAGCAATTTGGTCGGAAGAAAGTTGTTAAGATCTTTAATCAGTCTAAAATGGCGTAAACATGGTCGCTAACATTGGCAAAGGTGTTTGTGAATATTTTTTGCACTAGCGAAATATATTAGATTCGCCCAATATTGCCCAAACGACCCAACTTCTCAATGCTGGTCATTTTCTGATGATTACCGGAGCATGTGTATTTAGTCATGAGCTCTAGGCCATTATTTACCAGTCTGGTGCACAAAATAAGTTGTATGACCCTGGACCAGCTTGTTTGGACATCAAATCAGTTGAGCAGGTCTGTGTGATTGCTGGTTGTATTAGTTTTACCCTCCTGCATTCATTTATGCCTCCACTTGAACAGAATTCCATTGGACGGTGTGCATTACCATCATCTTTTTAAGAAATGGTCCACATAATTTTGTTCTGCATTTGTCAAAAAATCGAGGGACCATTAGAAGGTGCAAAGAATTATTAAAGAACATGGAAAGCGTAAGACTGAATATTATACTTTGCAATCGAGGGCCCCAGTGTGATCACTGAAATACAATTAGCAAATACTACAGTACTGTCCTCTTGTTATTGCCGCCACCACCTATTTTCTAGTGATGTAATGACCATGGCGGTGGTGAAGTAAAAATGTATATGAATTTGCATATTTTATACCCACACTCATTATTAATTTTCTCTCATACTCTCAAGAACTGTTGTCTTGGTCTTCATGCAGAAGCATGGAATTGTGGGATTTTTTTAAAATGGAACTTTTCTTTTTTTTAGTTTTACTCGCTGATCACAAAAACGGCTGAAAGATCTGCAGACTTGAGCCAAAGCATAACAAGCGCAGAGGTATGCCTCTCAATGGATGCAAATTCATTATTGCACTTGTTTTGTCCTTTAAAGGGCTTGTTCACCTTTAAATTAACTTTTAGTATAATGTAGAGAGTAGGGATGCACCGAATCCACTATTTTGGATTCGGCGGAACCCCCAAATACTTTGCGATAGATTCGGCCGAATACCGAATCCTAATTTGGGAAGGGTAAAACATTTTTTTTACTTCCTTGTTTTTTGGCAAAAAGTCACGTGATTTCCCTCCCCACCCTTAATTTGCATATGCAAATTGGGATTCAGATTCGGTTCAGCTGGGCAGAAGGATTCGGCCGAATCTGAATCCTGCTGAAAAAGGCTGAATCCTGGCCGAAACCCGAACCGAATACTGGATTCGGTGCATCCCTAGTAGATAGGGATTTTCATTTTTTATTATTTGTGGCTTTTTAGTTATTTAGCTTTTTATTCAGCATCTCTCTAGTTTGCAATTTCAGCTATTTGGTTGCTAGGATCCAAAAAATCCTAGCAACCATGTATTGCTTTAATTGAGACATTGGAATATGAATAGGAGAGGCCTGAATAGTAGTAGTAGCCTTTCAGGGCATTTGTTGTTTAAAAGGGGTACAACGACCCCCATTTGAAAGCTGGAGAGACTCAGAAGGCAATTAATTAAAAAAATAATAATAATGAAGACCAATTGAAAAGTTGCTTACAACTGGCCATTCTGTAACATACTAAAAGCTTACTAAAAGGGGAACCGCCCCTTTAAGTGCAGTGGTAGGAACTATTACAAAGGAGGAGTGGTAAGTAAATGGCATTTTGGTCTCTTGAATCCCATTTTACTCTGTAGAGAATGGGCTTTCAATATTCTGCCAACAGCTGCATGGGTGCTTTGTATTAACAAGAGTAGGGAAGACGTGGTCTTCGTGTGGTCAAAGTCCCCTCTAGGAACTCATTCCTCAAATTGCCACACGCTATGAGATGTAGTCTAGAGGGTCGAAAGGTTGAAAATGTTTGACTAAAGGGGTTAGTTCACCTTTAACATTAGTGATATTCTGAGACAATTTTCAAATGGTCTCAGAATGGAATAGTTTTTTGGTTGTCTGGGTCACTGACCCCCATTTGAAAGCTGGAAAGAGGCAGAAGTGAAATGCAAATAAATCAGAACAAATAAAAAAAGACCAAATCAGAAGCTGCTAAAAAAATATTTAATTTTGAAATCTGACACGACATATTGTCAGTTTCACAGCTGCCCCCGGTCATGTGACTTGTGCTCTCAGGGTCGGACTGGGGGGCCCGGGGCCCACCGGGACTGCTGGTCCAGGGCCCCCGCCCCCCTACTGCGCCGCACCGAGTTCGGCCGCTGGAACGCCGCCATGCGCATGCGCGAGCGGCGCTTCTCGTGCGCATGCGCGAATGGCGCTTCTCGTGCGCATGCGCGAGCGGCGATGCGCATCGCCAAAAACTTTTTTTCTCTAATTTTTTATATGTAGAGGGGGTCTGGCCCGGCGGGGGCCCACGAGGGTCGGGGCCCACCAGGTTTTTTCCCGGTGTCCCGCCGGGCCAGTCCGACACTGTGTGCTCTGATAAACTTCAGTCACTCTTTACTGCTGTACTGCAAGTTGCAGTGATATCACCCCCCTCCTTTCTCTCCCCCAGCATCCTAACAACTGAACAAAGGGAAGATAGCAGCTCCCTAACACAAGATAACAGCTGCTTGGTAGATCCAAGAATAGCACTCAATAGTAAAATCCAGATCCCACTGCGACACATTCAGTTACATTGAGTAGGAGAAACAACAGCCTGCCAGAAAGCAGTTCCATCCTAAAGTGCTGGCTCTTTCTGAAATCACATGACCAGGCAAAATGACCTGAGATGCACCTACACACCAATATTACAACTAAAAAAAATACACTTGCTGGTATTGTATTGTATTGTATTGTATTGTAGAGTTAATTATTTGCAATGTAAACAGTGAAAATTAGAAATAAAAATGATATCATAAAAATGATGACAGAATCCCTTTAAAGGAGAACTAAAGCCTAACTAAAGTAGGTAGAAATGTTGTACATTATGTTTTAGGCTTCTGTACCAGCCCAAGGCAACCACAGCCCTTTAGCAGTAAAGATCTGTGTCTCCAAAGATGCCCCAGTAGCTCCCCATCTTCTTTTCTGCTGATTCACTGCACATGCTCTGTGCTGCTGCCACTTACTGAGCTTAGGGACCCACTCACAATATACAGTACATATAGAATAGAAATGTCACAATATAAGGCTGATTAGTAATTAATACAGATAATTACTACACGGCAGCACAGAAACCAGTGCAATTAGCATCAGAATTTAATAATCAGCCCTGTAGCATCAGCTTATATTACAGCGGAAGCTCATTTTCTGCTGGATAATTAGTGACGAGCCCTAAGCTTAGCTTCTCAACAGCTGCTCAGAGCCCACTGAGCATGTGAGTGTCACAGACACTTTCCAAGATGGTGACCCCCCGTGACAAGTTTGAAGTCCTGGATCATTGCTGCTATTGACAAGCTGAAACTTTAGGCTGGTGCAATAAGTTCATTACATAAAATATGGCATTTTTAGCTATATTCATTTTTAGGGTTTAGCTGACCTTTATGTTCCCAATATCCCGGAGTCGACACAGGTGGGGGCTTTCGGTTGGATATTGGACATATGCTCAGTTGGGAGGTCAACTTTTCTTTGTTACCTTGTCCCCCCTTGTGTCTATATTCCTAGGTCAATTATTGAGCATTCAGACCAGAACAAGAATGTCGCATCCCACCAGCTGTTGTAGAACTACAAATCCAAGGTGATACTTGTACAGCAGCTGGAGGGTTTTCCGATCTCTATAATCTATTTGATGGATTAGCACATATATATCTAAACCATAACTGAATTTCTTCACACTTCTATGCTCCACACAAGTCAGCCTACCTGCCTAAAAACCATCCTGGAGACTGGAAGGCGGTGAAAAAGCCATTGGGAGCAGTAGCGTTCCTCTGTGAGCCCTTATTCAAACTTACCAGTGAAACAATTAATAAAGGAACCCATTAAGCTCTGATTATTGCTGCTAAAAAAAGTGGGGAGGTTAAGTTTCAGTCCTTTGAAGTAACTGAGAATGATTCAGGCCTCATTACAGAGATATAATCTACATTCATACATTTATGTTAGTGATTCAAATCTATTGGGACAGATTGAATTCCGTTAAATAGTCCATCTTTCCTGTGGAGCCTTTCTCAGGCTTTCTCGAGCTAACCAAAATGCTGGGCCAGACAATGGGAAGGAGTTGGCTGTTTAGTGATCTGACTGTGCTGTAAATGAAAGGCCACAGAGAAAAGGGAGAGAAACTGATATAATCTAAAAAGCTATGTCAGCTTTTCATTTGGGCTCTGTTTAGTGAACGCTCTCCCTGTCATCATACAATATGGAAAAGTATCTATGTGTATGGATTTATGTACTACACCTGTCAGGCCAGCATCTAATTTTAACCCCTTGAAGCACAAGGGTTAAGCGCAGAGGCAGCAGAATCACCCTACGGGGAGATAAACTTGACCTTCCCAACATTAAACTAATCAAGTTACTAAATAGTCTTCATTATTATGTTTAGTTTTTAATATCAAACAGCAGCGACACAGCACTGCTTCAGTGTGCAGGCTTGCTGGGGCATTAAAGGGGTTGTTCAACTTTAAATTAACTTTTAGGGACAGATTTATCAAGGGTCAAAGTGAATTCGAGGGAATTTTCGTAATAAACAAATACGAAATTCGAAGTAATTTTTTGGATACTTCGACCATCGAATAGGATACTATGACTTCAAATTTACTTCGATTCGAAGTAAAAATTTTTTAAATATTCGACCATTCGATATTTGAAGTACTGTCTCTTTAAAAAAAACTTCAACTTCAATACTTTGCCAAATTAAACCTGCCGAAGTGCTATGTTAGCCTATGGGGACCTTCTACAACCATTTTCTACAAAGTAAATCATTTGATCGTACACTAAAATCGTTCGTTTTTACTTAGATCGCAGGATGTCCAAATTCGGTGAAAAATACTTCGACTTCGATATTCGAATTCAAAGTATTTCAATTCGATGGTCGAATTTCGAAGTATTTTACACTTCGAAATTCGACCCTTGATAAATCTGCCCATTAGTATGATGTCTGGCTCTTACACACGAGCGGTTTTTCCTGCGCTCCCCTGCGTTTCGCTTTCTTCCGTTCAGCCACAGGGGAACGCAGGAGTAAACACACTCAATTATTGTGAAGGGGGCCGTACTCACTGACGCATGTAAGCACCAAATGCAGGTGGGACACAGCATGTAGCATTTCACCTGCATTCAGCGCATACATGCATTTGTGTGAGTACAGACCCCTTCACAATAATTGAGTGCGTCTACTCCTGCGCTCCCCTGCGGCTGAATGGAAGAAAGCAAAATGCAGGAGAGTGCAGGAAAAAACGCCTGTGTGTAAAAGCCAGTAGAGAGTGATATTCTGAGACAATTTGCAATCGGTTTTCATTTTTTTATTGTTTCTGGTTTTTGAGTTATTTAGCTTTTTATTCAGCAGCTCTCCAGTTTGCAATTTCAATAGTCTGGTTGCCAGGGTCCAAATAATCCTAGCAACCATGCATTGCTTTAAATGGATTATGAATAGGAGAGGCCTGAATAGAAAGATGAGTAATAAAAAGTAGTAGTAACAATATATGTGTAGCCTTTCAGAGCATTTGTTGTTTAAATTTGAAATCATTTGAAAGCTGGAGAAAGTAAGAAGAAGGCGATTAATTAAAAAAAAACTATAAAAAATAATAACGAGGGCCAGTTGAAAAGTTGCTTAGAATTGGCCATTCTATAACATACTACAAGTCAATTTGAAGGTGAACCACCCCTTTAAAGACAACAAATCACATCAAATGGGGACAAGAGGAGCCCTGATAGAAAATAGTTAAATGCTGGTTCAGGTTTATCAAATTCCCAGACGTTCTTGGACAGAACAAATACATTTTAAAAACAAAAAAACATCAAAATCATTATTAAAATAAAATCCCATTTTTACTTTCTTTAATGAAAAAGAAACCTATCTCCAATATACTTTAATTAAAAAATATATACTGTTTTTATAAGAAACCTGACTGTATGCAGTGAAATTCTCCCTTCATTTACTGCTGTGGATAGAAATTGTCAGACGGTCCCTAACTGCTGAGCAGGGAAACAATCATACTTATGAACAGCAGGGGGAGCCCCACCTTACTTCCCAGCCATGCAGAACTCAAGCAGCTTTGTTTATGATGATCCCTAAGCAGCCCAGACCACACTGAGCATGTGCACAGTCTTAGTCCTGCAAAGATGTATAACAAAGTTACAAGATGGTGACCCCCTGTAGCCAACTTTGAAAGCATAAATTATTTGTTTGATTAGGCTTGTGGTGCAGTAAGTTCTTGTTTATATTTAGTATACAAAATACAGCATTTCTAGCCTTATTCTATTTTAGACTTTACATGCCCTTTAAGCATCATCCGAGCCATTGGCCTGGGCATTGATTAATACATATCAATGATCATTATGCATTAATTAGAATTCATTGGTTCATAATTTGCATTATTAAATCAGCCCGTGTGTGTGTGTGTGTGTGTGTGTGTCTAATAATATACCCCATGTTGTTAAATCCAAGGATATTATAAGTGGAGTTTCATGACCATATAGAGGATTAAAGGGGGGGGGCAAGTAGGCTAATATCCCATAGGGTAGCATCTCACTGAAGATGAACCTATTCATGACAATGCAGAAAATAACCGAATTAAGGCTTGCCTTGGGGTGTGAAGTATAAAAAATGTTTTGTTTTGTTATATGCCCACTGTCGCCCCCTTTTGTGGACACCCATGATGCCAAGTGCTTTTTTGCAGAGATTATGGCGAAGTATCTTCTAATATCCCCATATATAGGGGAGGTAGACCCAACGGCAGGGGCCAGCAGAGAGAGAGAGATCATTAAGCAGTGCCGAGTCATGATCCAAGTGCACCCAAGACAAGCCAACCCCCCAACTTCCACCAAAACCCCAAGAAAAATACCAGTATTTGCTAATCTGGCTATTCCAGGTAATTGCGTTTACTCATCCAGGCTCTGAGCTTTGGGTAAGTGTCTAAAGTATGTAACTATGCCCACTTACAGTTGTACCCTAGACATGTTCCTCTTCTACCTACCCCTAGTTCTGACCCTGCCAGTAAGAACCTGTAACCCCCACACCCACCAGCACATTCTGTGATCCCCATGTTTTAGTCATTGTAGTCCCCTTGTTTTTCTTGTGGAAGAGGGGGGGGACAGTGATGCAAAACTCATGTATGCAGGTGGTAGGTTGGGACAAATGGTGCTGAACTGAAGGGGGTAGGGCCACAAGGCCCGGCATAGTGGGTGGCAGGGTGGACCCCAGGATCCATGTTTACACCCGTACCCCTTGTTTTATAAAACTGGGTACATTTTTACTCCGAATTGAGTAAGTGACCCAAATGACATCACAAAGCACCGATGACATCATGACCCCAGTTTATAAGGAAATACAATTATTCAGGGTTCTTGTATAATATATATATATAAGATAAGCTATGCATATCTTGTAAATGATATCCTTATAAACGGTGACTAGTGATGTCATCAGTTATAAACGGTGTGTAGTGATGTCATTTTTATCATATGACTCACTAAAACTTGTGCATTATAATAAATAAAGTACCCCTTGATCGAAAATATGAGGATATTATAAGTAACCTCGGAGTTCCATAACCTGTATAAAAGCACTCAGCCTTCGGCCTCGTACTTTTATATGGTCATAGAACTTATAATAACATAACATGACTTATAATATCCTTATAATTTACAATAGGGGGTACTTTATTCACTATACACAGTATATATAGTCCAGTTATAATCTCCACAGAGGGCTATGGATTATGTCAGATCTAAACAAAAATAAAATATAATTATGCATATTTAAGTGGTATATGTAAGTATTTTGCCAAACACCATCAGGTCCAGCCAATGGCCCCAACTGAACAAGACCTAGGCAGGCTGCTGCTATGCTGTAGCAGATTCTAGGAATTCAATGTATAAAGACTGACCAGGTCCTACTGTATGTGATAGTTTGGGAAAAACAAGGTGCCCCAGAATATATTGTAAATGACTCACCAAATGGTAAATGTGGTCCGGGTGCACCAGCAAACGCATAGGGCGGATGGAGATGCAAATATACATTTTTAACTTTGTATAAATAAAATATATTTTCTAACTAGTTTTCACTGGTCCTGTGGATCCGTTTGAGCGTCGGTCGGCCCTGCTTCTTTTTCAAATCCTGTGCCCTACTATATGTGAGCCCCTCTTAATACAGGGAAACACATTTAAGTATGTTTTAGCATTTCATTCCAAGAAGTGAACTGACTCAGGACCACCGGAGAGATAAAGTTCCAGCCCTGATATTTTAGACTTTTTCTACCACTTTGTAGCAATATAGTCAAGTCCAGGAAATAGTTAAGTCGAGGGCCGGCTCATTACATGGCTGGTGACCTGCTGAGGTCTTTGTTGTTTTGTTCGGGAGAAAAAAAAAGCAGAAAAATCTTTTTTTTAAATTCTTCCTTTTGGTTGGGAAGCCAAAACAATAATGGCAAGGCATTTAGCAAATGAAACTCATGATGATTTTTGAATAAATTTAGAAACCCATTTGCACTGTATGATTTTAGATGTCCAGACCCTTCATGCTTCAGTGTTTAACTAATTGTGGGGAACTCACTAATAGACTTAATTGTCATCACATCCAGACCATTAAATCAACAGGGTACTTGGAGAACAATCCTGCTTTGCAATGCTAAATAAAGGGGTTTATACAAGCCCCATAGCACACCCTAAGGTTTGACTACATGAAAAGCCAATACAACATTATTACATAAAGTATATATATATATATATATATATATATATATATATATATATATATATATATATATATATATATATATATATATATATATACAGGTATGGGATCTGTTATCCAGAAACCCGTTATCCAGAAAGCTCTGAATTATGGAAAGGCCATCTCCCATAGACTCTATTATAATAAAATAATCCAAATGTATACTGTAATAATAAAAAAGTAACTTGTATTTGATCCCAACTAAGATATAATTAATCCTTATTGGAAACAAAACCAGCCTATTGTGTTTATTTAAAGTTTACATGATTTTCTTGTAGGCTTAAGGTATGAGGATCCAAATTAGGGAAAGATCCAATATCTGGAAAACCACAGGTCCCAAACATTCTAGATAAAAGGTCCCATACATGTATGTGTATATATATACCAGCTTTCCCAGTTTTTGGAGGTAAAATTAGGTACCTCGGCTTATACTCGGGACGGCTTATACTCGAGTATATACGGTATATAAGATTTTCACACCTGAAAATTGAGACAAAAATTCCCCTGAAATTATCAGGATCAGTAGTTATTTTTTTTTTTACTTTTGTCAAAAATTGGCCAGATTTACTTGGTGAAATGTTGTTTACAGCTAAATGTGTTTTCAAAAATAGTTTTCTTGTTTTGTCAATTTAACTTCAAATAACCAATGTAGAATTACCCGGGGATGAAGGTGTAAATGTTCCGGGTCGGTGCAGAACAGATTGCAGCGTGTGTGCAGTGTCATGAGAGATGAGAGAAGGCTCTCAACTGTGGATACTGCTTGTTTGGAAACACTAATATATATATTTGTAATCTAATGGGGGATGTGCATTATGCTACAGTTATCCTTTATTCATATAGTGGCAGCATAGGTCCAGGAGAGAGACTATCCAATCACTCAAGCCAATATGTGCACCACAGGAGCTAACAATCAAATTTTCCTTTCTAATTTACATTGAAGCAAAATAACCTTCAGCATCCAGATTTAGGTTGTGGTTAGAGGAAACGTTTCCCTTGTGCTTTCAGCATCAGAGGGGGCCCTTTGTGCAGAGGGGAAAAATACAAGTTTATTGTACAGTGCTTAAGAATATAATTGCTATAAATATATATAAATACATTTATGGGTATATTGATGATTTAGCATTTTTGAGATTGCACTCAGTTTTAGGTTCTAGTAAGACCCTTCTGCCTGATCTTGTTTAATAATTTTTGCCAATTTTGTATCTAGTGCCTGGGCAACAATCCTCAACCTGCTGTGTAATATCTAGTTAATCCTATATGCCTCACTTGGTTCTTTGGTTATCCCCAAGGATCTGATTTTAACTTGTTTGTTTTAGGTGTGCCCAGAAATGCACTGTTTGGGATCCGGCCAAATCCCCGACTCCTTCATGAAAGGTTCACCTGAATACCGAACCGAATCTGAATCCTAATTTGCATATGCAAATTAGGGACATGAAGGAGAAAGGGGGGTAACATTTTTTTACTTCCTTGTTCTGTGACAAAAAATTATGTGATTTCCCTTTCCACCTTTAATTTGCATATGCAAATTCTGCTGAAAATCCTTGCCGAATTCCCAAACCGAATCCTGGATTCGGTGCATCCCTAATTTCATTTATTGTAATTTGCTATGAACACAACATCAGTTTTCACTGGCTTTCATTTTATTTGGTTGGACTATTTTTTGTTTGCACAGCTTACACTCTTGTTCGTTTTTTCCCTGAGTAAGATCACTATCATGTGATCAAAATGTTGGAATTTCATTTGTTTGTCTATCAGTTACTCTAACTGACCCTGTTGAGTGCAGTATCTTTTTGTTATTTTGTTCCACAAGTATATATATCAGGGATGGTCAGGATCAGACTGGGCCGGTGGTACCCAGACCCGCTCTCTGAATCATCTTCCTGATGTGACCTCACTTCTCTAGGCCCCGAGACAGCTGCACCGGTGGACCCCGGACCCCCCAGACCGACCCTGGGGATGATGAACCTGAACTCTTCCAACTGGTATTGAATTGCACCTCCTGGGGGGAGGTGATGCTGAGAGTTTTAGTTCTTCAACAGCAGGTGGACATCCCAGATTTATGTTCTCCTTCCCTTCACTTTCAATCTAGCTGATTATAGCAGATAAATCACAATAACAGGGAGAATGTACACACTGCTGGTGCCTTGATCAGCTCTACAAGGCTAAATATTATATGACCCTGAATACAGTGTTCTGTGCACCCCACAATTTGTTATGTTTGTGTCTCAACTTTGCACCAATGAAGCATGTGAATTAGAGTAGGCATTGCAAGCAACCCCCTAACACTTTTTTTTTTGTGTGTTTGCTAAATGAACCCATTCTATTCTGTCCATTCTTTATTTCTAACTCCTAGACATAGGATTGGGCATGTGATGTAAAATGTTGCCTTTTCTTCCAAAATAAATGCCACCATTTTTTAATTATTTTAGAGCTCCATGGTGGTTAGAAGCTTAGCGTTGGCAAATAAGATCATACACTAGACTGTAACTGTAATCTAAACAGTGTGGTCAGGTCCAGAAGTATAATAAACATTTAAATAAACTGAATTCAGGGAATATCCTTCTGCACAGATCTTGTTTTCCAGTGTAGAGAGGATATCCCAGACATGGTGAAACCCTTCTTTTTCTAAAAAAATCTTATATTGTGCTTTGAAGTAAAGGCACGAACCAGTGAAAAATTGACTCATTTCGGGGATCAGAAATTGGTCATGGTGCTGGTGAAGAGACTGAGCCTCCTGGGTCTGTAGGAGAAGGACAAGCAAAAGTGTGAGCTTTTTTTTTTTTTATTTCTGAAATGGAAATAAAGGGTTTGGGGATTAGCAAGGGTTAATAAAAAGAAGTTAATTGTTTTGTTCCCCCAATATCTAGTACATAGTTTCGTCTGCTTTAGCTGGGGAGCCTGAAACACAGCTAGAAAAGAGTTAGCGCGCAACAATCTCAAGGTGGCTCTCCAACACTTCCCTGCCAGCATAGGGGGAGAGAGAGAGAGAGAGAGAAAAAAAAAAGATAGACTAGGAAACAAGTCAAAAAGGGGCTCCCTGGTGGGGATTGGATAGAACAGAGAGAGAGGGAGAGTGCTTGTAATACAGGGCTATCCATACAAGCATGCTGGTGGGCAGAGAGGAGTGTTTAGCTGCAATTAGTAGGATTCACATCAGTGGAAAGGATCAGTGATCTCCAGAGCTTGCAAGCAGAATTAACCCAACCCAACCCCTCCTTGGAACTCCTCTTACTCTTTTGGTTTCAGATATCCACCGCTGCTTGACCCCTGCAGCCCACCAGAGACATCCCCACCTCTGGATTCTAATCACTGACATTTCCACTTCAGCTTCCAACCTATTTACAACAAGGGCAACTGCTGTCCTCTCTTCCAAGCCAACTGCTCTTCCACAGGCTGACCATTAGCCGACAGAGGATTTTTTTTACAGCCTGGAAAAAAGAAAAAGAAGGAGGGAGGGGGGGACAGAGATTTTTTTTCCCTATGTTGGAGGGGAGTTGAATTTGTCCTGTATGTGGTAAGTCTCGGTTACTGTTAACTGTGCGCAACTGGAGATTTAGACGCAGGATCCCGTGCGCTCTTGGACATACCCAGGACTATGGACATAACTGAATCTGGTTTGTCAATCGAGTGATGGATGTTGGTGCCTTATTCTCTGCACAAGATAAAGTCCTGGGGCTCCTCGGCCAGCAGCTCTCCCGTTGCCATCTACTTTATCTACACTCTCTCATCCTTCCAGTATGTTTCTTTCCATGAGGCGTTTGCTCATTCCGACAGCCTCAGTACAATGTGGAAATGGATACTGACACATAGTGCCCCAGGCTTCTCCCACTTGCCCCGCTCTTTGCTGCTCTTCTTTCTCGTCGCCTCCATTTCTGTCACCTGCAATGAGGCCAGGGCCAGGGACTGGCTGCGCTCCGCGGAGGCGTCCTCCAACTCTTCGTCCGGTCGGCACGTGCGGAGCTATAACCACCTCCAGGGAGACGTGCGGAGCAGGAAACTCTTCTCTTACACTAAGTACTTTCTCCAGATCGATGGCAACGGCACAGTCAGCGGCACCAAGAGGGAGAATTGCCCTTACAGTAAGTAACAGTATCTGCCCCAGCTTGGAAAAGGGGGAAGAGGATTTAAGCAGGGGTTGGTTGGCAAACTTCTACATTGGGGTGGGGTGTTTTTTTTTTTGTTGCGGGGGGATGATAACCCTGATTCAAGTTCATACAGTGTTGGTTTAACAATTCCAAAGAACAGCTGCTGCCTCTTAGGAAGACTAACTGTCAGTCAGTGGTAGCAGTGCAACTTAACACAATATCAATAGCTCCTAAGAGGAGCTGCAGCAGCTGAGAATGTGATTGAGCTGATAACTAAGTGCTCCCCTCAGTGTGGTCCTCCTTAGCCCCCCCAGTGCCACCCAGCACATCTCTGGAATCTGCTAATAGCCCTTTGTGCGGGGGGGCTGCGTCTAGTGTTGGACTGGCCCACAGGGATACCAGGAAAACTCCAGGTGGGCCCAGGTGTCAGTGGCCCTCATGTTGTTAACATTTGGTTTATTTCATGGCCATTCTCTATTTCTATGAGAACAAAGAGGCTAAATAGACGGAATAATAGATTATAGTATGTAAAGAAAATAGACTAGGAGAAGAGAGGTTGAGGTAGGAGAGGAAGAATAATAGTAATGGGCCCCTGGTCTATTGTTTTTGGATGGGCCCCTGGTGTCCTAGTCCGACATTAGCTGCGTCTTTGCGACACAAAGGTTGTGAACTGAGCTGGGCTGTAGGTATCGCACAGCATGACATTCCCTAAAGATAACATGCAGGGATTTGTTCTGTTTCACCAAGGTTATGTTGTACTACAATCCCCATAATCCACCCTGGGGCAAATCTTGACTAGCGCTGGCCGATTGTTTAATTTCTGATGCTAATTCCACTGATTTCTGTAGTGCCATGTGCTGCCATGTAGTGCTGCCATGTGTATTAATTACTAATCAGCCTTATATTGTGACATTTCTATTCTATGTGTACTGTATATTGTGAGTGGGTCCCTAAGCTCAGTAAGTGACAGCAGCACAGAGCATGTGCAGTGAATCAGCAGAAAAGAAGATGGGGAGCTACTGGGGCATCTTTGGAGACACAGATCTTTACTGCTAAAGGGCTGTGGTTGCCTTGGGCTGGTACAGAAGCCCAAAACATATTGTACAAAATTTCTAGCTACTGTAGTTAAGCTTTAGTTTTCCTTTAAATTAACTATTAATATGACGTAGAGAACAATATTCTGAGACAATTTGCATTTGGTTTTATTTATTTATTTATTTGAGTTATATTTTTTTGAATTTGCAATTTTAGCAATCTGGTTGCTAGGGTGCAAATTACCCTAGCGATTTGAAAGCCATTTGAAAGCTGGAAAGAGTCAGAAGAAAAAGGCAAATAATTTAAAAACTAGAAAAAAAGAAAAAAAAAAAAAAAGAATTAGCCGTTGTAGAACATACTAAAACTTAAAGGTGATCCACCCCTTTAATAGCAGTTATATAACAAGGCACAATTATAGGGAGCAATGAAAGTGTGCGACTGGTCTAGTAACCTATAGCAACCAGTTAGTTGGGAGCAGCGTGACTGGTCCACTGACTGATTAGGGTGCCCTCTGTGGGCAATGGGATGTTCTGGAGTGATGTGACCTGCTTGAAAGTTCAGTCCTATCAGTTGCACTAAGGTGGTGGTGGGTGGAGGGAAAATAAAATGCGAGGGAATAGGATGGGTCTCATGAAAATATTCTGCTGTTCTGGAGACACATTTTATATAAATGGGATCATAGAGCATTCACAAACACTGGTAAAGATATAAAGGCGGCTCAAGAGCTTACAGTTTAAAAGTGAAGTAGCTGTGTCTTTACAATCCCCTGAAAGCTTGTGAAGCCATGTCATTCCATGATTGACAGTTACCACCTAGATATATGGACACAGCAGAATATTGCTCATCCAATATCATGAATAGGGCTGTACAGTATTTGACTATGCTCTGTGTAGATCATTATGGAGAGGAGAAGAAGCACGGAGAGGGCACAAATCATACTCAGCTGTCCTTTGTGTCTGGGGCTCAGGGCTAAACAGACTTTGCGAAGCCCCATAATTAATATGAAATATTCCAGCTCTTGTTAAACAGCCTTCAGCAGTTGTTAGGTGCTGGGAGTTGTACATTAGCAATATCAAGCTTAATGTTAGCGTTACGTTAACTACTGTCCCCATCATGCTCTGCTGGCTAATGACATTTCCAATACGTTTCCTACCTACCCCTGGTTATGGGGTCCTGGATGCCCTTAAAGGGGTCATGCACAGTTGAGTTAACTTTAGTAGGATGTAGAGAGTGATATTCTGAGACAATATGCAATTGGTTTTCATTTTCTATTATTTGTGTATATTTTTGCTTTATTTAGCTTTTTATTCAGCAGCTCTCCGGTTTGCAATTTCAGCAATCTGGTTGCTAGGGTCCAAATTACCCTACCAACCATGCATTGATTTAACTAAGAGACGGGAATATGAATAGGAGAGGTCTAAATAGAAAGATGAGTAGTAAAAAGCAACAATCACAATCAATGTGTAGCCTTCAAAAGCATTTGTTCTTTAGATGGGGTCAGTGACCCCCCCCATTTGAAAGCAGGAAAGAGAAAAGTTACTAACTATAAAAAATAAATAAAGAAGGCCAATTGAAAAGTTGCTTAGAAACTGCCATACTATGACAAACTAAAAGTTGATTTAAAGGTGAACCACTCCTTTATAAACATCTCTAATCTGAAATGCGAAGTATGATTTGCCATTGAGACACTGCTAGTTGCCCCATCGTGCAGAGGTGCCGGGTACTTACTAGCCGACAAGATTCCCACTTCAGGTATAAGTGAAATGTCAACAGCCTGCAGAAAACATGTGTTTTTTAAACAGTCCCAGATCCCATTCCAGCTCCAAACTCCCTTTGAGCACAATGTACTGTATCTGTAGTTAAAGGAGCAGCAAAATAAACAGCCTGCAGCATTCTGTATGTGGATTAGTCTGTATGGAAATGAACTTTACTGAATGAAACATATACCAGTCCCCTTACTGTCAAAGCCACGGCACCTCAAAAAGATGTAGATGCAAAATCACCCCCTCGAAGAATTGTTACATACAAAATAGAGGAGGGATAAGATAACGATACATTTGTTTCCATTCTTCATGTGTTGAAATAAATGGGTGAAAGGGGGTTGTTCACCTTTGAGATAACCTTTAGTACAGAATGATATTCAGAGACAATTTCCAACTGGTTTTCAATTTGTATTATCTAAGTTTTTTGAGTTATTTAGCTTTTAATTCAGCAGCATTTTCATTTTTGGTAGCTAGGGTCTAAATGAGCCTAGCAACCGTGCACTGATTTGAATAAGAGACTGGACTATGAATAGGAGAGAGGCCTGAATAGAAAGATGAGTAATAAAAAAATAGCAATAACAATAGATTTGTAGCCTTACAGAGCCTTTGTTTTTGTAGAAGGGGGCAGCGACCCCCATTTGAGAGGGTTAGAAGAAAAAGGCAAATCATTAACAAAACTATAAAAAATAAATAATGAAGACCAATTGAAAAGTTGCTTAGAATTGGCCATTCTATGACATAATAAAAATGTACTTAAAGGTGAACCACCCCTTTAAGCATCTTAGTGCTAGTTCAGTATGTGTGTCACTATACTGTTAACTGAACTTTAATACATTGTGGTGCCCTGCCAGGTGCCATCCAGAGGGCACAACATCACAACTAAATATGCCCCCATTCACTTCACTACGGACTTCCCACTTCATTGGTGCTCTACCACTTCCCACAGACCCACAGCAAACACTTATATACAGGTATGGGACCTGTTCTCCAGAATGCTTGGGACCTGGGGTTTTCCGGATAACGGATCTTTCTGTAATTTGGATCCACACGCCTTAAGTCTATTGGAAAACCATGTAAACATTAAATAAACCCAATAGGCTGGTTTTGCCTCCAATAAGGAGTAATTATATCTTAGTTGGGATCAAGTACAGGGTACTGTTTTATTATTACAGAGAAAAAGGAAATCATTTTTAAAACTTTGGATTATTTGGTTAAAATGGAGACAACCTTTATATCATTCAGAGCTTTCTGAATGGGTTTCCGGATAACGGATCCCATAACTTTACAATCTTCAGCCCTTAATATTGCCCCCCCCCTTCTAGTTTCTTACAGTGGAGCCCTCCTTAACACACAGACATAGAATGGTTTTAATCACTTCTGGTGTCATGTTTAATATAGCGCAGCTTATCATTATATAGACATGCGAATAGTACAGCAACTTTAATGTATATGCACTATGCTATGAAAAGGAACAGCCACCCAAGTCTTCTATTTCTCTGGGTACTTCATGGTGGCACTGACACCCACTTCTAAGACCACCAGGTTTCCACCTTGGTGTAGATTTCATTCTCGGTTAACTTGACTGGAGACATTCGGGTTCCCTTGCTTTAAACAGATATTGCTCGGAGGCATTTAGCCCCCTAACTTACAGTAGGTACATTTTATATTGCATAGGTCTATACATCTATCTGTCTGTCTGTCTATCTTTCTATCTATTTATCATCTTGATCTATATCTATCTATCTATCTATCTATCTATCTATCTATCTATCTATCTATCTATCATCTATCTATCTATCTATCATCTATCTATCTATCTATCTATCTATCTATCTATCTATCTATCTATCTATCTATCTATCTATCTATCTATCTATCATCTATCTATCTATCTATTTATCATCTATCTATCTCTCTATTATCTATCTATCATATATTATCTATCATATATTATCTATCTATCATTTATCTCTATCTATCTATCTATCTATCTATCTATCTATCTAACTATCTATCATCTATCTATCTATCTATCTATCTATCTATCTATTATCTATCTATCTATCTATCTATCTATCTATCTATCTATCTATCTATCTATCTATCTATCTATCTATCTATCGTTCTATCTATTATCTATCTATCATCTATCTCTATCTATCTATCATATATTATCTATCTATCTATCATCTGTCTCTATCTATCTATTATCTATCTATCTATTTATTATCTTGAACTATCTGTCTGTCCGTCCGTCCGTCCGTCCGTCTGTCTGTCTTTCCATCTATTTATCATCTTGATCTGTCTGTCTGTCTTTCTATCTATATATCCATCCATCCACTATCTATCTATCTATCATCTATATATCTGTGTGTGTGCTTGGTATTTAAATAGCATGAATTGGCTGCTTGCACCTGAACTTCTGAGAGCCAGTGAGTGACTACTACTCCACTACTAGAGCGACTGGTTAGCTTGCATAGGTGGTGATTAGTTGCTTGTGATTTATTTGCAACGAGTCAACAGGAACATTCTCTGATCTCATCTCAGTTTTCTCTTTTTCCAGTGGGACCCAGCCACACAGCCCTATAGCAATCAGCATTCTAGTGCCATTTTCAGTCCCTGAGATTATTACATAGGAGCTGTTTGTGCAGCGTTGTACTGCTGTACCCTGTGGCAAATGCCCCATAGAGCAGAAGGGTGTTCAGCCTCCCCCAAATCAGGAACAGTGTCAATTCCAATTTGGTGGAGCCCCAGTGCAAAAGGCAAAATGCCATTCACAAACAATGAATTCTTGAATTAAATAATTAAAATGCTATTGTCTATATTATACTGAAATTGTATGGGGAATGTGCCATTTAAAGCAGAACTAAAGCTTAATTAAAGAAATAGGCTAGAAATGTTATACATTATGTTTGTGCTTCTGTACCAGCCCAAGGCAACCACAGCCCTTTAGCAGTAAAGATCTGTGTCTCCAAAGATGCCCCAGTAGCTCCCCATCTTCTTTTCTGCTGATTCACTGCACATGCTCTGTGCTGCTGTCACTTACTGAGCTTAGGGACCCACTCACAATATACAGTACACATAGAATAGAAATGTCACAATATAAGGCTGATTAGTAATTAATACAGATAATTACTACATGGCAGCACAGAAACCAGTGCAATTAGCATCAGAATTTAATAATCAGCCCTGTAGCATCAGCTTATATTACAGGGGAAGCTCATTTTCTGCTGGATAATTAGTGACGAGCCCTAAGCTTAGCTTCTCAACAGCTGCTCAGAGCCCACTGAGCATGTGAGAGTCACAGACACTTTCCAAGATGGTGACCCCCTGTGACAAGTTTGAAGTCCTGGATCATTGCTGCTATTGACAAGCTGAAACTTTAGGTGGGTGCAATAAGTTCAGTATATAAAATATGGTATTTTTTAGGGATGCACCGAATCCACTTTTTTGGATTCGGCCAAACCCCCGAATCCTTCACGAAAGATTCGGCCGAATACCGAACCGAATCCGAACCCTAATTTGCATATGCAAATTAGGGGTGGGAAGGGGAAAACATTTTTTACTTCCTTGTTTTCTGACAAAAAGTCACGCAATTTCCCTCCCGCCCCTAATTTGCATATGCAAATTAGGATTCGGATTCGGTTCGGCCAGGCAGAAGGATTCGGCCGAATCCGAATCCTGCTGAAAAAGGCCGAATCCTGGCCGAATCCCGAACCGAATCCTGGCCGAATCCCGAACCGAATCCTGGATTCGGTGCATCCCTAGTATTTTTAGCCATATTCATTTTTAGGGGTTAGTTCTCCTTTAAGCATATGGAGTGGGACTTATTGTTGGTTATGTCTATAACAAATGAAAGCAGGGAGTCCCTACAGGAACAGTGTATATTTCTCAATAAGAATGGCACAGGCTGAGTCTGTATGTGTATATTCCCCCTGCATTCACTCCAGTAATATGATACACTGCCTCGCTCACTTTCTCCTATGGCACCCGCTGTGAGCTTTCTACAGAAAGAACAAATAATTGTACTTGGTTCGGATTCCCTTTGCATCTGATCTAGTCACCGCCATGGCCCCAGGCTAGGATACTATATATTTTGGCTTGTCTAGATGTTAAACTACAACTCCCAGCATCCCTCTGTCAGTCGTGGGTACTACTCATCTTGAAAGCAATTGCTTGGCAATACAGTGCAAAGCTTGCACCATTTTTCATGGATCATAATTATTCTTTTATAAGAATGCATTGCATATTATGAAGACAGTAAAACAGTTAAGTGTATTTGAAGAGATTATTGCATCACAGAATGGGAGCTGCCATGTTGATTGATTGGAAGGGCATTGTCTGTTTATGGTGGTGCTTTGTTGATGGCAAAAGGAAAACTTTCAGCCAAAGCTGACAATCTGATTTGCAGGGGCGGTTGGTGCATTAGGCCAAGAAATGTTCCTAAAAAACAACCTATTGCCTGTACCAATATTACTATATTAAAGGAGAAGCAAAGCTACCAAAGCAGTTTATTGCCAATAGATAAGCCACTATAGTGCAAGCTATAACATACCTCCCAACATTTTGGAAATAAAAAGAGGGACAAAAAAGTTGCCGCGCGTAGCACTGCGATTTTTTGCCACGCCCATTTTGTGGCCACACCCCCTAATTACCATGTTCAATTTACAAAATTTGGCAAGTTATGAAAGTTTGAACATAGCTGTGGTTTTTTTAAGTTATTACAGTTTTGCTAATGAAGGTGAATTGCTCTTTACGCTGTGAGTCTAACTTTTCCCAAGGGATCTGTTATCTTATATTGTTACAATTACTTATTTGCTTATCTCAAAATAGTAACAAAGTATTTTATCTGCTGCTGTGGCTGTTCTGGGCTCTCTGCCAAAAGCCAATTAAGTTAGAAACATTGTTTCTTTTTCTGGCTGTTCAGTGCAGTACAAACGAGGGACTGCGGGTTGTGCTGTCAAAAGAGGGACTGTCCCTCTAAAAACGGTCATGAGGTATGAACACTATATTTATTCAGCAGAATGCTTTACCATTCCTGAGTAAACAGCTCTAGAAGCTCTGTCTGTTTGTTTAGGATAGCAGCTGCCATATTAGTTTGGTGTGACATCACTTCCTGCCTGAGTTTCTCCCTGCTCACTCATAGCTCTGGGCTCAGATTGCAGCAGGGAGGGGAGGGGGAGGAGGGAAAGGGAGGGAGAGAGGAGCAAACCGAGCATGCTCAAGCCCTAGCCCTGGAGGTTTATGCTGAAAACAGGAAGTCTGATACAGAAGCCCATGTGTACACAATAGAAGGAAAGGTTATACCACTGACTGGGGCCAATAAAGGATAAACAAGAGTTGGGGTTGAGGACCAAAGAAATAATAAAGTCAAGCCTTGCCAGTGGCTGTAAGCAGGGTTAGTCTGCTTGCCATTTATTAGGTGGAAACATTATTCAGAGTTCTCCTTTAGTGATGGACGAATTCTGACTGCTTTCTCTTCGCCATAAATTAGCGAAATGGCGAAAAAAATGCATTGAAGTCTATGTGCGCCAAATTTTTGACTTGCGCCAATTTTTTTCATCCATTAGAGCCTATGAGCGGGTAAAAAATCCGCTCATCACTATTCTCCTTCTGTTGACTCTGATCAGTAGGGCAGCTCCCACTTTCATGTACAATATAAGGGCGATTATGCACTGAAGGCACTTTATCTGACGTGAACTGGGGATACATTTATTTTATTTAGCAATGTACTCGGCCTTGATGTTTGCGAGGCAGCTGACTGGGCCTGCACCACCTCTCGCTTCTGATACTTTCCCATGGAAACTGTTAAAGTCGCGTGCAAACATAGCGGAGACTCCGAAAACATTCCCAAATATTTGCATTCTGTTTGTTTCACAATTGTTTTTAATTGCTGTGACCTGTCCCATGTTTTAGTAATTGTCATATGGTTCTCTTTCCCTTTAATCAAGTCAATAAAAGCAGGAAGCTTTGATGTCGGCCCTTCGTGCTACCGTTACTATTTGTTATTCCCAACAGATAGTTCTTTGCTCAACGATTACATCTCTCTTTGTAATGGCTCATCCCAAACGTATAGATGGGTGGCAAGTTCAGCCTTCAAGAACCAGGGCTTGACTTTTTTTTTTTTAAAAAGGGGAACTCCACCCAAAAGCAATTTTTTTTGGTTGCATAATCAAAGAAAAGTTCTAAACAACTTTAAAACATACATTTTCTGGGGGCTGTAAAGTTACAGGTATGGGATCCGTTATCCGGAAACCCACTAACCATAAAGCTCAGAATTACGGAAAGGCTGTCTCCCATAGACTCCGTTATATTCAAATAATCCAATTTTTTTTTAAATAATTTCCTTTTTCCCTGTTATAATAAAACAGTACCTTGTACAGGATCCAAACAAAGGTATAACATACCTCCCAACATTCTGGAAATGGAAAGAGGGACTAAAAAAATTGCTGTGCGTACATTTTTTTGACCACGCCCCTTTTTGCAGCCACAGCGCGTAATTACCGTGCCCATTTTACAAAATTTGCTAACTTCTCCCAAGGGACAAAACTGTTACAAATGTATTTTAAGTATGTATTCTGGGCTCTCTGCCAAGAGACAATTAAGTTAGAAACATTGAATCTTTTCTGGCTGTTCAGTACAGAGAAATGGGGACTTCCCAGTACAAACGCAGGACTGCGGGTTGAGCTGTCAAAAGAGGGACTGTCCCGCTGAAAACGGGACAGTTGGGAGGTATAATTAATCCTTATTTGATTGTTATTTTATGTTAGTATGATTTTCTAGTAGACTTCAGGCATGAAAATCCAAATGATGGAAAGATCCATTATCTGGAAACCCCCAGGCCCCGAACATTCTGGATAACAGGTCCCTTACCTTTATTAGCAACATTTCTGACTCATGAAACAATGTAGGAGAAGTCATTGTTTTAGGAGCATAAAGGATATAAACAGGCAGGCAGACACTGATTTCAACAGAAATTACATTTGCAAGTAAATTTAAATCCTTTGGAAATGTACAATGAATGTATATTGGAAAGTTCCTTTAAAGATAAGATAAGATGTATTTTTTTAAGGTGGTTTCCCCTTTAACATCAGTAGTCTGGCTTCTCTCCTTAACAAGCTTCTGTTTTATATGAACAATGTTTTTGTAATCCCTGTTAAAGCAGAGGCCTGTAGGTAGGGTTGCCACCTTTTCTGGAAAAAAATACTGGCCTTCCTATATTCTTGCTGTTTTTGCTACAGGCCAGTTGGCAACCCTACCTGTAGGCCGGATTTACAAATAATGCACCCCTATTTTCGGTGCCACCTGCACCCCTAACAAGTGCGCGCAAGAGATCTCTCCATTCTGGTTGGTTCCTCTGCTCTCCGCTCCGGGTGTCCGGGTGTGACCAAAAGCTGTTGCTGGGTAGCCCCTAAAAATGTGCCGCCCTAGGCCCAGGCCTTTGTATCCTTGCCACAAATCCGGCCTGCCAGTAAGTCACTCATTCCAGAGCTATTGTGTTTGTAAGACTGAGGGCACATTCCGGTGGAGAAACACCTGCAAACCAACTTTGTTGCCACCCACTGAGGGAACTGCCTGACGCAGTGGAGCAAATTTACTAAAGGGTGAAGTTGCCTTCGCTAGCAAAAATTTGCCAGGAAAACAATCCACAGGGACATCACCAATTTATTAACAAGCGTAGACGACAATTCGCTAGAGAAAAACCTCAGCGCTAATGAAGTTTCACAGACTAATTTTTGGTCAGGCGAATGATCATTACTCCGCAAATAGTGATGGATGAATCTACTACGAAAAATTCGCAAAACACATTGAAGTCAATAGGTGTCAAAATAATTTTGACATGATCGATAATTTTTATATGTGCGACTATTTGGTCAGAATGCATTAAAGTCAATGGGCGTCTGAATAATTTTGATGCGCGCCATTTTTTTTTGCCGCTACAGATTTTTCACTGACGGATTTTCGCCACAGTTTCGCTAATTATTTTGCGAAATGTGGATATTTGCCCATCACTATCTGCAAATTCATTAAAGTGCAAATTTTCCACTAAGTTACCCGTTTTGCCAGAGTTTCTTTCACCAGGTACAAGTGATAAGTAGAAGCCACATCCTCCTCAATCTTATGTCGTAAAAATTATGAATAAGCGTATGCGCTGTAAATTAACGTCTGACGAAGTGGCACGAACTGTGGCTTCCAAGGCAAAAATTCGCCCTTTAGTGAATTTCCCCTGTGAGTGCAGGTAAGGTTGCCACCTTTTCTGAAAAAAAACACCTATCATTTTATCTTTCTGCCTCATTAATAACACTGGCATCAAACATTACTTTTGCCAGCCAGGCCAATAAAGTGTCAGCCTGGTGGCAACCCTAAGTGCAGGTGGATCTTGTCTCAAACATATACAAGTGTTTTCAGACCAAGAACCTATGGGTGTCCGTACGGGCTAATATTTCATAGAGTAACATCTCACTGAAGATGAACCTATACATGACAATGCAGTAGATAAACTAATTAAGGGCTGTCTTGGGGTGGGAAGTATAAAAAACATTTTGTATTGTTGGGAGTTACATATACATGCAATTTCTTGGAATAGCTGAAGAAGTCAGGGTGGGGCCACTGCCCCCTCTTGCCCCCTTCTGCGGACACCCATGTAAGAACCCCTTGTACTAACTGTATCAGGTGAGCCTATGACTAAGTATCCTTGGTAGACATGAAACGCGTCAGGCCTTGGTTCTTAATTATGGAGAATTTTAATGTAAGCTTTCACCCTTTGACAATCTGACTTCGGCTCTACTACTTTGTGGGTCCAGGCTTGTGCCGGCCTCTTTCGATTTCTCCTGGTGTTTGCTCCCTTTGCTGAAGGTCTGGGGCATGTGCACCCGGTCCCACCGTACATAGTGGTAAGCTAATTTAAACGCATTTCAATACACTGCAAATACTGGTTCCCATTTAAGTCAGTGGGTGGTGGTGAGGGGTGGAACTAGGGGTATTCAGGGAGGGAGGAGAGGCGGCAGCTGGCCCGAGTCTGGTGGTGGTGGTCATGCCTTTCAGAGCTTCTCTAGAGACTGACAAATGCCCCCTGTGCCATAGTTGTATAGTGATAACCAATTCCCTTGCAGCTCTAGGGTTCTAGGTTTCCTCGCACACTCCAAAATATATAGGCAAAATAATTGACTCCAGATAAAACAAACTCTACTGAGTGTGAAAGAGGTCGTCACTTCATCTGGCCACATATTGAATAACATCCTGCATGGCTAATGTGCAAATATTTCGATGCATGCTGCAGACTGAACTGATTTATATGCAGCTTTGCAGCATACAGTGGACTCCACTCCACAGTGGACTCCACTTTTACCTACACTGAATTGGAGGAGAGACAGCTGGGTAGTCGCTATATATATGACTATATATATGACTATATATGACTATATATATATATATATATATATATATATATATATATATATATATATATATATATATATATATATATATATATATATATATATATATATATATATATATATATATATATACTATATATATTAATATTAATAGTACAGGTATGGGATCCGTTATCTAGAAATCTGTTATCCAGAAAGCTCCAAATTATGTAAAGGCCATTTCCCATAGACTCCAATTTAGGCAAATAGTTTGAATATTTAAAATTGATTTCCTTTTTCTCTGTAATAACATATCTCCCAACTGTCCCGTTTTTCGCGGGACAGCCCCGATTTTGACAGCTCAGCCCACAGTCCCGGATTGTTACTGAAATGTCCCGACTTTCTCTTTGATCTCCTGCACTGAACAGCCAGAAAAAGATACAACGTTTCTGAAGCTTAATTGGCTTTTGGCAGAGAGCCCAGAATAGATACTTAGATATTTTTGTCACAGTTTAAGATAAGCAGGTCTCTTGGGAGAACTTAGACTCACAGCTTAAAGGGCAATTCACCTTCATTAGCAAAACTGTAATAACATATAACCACAGAAATGTGTTCAAACTTTCATAACATGCCAAATTTTGTAAAATGGATATGGTAATTAGGGGGTGTGGCCACAAAAATGGGCATGGTCAAATATTTTCGCTATGCTCCGCGCGGCAAATCATTTTGTCCCTTTTTCTGTTTTCTGTTTATAATGTTCGGAGGTATGTAATAATAAAACAGTAGCAAACTAAGATATAATTGATCCTTATTGGAAGCAAAGCCAGCCTATTGGGCTTATTTAATGTTTACATGATTTTCTAGTAGATTTAAGGTATAAAGATTCAAATTACGGAAATTACGGAAAGATCTGTTATCCGGAAAACCCCAGGTTTTTATCCCGAGCATTCTGGATAACAGGTCCCATACCTGTACTGGTATCATCAGCTAAGCATACACAGCAACTGAAAAACAGTATATTTCCCCTTAAAAATGTAGAGATCTCCTCGCTACTGAATGCTAATGGTTATATTAACAGCTTCAAAGCGAGACGTAAGACAAGAGATGAAAGAGCCGTATATTCCTGCGTGTCACTTTGTTTGCGATACGTTGAATAAAACCTGAATGATTTTTTTTTTTGTGCTAATTTGTACTTAACGAACATCTGTGCGAGAGCGTCGGAAGGCAAAGTATAGGCTGTGTATAATAGTCCCACATGTGCAATCAGACGGCCGTGGCATGACTTCCAGCTGGATTCTCTGAATGCAAGTTCATTGTATCATTAAGATATTGTCTGAAAGGCGCCTAATTACATGGGAACCGACTGAAGCCATGCCCACAGGCCAAGTGACTTAGCCCACCAAAAAGTAAATTGTAGCCAATTAGGATGTTTAAATTCTAGTAACTGTGAGATATTTTTGATCCCGAACCCACACCTGATAGGTTCCTTTCATCCCTTAAAAGAAAAAAAAAACCTTTTTATTGCCGGAAGCTTTAAGGAACATCTGTCCTTTCCTAGAAGAAAAGAAGGAGACGTGATAAGCCAACGCTGCCAAGGGGGCAAGCAGACCTCCCATAATGCAGCCCCTTTTAAGAGCAAATGGGTGGAGCGAGAAAGTAATGAATCTTCTTTATATCTTTTTAGTTCTGGGAAAAGGGGCAGCAAATGCTACAGTGTGTGTATTTAAGCACGAGAATGTCAGGGGCAATAATTTGCGAGAGTATGCAGAATAAATAAAGTAGTACAGGTATTGGATCTGTTATGCGGAAACTTTACTGAAGGGCCATAGACTCCATTTTATCCAAATAATCAACGATTTCCTTTTTCTCTGTAATCATAAAACAGTAGCTTGGACTTGATCCCAACTGAGATATAATTAATTCTTATTGGAAACAAAACCAGCCTATTGGGTTTATTAAATGTTTACATGATTTTCTAGTAGACTAGAAGATCAGTGGTGTGACTACATATTTACTGGGCCCCACAGCAGATTATTTTTAAGGCCCCCAAAATGTTTAGAGGTTGACTTGTTTTACTAATATTTATTGAAAGTGTATACAGTATGATGGGCGAATAAATTCGGCTGGTGCGAATTTCCGCATTTTGCCACTGGCAAATAAATTTGCGATCTCCCACAAAAATTCACCGGCGTCAACAAAATTTTGCAGCGCGTTCGAAAAGTCGCTTGCGTCAAAACCGGCGTGAGTCAACACTATTTAGACGCCCATTGACTTTAAAGCCTGCGTCAAAATTGACGCAGTCATAAATTTTTAAGTTTTGCAAATTTTTTCGCCGTTTCCCGAATTTTGTGGGAAATTCGCAAATTTTTCGGCAAAGTGAAATGGGAGAAATTCGCCCATCAATACTATATACGAATTAGGGCTTCATATGGCCCCTATACCTCTTGGCCCCCCCCTGCAGCCACAGGGTCTGCTTCCTCTATAGTTACTTCCCTGATGAAGATCCAAGCTACGGACGCATCAGTTATACCGAAAAACCCAGCCATTCTGGATAACAGATCCCATGCCTGTCCTGAGATGGGGTCACTGTGTGTATAGTAACTGTGGGATAGTGTCTATAGTAAGGTAATAGAGTTTGTATTACGAGCATAAATAGTAACAAGGTAAAGAAAATTGTTGAGACCCCATTAACTTTAGGAATAAGACATTTTTACCAGTCTGTACCCCCCACGTACCTCCTTGGCACCCAGAAATTGCATTGTTTGTTCCCTCTATAGTTTGGCTGCTGTTTAGTGATGGGCGAATTTGTCCCGTTTCGCTTAGATGAAAAACTCGCTAAGTTCGCAAAATGGCGAAAAATTTGCAAAACGTGAATTTTGACGCCTGTGACAATTCTGACGCTCGCCGGCGTTAAAAGTCAGCAGGCTTCCAAATAATGTTGACGCGCAACGGTTTTGATACAAGTGACTTTTCCGCCGTGCGTCCAAAAATTTTAGACGCAGTTTCGCAAATGTATTTGCCGGAGGCAAAACATGGAAATTCGCTGCAAATAGGCACCTGCCGAATTTATTCGCCATCACTACTGCTGGTGTATATAGTAAGGTAGTAGTATATACATATATTCACTAATTTGGTAAGACGTGACAATGTCATGGATACAAGTGTGGTGACTACACAAAGGCAAGATGATGTAAGTAGCAGAGGTGTAACTATAGAGGAAGCAAACTCTGCAACTTCTAGGGGGCCCACAAGGCTTAGGGTATTCTAAAAAGATTTTACTGTGATGCTCTGGAACCTTTAATTACACCACTGGTCAGTTGCACTTTATATCAAGGCTTATCTAACATTCAGTCTTCAGATATTGCTGAATTTCAGTTGCCAACTACAGCAGAAGCCTGTTTGGGAATTCTGGGAGTTGTAGTTTTTTCCAGCTGGAAGACTGAACATTAAGCATCTCTGATGCCCCTTGGGACTTGTAGATCAATAACATGCTGGGGAGCAGCATAGTGGATATATCTGCCTAATTTACTCAGCAATTATTTTATACCAAACAAGTAACAATGCATACTACTTAGTAAAGGAATAATACTTTCCAACTGAAAGCATCGGATTCTGAATCATGAATCGTTCCTTGATTTTTGCATTCTGTTGTGTAGGTGTTAGAGCTCAGCGTCAGAACTGAGTTCAAACACCCCGTAGGATATAATGGTGCATCCCCGCTCAGAGAAGTCAAATGCATTTTAATAAGCTGGCCCATTGCTTTCAGTGTGTTAAAGTTTGTTGAAACACTTTCCTGACTGTCAGAATAATTTAGCCGACAGTCAGGAAACTATTAATACGGTTAATAAATCAGCCCCATTTGTGTTCTTTTCAAATGTTTGAGTGGCAACAGTTTTCTTTTGAACTGCCATATTTATGATGGCCCAGGGTGATGTCTTGCTGTGATTTATAGCCTTGTGTTTGGAGGGCAGGAAGAACGGGTGGTTCCAAAGAACAGAAAGGGAAGAGTACAAAGCTAAGCTAACGAACTACAGGCACAGAATAAGGGCAGCCTCTATCCTTGCATCAATTGACCCTTCATGGGTACTGTACTTATCATTTACCTGCGTCCCACAAAGCCATCACCCGCAATACAATATATACTCTTATTCAGTGTCGGAATGGCCCACTGGGATACCAGGAAAACTTCCGGTGGGCCAAGGTGTCAGTGGGCCCTCCTGCCTCCAAACATTTGGCCTATTTCATTACCATTCCCTATTTCTATGAGAACAAAGAGGATAAATAGATGGATTAATAGATTATAATATGTAAAGAAAAGAGAATAGGAGAATAGAGCTAGATAATAGTACTGAGAGTGGGCCCCTGGTCTAAGGTCTTTCGGTGGGCCCCAGTCCAACACTGTGTGGGGTCCCCCAAGGTAACAGTCCCAGTGGGCCCAGGACCCCCAGTCCAACACTGCTCTTATTCCTTGCAGCTTTCAATGATAGGCCATGCTCTGCCCAGTATTTGGTCAGGCTTTCTTTAGGTGGTAAAATGTATGGCTACCCAACTATAGCTACTGGTTAATCCATAATGGAGACAAAAACTGACCCAAATTTTACTCTGTTTGGCCTTTCAACCCATGCCTTTGCACTCCCAGGGAGAAACCATTTTTAACCTCAACCCCCCTCCCCCCTATTGTCCAGGCCTCTAGCAGATATCCCAGGAGTCCACTTAGCCCAGATATCCCAGGAGTCCACTTAGCCCAGTAATTATGTTGCTGGCTCCTTGTGTAATGATGTCATCTGACTAATTGGGCTCCCTCAGGAGCAGAAAAAACTATAGACCACACCAGATTAAAATTTACACAAAAAGCTTTCAAATGTTACACGAGCATGCTGGGAGTTGTAGTTCTTATATGCCGCCCATTGCTACAACAGTCCATCAACTGCACTTCTCCTTGCAGTTTAAAAATGAAGAATGCTTGAATTCAGATGTACATTTCCATTTTTAGACGGCATTCAAGTCCACATAGGCTTTCAGTTTCAGATTTATAAGGAAATGAAGCCTGCGTGAAAGCCAAAAATAAATGTTAGGTGGATTAGTGCATTGACTGTATTGCAGCCCCACTATTATATCTTGCTAAAAATGACAGCAGCTGGTGTCTGACATAGTTGGGCACCTCTCCAAGAACAGCAAATCCTGTTATGCTATGGCTGTCCAGAACGATACAAATATATTCTCAGCACTTAATCCCTCTACCCCAAACATTTACTCCAGCTTGGCACCCCACTATTAACACTGTATAAATTTAATCCCACTAACAGGTTGTGTGGTTGATTGTTATATTGGGGGGGGGGGTGCCGTTCTAGCTATCGATAAATAAGACCCACAGGTTGCTTGAGGATCTTGTGCACTCTATTTTTCTCCTATGGGAAAAGAGCCAGTGAATATAATATGCTCATTTCCTGCATGCAATAAGATTTATATGATTCTGCTGTTGCTTTTTGTAGCACATTGCATGTTATCTAAAGTGCAATGGAGGCAAATACTGGGGGATAACCTTAATATTAAAGTATTGCCTGGTGCAAGAAGTGAATGCCATGTCTCAAAAGATCATGATTGTCTATATCAGGGATCCCCAACCTTTTGAACCCGTGAGCAACTTTCAGAAGTAAAAGGAGTTGGGGAGCAACACTACATAAAAAATGTTCTTGGGGTGCCAAATAAGTGCTGTGATTGGCCATTTAGTAGCCCCTATGTGGATTGTCAACCTACATTGAGGCTCTGTTTGGCAGTAAACCTGGTTTTTATACTACCAAAACTTTCCTCCAAGCCTGGAATTCAAAAAATAAGCACCTGCTTTGAGGCCACTGGGAGCAACATCCAAGGGGATGGAGAGCAACATGTTGCTCGCGAGCTACTGGTTGGGGACCACTGGTCTATATTGTCTAAATAGCTGTCCTATAACTTGCCTTGGACAATAATTAACTAACATTCTGCGTGTACCTAAGTATCAAACTATTTGGCACTCACTTTCTCTCTCTTCCCTTTCTCTTCTTTCTTACTTTTGTTGCCCCCGTCCCCTCCCTTTTATTCGCACAAATTCTCATCATCTGGACGGGAGCAATAGGGATTGGCGCACAGGAAATTTAAAAAACGATTTAATCTCCTGCGGATCCCCATTGTTTCTGAACCAGTGTGGGTGTGGTTGGGCAGCATGCCTGCCCTAAAATCCTGCCACCCTAGGCCCGGGCCTTGGTGGTCTTCCACAAATCCAGGCCTGTGTGTTTGGTTCAATCCCAGCAGCCTCACTGGAATTCTGTTGTCCTTCAGTCCAGCCTTCTGCACTGGCAAAGCCAATTATAGAAGTGACCATAGCACAAACATGTCTCAGATACGGATTTGTATGGCTGTCCCTATAGTAAGATAACTGTGTTTATTTTTTATTTGCCAATCAATAAACAAATATGGCTTCTCCGATCTAGCCCTTACTTTATAGCGCAAGGGTGTCTTGCATGGACAGAACCAATATTATTAGTTGGTTGGTGCTACAAGTCATATTGAGTCCAAGAGCAGCTTGTGTGAGCAGACCACACAACTGTACTTCCACAAGGGTGGGCATACCAGCCTCAAATATGAGGGTATCCAACTTTTAACTCCAAACTCCAAAAATGTGTGCAAAAAAAGAGAGTAAGGCAATTGGTAAACCCTGCAGTTCTCTGTTGCACAGCCTAGAGGCTAATGCCTAATGTACCAGGATGGACAGGACTGAAGGCCACATCTGGTACAGAAAAAAAGTTGTGGTTCACATGTTAATTTTCACCTGTCCAATGGAAACAGATGTAGCTGCTCCATAAGAAACAGCCTTTTCACAGCAGTTATTAAAATGACAAACGGCACGAGGTTGCATGGGAAGCAGGCGGTATGGTAAAAGTTCATATGTCAAAAGGACTCAGTCTTGGGAGAGCAATGTATATGGCAGCCACTGTGACTGTGTTCCATACATTAGGGTTTTCATGGGTTTCTCATGTACCAAAGGCTTAGTAATGTGCAGCTATAGGAAAGTAATTGATTTATGTATTATTTGTATTCCTTAATCCTTGTGTTGCTAATTCAAAATGATTTTCCTGCTGCGTTGTGGATCATTGCTTCAGATTTCTGTTGAGACTTGCTACCATTCAGAAAGGGCACTGGATGGAGACCTGGTCTCAAGGATGAGACTTGGGGTGAATACATACCTGTCTTCTTACAAATTGATTATATGGTAAAGCAGAATTTTATCTAATAACTGTGACCAAAAGTTGTCCATACATTAGCTGCCCGCTCCAAATCAGCTTTTTGGTTGGTGTATGAAGTCAAAACAATGACAGATTTCTACTCGGCAGGTCAGGTGAGGACCATATTGGGCCAACATCATTGGTTGGTCACACCAAAATGAGCAGACCTTTGCATGTATGGCCAACTTTAGGGTGCCATGGCTATTTTCTAGTAGCCTATTTTATAAATGCCAATGGTGTGACTAAACAACTTGGTGTGGTTTGCCATTCACACTATGGTTATATTGGCCTAATAGCTTGGCAGAGGGACCAAAAACACATCAACCATTATGCCATTGAGTTTGAAATGATCAAACTAGAAATAAATAACTGTCAGTGAGACTGCAGAGTACGACCAGATGCATCTCTGGGGTGCAGGGATCTTTCTGTATAAATACTATTAAAGGAGAAGTAGAGAAGTAAACCCTAAAAATAAATATAGTTATAATGCCATTATATATATATATACACTATACAGCAATGATCCAGGACTTCAAACTTGTCACAGGTAGTCACCATCTTGGAAAGTGTCTGTGACACTCACATGCTCAGTGGGCTCTGAGCAGCTGTTGAGAAGCTAAGCTTAGGGCTCGTCACTAATTATCCAGCAGAAAATGAGCTTCCCCTTTAATATAAGCTGATGCTACAGGGCTGATTATTAAATTCTGATGCTAATTGCACTGGTTTCTGTGCTGTCATGTAGTAATTATCTGTATTAATTACTAATCAGCCTTATATTGTGACATTTCTATTCTATGTGTCCTGTATATTGTGAGTGGGTCCCTAAGCTCAGTAAGTGACAGCAGCACAGAGCATGTGCAGTGAATCAGCAGAAAAGAAGATGGGGAGCTACTGGGGCATCTTTGGAGACATAGATCTTTACTGCTAAAGGGCTGTGGTTGCCTTGGGCTGGTACAGAAGCACAAAACATCATGTACAACATTTCTAGCTACTTCTTTAGTTAAGCTTTAGTTCTCCTTTAAAGGGGGGCAATGGAAAATGACCACTCTTAAAAAATATAATTTATATTTTTTCTAATAGCTCCTTAAAGTTTTTAGAGTGTAACGAGAAAACAAAAATCAATGAACTGTAGTAAGTGATGTTTACTGGAAAGGGTTGTATATGAAGGGACGGTCAGTAAATCACACAGTGTGCTCGGGTTTTATTCTGCCTGTCAGCGCACCCTCTGGAATACTATTTAGCAGAAATTCCCCATCTGTATATTTTGCTCTCAGACACACCATGCCACACACACAGAAAAGCTGTATAATATGCGCCCGACCTGTCATTCAGCTCGACGAATTAACTCATCACTACAGACATGCTCCATTCATCTGTAATTGTTTCAAATTGGGTTTATTTTAGATGCCTGGCATGAAGAGTTTGTTACACGTGTTTTCTCTTGTTCTCCTCTCGATGTTTACCTTTTGGAGCAGGTTTAGATTAGACTGACAGTTAAATAGGGCATAACTTTAGGGGAATCACATGTTGTGCTGCACAACCTACTTTCCTTGGGGAAAACACGAGCTTTCTCACTTGTGAACATGACTTCCCCTTTACATCGGTTACAAAGGTCACACATGGGGATTACTAATATTTGGCATAACTGTGAGTCGGCATACCTAGCTGTGCGGAATTTGAGGTTTTATTTTGGGGGCAGAGAAAAGGGCTCAGCAGACGCACATTTGACAATAATATACAGAATTATAATATGGCATACAATGTGGCAGTGGGATTTTCTTTTTCTTTTATCATGCTTAGCCTTAAAGGGATACTGTCATGGGAGAAATTTTTTTTCAAAATGAATCAGTTAATAGTGCTGCTCCAGCAGAATTCTGCACTGAAATCCATTTCTCAAAAGAGCAAACAGATTTTTTTTATATTCAATTTTGAAATCTGACATGGGGCTGGACATTTTGTCAATTTCCCAGCTGCCCCTGGTCATGTGACTTGTGCCTGCACTTTAGGAGAGAAATGCTTTCTGGCAGGCTGCTGTTTTTCCGTAACTGAATGTGTCTCAGTGGGACATGGGTTTTTACTATTGAGTGTTGTTCTTAGATCTACCAGGCAGCTGTTATCTTGTGTCAGGGAGCTGCTATCTGGTTACCTTCCCATTGTTCTTTTGTTTGGCTGCTGGGGGGGGGGGGGGGGGAGGGGGGTGATATCACTCCAACTTGCAGTACAGCAGTAAAGAGTGATTGAAGTTTATCAGAGCACAAGTCACATGACTTGGGGCAGCTGGGAAATTGACAATATGTCTAGCCCCATGTCAGATTTCAAAATTGAATATCAAAAAATCTGTTTGCTCTTTTGAGAAATGGATTTCAGTGCAGAATTCTGCTGGGGCAGCACTATTAACTGATTCATTTTGAAAAACATTTTTTTTCCCATGACAGTATCCCTTTAACCTCTAGGGTCCTGTGCATGTAAGTGCCATAAACATCACTGTGTATTCAGGGGGCAGGTCCCTTTAACTTGAACAGTATGGCTAAACATGTTGTCTATACTAAGCTCCCTATGGCATTTTGGTTACACAGGAAAATCACAGTAGGTGCATATATTCCATTTAATCAAGTTTCTTAGATGTGAAAGTAATACATGGTGCCCAAGCTGCTTTCTCTTTTAAGGCTTGACCTATTATACTACCACAACTGTTACTGAACGTCACCTTCCACAGTGACCTTAAAGTCAATGGGATTTTGCTAATTTTAGTTTGGTAGCAGGTGGGGAGTCTCAAGTGGGTCATACACTGCCCAATATTGGCTGCCAACTCAACTGCTGTTGACTGAGATGGCAACATCTTGATCCATGCATGGAGCCAAAATGTTTGCCTCCCCAATCAATATTTGATTGAGACTCAGCGAAGCAGTCAGAAAAGGATTGCATCTCTCCAGGTGGGACTGTATTGCACTAGCACCCTAATTTGATCATTGGCATGGGTCCCTATTGGTCAGATCAGCATGATCTGGTCACCCACTAGGGTTGACCTAAGATCCCCTTGTTTGGTGACCTCACTAAACCAGCGGATCTATAGGTGTATAGCAAGCTTTAGCCTATAAAGCAAAGTTTCGCAAATTATGAGACTTCCTATCCAGGGTTCCCTCAAAGAGTTGGATGGTGGAGCAAGATTTGAGGTGAAAAACATTTAGGGGGTTATTTATTAAAGTCTGAATAGAAAAAACTCGAAAAACTCGAGTTTTTTTTCACTAGAAAGCACAAATATTTAGAGGGAAAAAAAAACCTCAAAGTTTTCGTGATTTATTATACCCCAAGGCTGCTAAAAATCAGAATCCGGAAAGACTCAAATTTCAAATTTGAAAATATCATGGTCAAAGTTTTGGGAAAAAAATCCGAAAAATTCAGGGTTTTTTTTTTTTTGCAAAAATTTTTTGGAGTTTTTTTTTCAAAACCGATTTTATCACGTTTTTTTCAATGATAAATAAGGTCAAATTGTGTATTCTAGTTTGGCCGGACTTTTTTTTACTTAAAAAATCAGAAAAAAACTGATTTTTATTAATAACCCCCTTAATCTCAGACATCTTTGGAAACCCTGCCTGAAAAGCAGTGAACAGTTATTTGCTTTCGTAGATACTCTCGATAACTGTAGCAAGATAAATGCCAAAACAATATTTTCATGTATCCTGTTCTTGTTATAAGGATAGTATAGTTGGTCCATAAAGGGGGTTTGAACTCTAAAATCCATTACTTTAGTGGTTGCAAGAATAAAAGTATGTTGCAAGGATCATTTACAATGTACCCGAAGCCAATCAAAATATTTTACCACACTTATAGTATGAAGAGAATATTTTGAAGAGCCACTGGTTATAGGAGACAAGGAAATTGGGCTTTAAAGGAGGACTAAACTTAATAAAAGAAATGTTGTACATTATGTTTTGTGCTTCTGTACCAGCCCAAGGCAACCACAGCCCTTTAGCAGTAAAGATCTGTGTCTCCAAAGATGCCCCAGTAGCTCCCCATCTTCTTTTCTGCTGATTCACTGCACATACTCTGTGCTGCTGTCACTTACTGAGCTTAGGGACCCACTCACAATATACAGTACACATAGAATAGAAATGTCACAATATAAGGCTGATTCAGGGGCGTAACTATAGAGGAAGCAGACCCTGCGGCTGCAGGGGGGCCCAGGAGGTATAGGGGCCCCATGAGGCCCTAATTCATATACAATTTCAATAAATATTGGAGAAACAAGTCAACCTCTAAACATTTTGGGGGCCTGAAAAATAATTTGCTGTGGGGCCCAGTAATATCTAGTTACGCCACTGGGCTGATTAGTAATTAATACAGATAATTACTACATGGCAGCACAGAAACCAGTGCAATTAGCATCAGAATTTAATAATCAGCCCTGTAGCATCAGCTTATATTACAGACCAACCTCATTTTGTGCTGGATAATTAGTGACGAGCCCTAAGCTGCTTAGCTTCTCAACAGCTGCTCAGAGCCCACTGAGCATGTGAGTGTCACAGACACTTTCCAAGATGGTGACCCCCTGTGACAAGTTTGAAGTCCTGGATCATTGCTGCTATTGACAAGCTGAAACTTTAGGCTGGTGCAATAAGTTCAGTTTATAAAATATGGCATTTTAGCCATAATCATTTTTAGGGTTTAGTTCTCCTTTAACTTCCATATCTTCTTCTGATATGGACTTCCATATCTTCTTATTGTAACCTCCCAAGTAATTCGTTTATCTCTGTTTCACAGGCCCTGAAAGGTTGAACTGTTCATTCTGTTGGGTGGAAACTCCATAAAAGTCCTGTGTGCAGTAGCTCTGTATTAAGGCAGAAATATTACTAGTTCTTATGAACAGACCCACGGGAAGCTTCCAGCCTGCCTAGGATCTATGGCTTGGATTACAAAAATTCATTTTTCTAAACTTCCCCATAGATTACAATAGGAATTTGTTAGATAATAGACATTGATAAATTTGTGACGTGAAACACGATCCATTACATTATGAGAAATACTGTGCTCTGATTCCGTAATTCGTACCAAATGCCCTGTTTCCTCCTGTGAGCTTATAGGTTGTTAGGGTTTGAGAAGCACTATGGAAACCTGCATTAGTTAGTAGCCTCTTTTTAATTAGCAATGTAATCACAGTAACTCTAGGTGAGGTCCCTCTCCATTGATGGTGTGTGCTGGATGAAGTGCCACTGCTAATGTTCCCTTCCTGAAATAACTTTTACTGAAAATGCAAAGTCTGGAACCTATTACCAATGAAGAGTTATTACTGAATTCTGCCTCAGACATTCCTGATGTAGACCAGCTATAAATATGCATAAGAATGCTGCCCCGTGATCTTATAGGTCCATTCCCACTATGAGAGGTGATATCACTTTGCAAGCAATTTTGTGACATAAAAGGGAGTTTCTCAGAATAAAAATGACCTAGGTTTAGATATAATGCTGGGAGCTGGGAGATGATTGTGATTCTTCTCTGTAAGCCAGTGATGGGCTAGGACGGGGATCCCCAACCTTTTGAAACCGGGAGCAACATTCAGAAGTAAAAGGAGTTGGGGAGCAACAAATGAAAAATTTTCTTGGCCTGCCATATAAGTGTTGTGATTGGCCATTTGGTAGCCCCTATGTGGATTGTCAACCTATATTGAAGCTCTGTTTGGCAGTGCACCTGATTTTTATACAACCAAAACCTGCCTCCAAGCCTGGAATTCAAAAATAAGCTCCTGCTTTGAGCCCATTGGGAGCAACATTGAAGGAGTTGGAGAGTAACATGTTGCTCACGAGCTACTGGTTGGGGATCACTGGGCTAGGAAAATATTTGAGTTTGCAAAAGAACATTATTATTTCAATTACCTGAGTTGTTTTCTAGTTTTGCAAAAGATGATGGCCCTTTCTGGCAAAGAATAATGTGTTTGCCATTGAAAGATGTGCAATGTTGAACTTAATACTGATGAACAAACGTAGTGTGTCATTAAAGTTAACACTTGTACTCTGTATGGACTTTAAACCTAACCACTTATGGGCCAACTGTCAAGTGATCAGACCCTGGCTTCAGATACAATAAAGTTGTTTGAACATATGGACAGTGGGCCATTATGCCAAGGCAGCAAACGCCAAATTCCTGCACCTACCTTTCCTCTGGCCTGTCTTGGTGGTGTCTCTTCCAGAAGAATACAGTTTCTTTCTCGAAGTACTGAACCTCTTCTTGACAACCAACAAGAGGGAGATATTTATCAAAATCCGTTTTTTTTTTTTAAAATAAAAAAAGTCTGACCAAACTAGAATCCACGATTTACCCTTATTTAACAATAAAAAACCATTAAAGAATCAGATTGCCAAAAACCAGACTTTTTCGTATTGTTGCACGAAAGCCGTGATTTTTTAGGATTGTTGTGAGAAAAATAAATTAGAGGTTTTTTTCCCAACTAAAATTTCAGATTTTATAGTAAAAAAACCCCTCAAATTCAAAGTTTTTACCATTCGGACTTTAATAAATATCCCCCTAAAAGTCAAGTTAAAAGCCACTCATTTTTGATTGGACCTGTTCAGTTGTGTAATTCCTCCTTTACATTGTTATCTGTTTGTGGAGAGTTTGAAGAGCATTGGTTTAAAAAGGGAAATGTGGAATAGAATTAAGGGATACTTTTTTTTTCTTATTTCATTTCACTTATTTTCACTTATTTCATTTGCATGGAATCTGGCCCCATGTATACCATACCTCCCAACTGTCCCGTTTTGAGCGGGACAGTGCCTCTTTTGACAGCTCAACCCGTAGTCCTGCATTTGTACTGGAAAGTCCCGATTTCTTTGTACTGAACAGCCAAAAAAGATACAATGTTTCTAACTTAATTGTCTCTTGGCAAAGAGCCAAGAACAGATACTTAAAATACATTTGTAACAGTTTTGTCCCTTGGGAGAAGTTAGACTTACAAGCAGGGCAATTCACCTTCATTAGTAAAACTGTAATAAAACATAAAAACTACAGAAATGTGTTAAAATTTTCATAACCTGGCGGATTTTGTAAAATGGGCATGGTAATTAGGGGGTGTGGCCGCAAGAAGGTGCATGGTCAAAAATGTTTCATTGTGCTATGTGGTGCAAATCTTTTTGTCACTCTTTCTGTTTCCAGAATGTTTGAGGTATGATATACAATGTTACATACTGTATATATATGTCTCCCATGCAATGCAACAATATATCTCCAAAAACTGTATATGGTTTATATTTTCATCACAGTGCTAAAATGGAATATATCCAGTGACTTCTATAATTAAATAATGCATATGATATATGGTATCTGTAAGCGTCAGGGGTGTAACTACAGAGGAAGCGGACACTGTGTCTGCAGGGGGGGGGGGGTCCCCAGGAGGGGGGTCCCCAGGAGGTAAAGGTGGGCCCTGGAAGCCCAAATTAATGAGAATTTTCAACATATATTGGTAAAACAGAACAACCTCTAGATATGTTGTGGGCCCTACAATGAATTTGCTGTGAGACCCAATAACATCTAGTTACACCACTGGTAAGCTTATTCATTATACTATTTCAATGCTCTGAGCAAGATTAGTTCTATGTTTTACATAAACTGTTGCTAAATAATCTCCCCACCCCTAAAACAACTGCATCTCATCTCCTTATCTCTGCTTTGTCACTTTTTTGTCACTTCCTGCTCTTATCTCTAAATACTCTCTAAGGACAATATCCTTTAGTGCAGATTACCCATCTGCTCACTATCACACGTGACCTGTCCAGAGCCAACAAAGCCAACAAATTGCCATACCCCTAAACTTTTTAGTTTTCTAAAGTTAACCACCGGTCTCCACATTTATCACCTCTGAGCAGTCTTTAGTTAGAGATCACGTCCATTCTTTGAACACCCCCATTTTGATCCATGCGGCACATAAATGACAGAATATTAAGGTGACCCTCAAGCAATGGAATGAACTGGAGAATGGAGTTTACTGCTTGGGACATGTGTATTCAGTTAAATTGTTATACATTTAAAGTGTCAGTAGTAAAACCTTGCCCCGTTTTACTGCTAAACTAATTCTTTGGCCGCACATCTTTCTTTAAAATGTGGGATGCATATTATTTAAAAGGACAGTAAACGTTGAAAGAACCATTTGCCAGTGCAATAGCAGAAATGGGCCTGACTTAACTTATTTCAGTCCATTAATGTTGTTACACTTATCTTTTTATCATTTAAATGGGAGCAGCTGCCATGTTTTACCTAAGGGGAGGAATTCAGTCACCTATAACCCCCCCCCCCATTTTAAAGGGCAAAGACACAATGAAAGTGACTATTGCAAATCACTATTTAGTGCAAGAATGGAGGGTGCTATGCAGACTGACCACACACGTGTATTATTGTGTTCATCCAATGGGATATTCAGTTTTGAGTGTTTGAGTGTTTTAAATAATCACAATCAAGCTAAGTGCTGAGCATATTGAATAATAGTTGGCCAGACCTGTTAAAAAAACACCTGAACTAAAACATAGTTTTCTGTTGTGTCAATAATATAAAATACAAAAAGGAAAAATTGTGAGAGCACTCCATAGGTTAAAAAAAATGTACTAAAATACATTGGAAGTGCTACTGATCTGGCCAAATTAACTACATTCTCTGGTCCCTGGAAATGGGTGTTGGTCTGGGCAGTTTCTCTCTCTTAAAAGCCGCAAGCGGGGGAGGATTAATCTCATGGAACCAATGATGGGGTCTAGGTTATCTCTCCCCTTTGAAAGCTAATGGCGGGGGAGGACTAAACCCTATGAATGAAACCAATGCCCAGGTCGGGAGACCTTTATTTCAGGTAATGCTCTTATGCCGGGGGACTTTAGCATTTGATATTATGACCAGAGGTAAATAGTTAGGGACCGCCATATGGGTTTTACCTTGACGTGGCATGGAGGCTTATCAATCTTATGATCATAATTTTGTAACTAAAAAACCCCCTGTCTTTGTAAATACATGCATCTGCATAGATTACTGATATGACAGGGGACCAGGGAATGTGCATTGATCAATTTTTCTTCTTTTTTTCTGTGTCATTAATATACTCAGCTCGAAAGGTACATGTAGCCCAATCAAAATGTAGAGGATAGGCACGTGCCTCTTCCCTTAAATGACAAAGTGCCAAAAAAAAATGGCATCATGCCTTTCCCCACTGTTTCTGCTCCCCCAATTTGCAAATTGATGTCAGTCGTAAAATTGCATTAATTAACATTGGTTAAGGCATTTTTTAAAGCTGTGCAATAACATATACATTGCCCAATCTTACCCTACCACTATGTTCCTTATAGCAAAAAAGGTTCCCATGTTGCCAGCATCAGACTGGGGGGTCCAGGGTCCACCTGGGCTTCTGTTTCAGGGGCCCCCACTCTCCCCCAGGTCCATTGGGGTCAATCCTCAAGCCCCAGTGTACGGCTCCATGTTGTAGCTCCCACCATTTCCAGCTATAGTCCGGTGATGCCAGTGGTGGCCAATAAAAGAGCAACCATGTTTGGGTGTTTTAAACTTGAAAGCAGCTAGTAAGTTGCAGGTAAATCTTAGTCCCTGTGTAAAACTTATAATAAAGCAATAGAATTCTTAATGAATCAGATAAAAGTTGAGTGTAGGACTGGCCATAGCAGGGATGACTTTGACGTAGTTGGCCAGCTTAAATATATTGCAATATATGGACAAACAATCCCTGTTTTGTTTAAAGGGTAAAGAATTTTTTAGTAGCTTAAGGCACAAAATGTCTCAATGTCCGAAATATATTGATAATGGTTGAGTGCAGAGGACTATTTGTCTATATGTATTTTGTGGTCACAGCCTCATTGCACCCCCACCTAATGGTTTTAATAATTAGTGGTGAGCACAACTTTCCCTTGTTTGTTATACATATCTATATATGGTATACCTTCTCTCTATGAGCTTCCATTAGTGAAACATAAATGGAAAATCTCAGTAAATTTTGTTATGTTTCCATGTGTACTGCAGCTAACAAGGCTCTTGTTATAATAGCCTAAGGGGGAAATGTAATAAAATTTGCAAAGAGAACAAATTTAAAATATGTGGATGTCGCAATGTAATATTCTTCATTAGGCTGTTATGGCATTGCAAATCCTAATTGCACATTGTGAACCTTTAACACCTGCTTGAAGGTGGCGTAAACTTGTGGAGCAAACGTTTCATTAAGAAGTTTATTACATACACTGCGCCTTATCGCAAACTATAAGATTTGCAATGATGTAGAGTCCTGCAGCGGGTTGGGTACCCGTGGGTTACCCGCAAAAACCTGCGGTACCCTGTGGGTTGTGGGTAGAAGTTCCGGGTGTCCGTATGGACGCGGGTCGGCGGTTCTGCGGGTTTGCGGGTCGCAGGTCGGGCCGTGGGTCTTGTCAATAGAGATTTTTACTCCTTTTTTCTGATCACGCCTACTTCTGATGATGTCACTTCTGGTTTACAATGACAGCACTTCCTGATTCTTGATGGTCAGCGGGTTGCTGGTCCGGGTTGCGGATAAGGTACTTGCGGGTAGGGTTGGGTAGCGGGTCCTATCGGTTCTGAACACCTTCAGAATATTCTTTAAAAGTAGGATGTTGTCTTAAACATTGTCATATGCCCAGTGGCTGAATTTTTTTTTCCTGGATTTCTTTTTCATTTGCTTCTGAAAGAAGGCTGCCATTTACAGCTCGTATGTCACAATTCACTAAAAGTGTCAGGATCCCAGAGGAGGCCCTTGGTAGCTTGTTAATCTCTCCAGTTTAAAGGAAACAGACTAATTCACTTAACCATAATGAATCCCGTTCCTCAAACCATAAATACTTTATTAAAATCTTCTCGTCTTGTCAGTCTTTACCTTCTTTAAAAAAATGATGTATGTTTTTGTAGGCCCACAAGTCAGAGAAGGAAATAAAAATCATAATATTTGCATAATTTGGTTGGAGGTTTCTACTCTCATTCCATGTGACATTTGCTAATGTTTCCTATTTAACTCAGTTTACAAACAAAGAAAAATTTGTCTGAATATATATCTGTCTTCTAAAAAATTCTTAGCATTGCCACTGTCCATTTTTGAATATTATTATGACCTGTTGTGGGATCCGTTATCTGGAAACCTGTTATCTAGGAATTTGAGAATTACCAGAAAGGGGTCTATCATAGACTCCATTTTAATCAAGTGATTCAGATTTTAAGAAATGATTTCTCCCTTTTTCTCTGTAGCAATAATATAGTTCCTTGCACTAAATCCCCACTAAGAAAAAATAAACATTCTGCACCATCCCTGACCTTGCCCCATTCTCTTCTGTCTCTATCAACTTCCAGGAAAACCACATCCCTTTCTAGCCAATGTGCTGCTCTCTTGCAGTAGTTTGGGTCTTGTTGACTATATACTATATAATGTAATAACCTGAAGGTATGTACGGCTTTATAAGATAATAATTCTTTGGCATTAGAAATGTTTTTTTGATTGATTGATCATTGCGTTCTTTATTTTTACTGTGGCTTGAAGCACCTGAAGAAGTTATTGCCAGTGGGTACCAGTGTCAGACTGGAGGACCCAGGGCCCACCGGGCCTGCTACCTTAGGGGGCCCACTGGGTTTTTTCCTGCTGGTCCGGTCCGACCCTTGTGGGTACAGTCTTATCTCATTTGGGGGGATGACCACAACTGAAGGAGCAAGTGATAGCTGCCTTGGAAAGAGATAAAGCTACATCTATCATATGCCGTTGTGTTACTTGTTTAGGAAGGCCTTGGTCTAATTCTTGTGTCAGTCTCTACATAGAAAAACATTTGAAGTAAGGAAACAGTCTATCAATTGCTCTGCCTCTTCCAGTAAACACCCAGAATGGTCAGAACAGGAGGTAATAAAGAGGAGTTGCAGTAGATAAGATATTCCAACATACCCAATTCCCAAACTGACTGATATCCATAGAACATGAGGCCACTATACACATAGCCAAAAAAATGATCAGTGTGTGTATGGCTTGCTTGTCCCTACCAGTATTTGGAATGTTGAAGTAAATCTGTACCTTGTCAGATAAGGAGTAGAATGTCTCCTTATTCAAAATAAAATGAATAGGCTTGAGCTGAACACACTTTTTGCCTATTGTTTTAATCACAAAAATGCTTATTTCTTAGGTTATTCTAAAATAACTGGACTTGCTGAGTTATTATTGAAGATGTTTCACTACTCATCCGAGCAGCTTCTTCAGTTCAACTGACTGAAGAGTTTATATGTCAGCTGAACTGAAGAAGCTCGGAATTACCTATATAAGAAATAAGATTTTTTGTGATTAAAACAATAGGTAAAAAGGGTTTTAGACCTACACTAGATATACCATGATCTGGAGGAATGAAAATCTTCAGAGTCGCTATGACTTATTATTTTTTCAGGGAAATCGAAGCTTCTCCATGTTTGGTCCTTGGGAGGTCGATAATTAAGTTGAGTGCACAGATAACCCCCCTACATATTGGCCTCTTGCTTCACAAAAAGGTGATGAGGACATTTTTTGTTCACTACTGAATCTACACAAATGCCAGTCAATTGTCTGAGTTTTCTATTTTGACCAGTACGTACCAGAGTATGGGAAGGTCCACACACTATGGCCATTTGCTTAGCATTGCATGAACTCCATGTGTGCCCAACTAGTAATACAAGGTCTCTCCTAATAAAAGTACTAGAGGGAGCTGTATTGTTCTGCACAAATATTTGTCATGAAGAAAAGTGAATGATAAGCTTTAAAAAGGCCACATATTTTTAGCAAAGCTCTGTTTTGATGTTGGTAGAGCAATATATAACAAAATCCCATTTCATTTTCAGTGTCAAGGTTTTTATCTGTACTATAGCAAGAAGCCAGAAGCAGGCCTGACCTCTTGGCCTCATTATTCTAACAGCTTTCCCATATAAAACTGCCCTTTTAGCAAATAATTGATACAAATGAAATGCAACTCTTTAAATTGGATAAGAAACCTGAGATTACAAAAAGCAATGTGGGAGGTTACAAACCTCTATATTATATATAAGGTCACGGTACCTTTCTTATATATTTCTTATGGTTTAATTTGTGCGTGTGAAGATAAGTCTGCATTTGGATGAAAACCTTAGAACAACACTGTCAACAATTACAACATATATTATTTGTATGCAAAGACTACAAGGTACAGAAGAATTTACATTGTGTGAAACATTATCGGTGATGTTGCTCATAGTAACCAATCAGATCTTTGCTTTTGTTTTCTACCTGTTGAAATGGAATTGTTGATTGGTTGCTCTGAGCAACATCACCAGTATTTTTTCACTCCACTTTTTACACAGCATGATCAATAGATCCCTAGGACTGTGTGTAGGGGTGCCTTAGACACCCAATAGAGAAATATGCTCCAGAGATACTATATGTAGCCATGTACAGCTATTGCAGTCTAAACAATTGGGTGAAATGGGCTTGCTTTTTTGATCTAAGACCCCCTTTGAGGGCTTATATTTGGCTAGGCCTCCCCATAACAATATATATTGCTGAATCAGTCCTTCAATCATTATTTCAAGCAAAGTGTTCACCCTACTAGCTGACCTTCAAACTATATCCAGAAAGCAAGTTGGGATTCTCTTTAAATCTCACCATAACTGGCCTTCAAGGCTGGAGCCCTACAGCCAAGCTCAGGGCCCCTTGGGGCCCAGGCCACAGTTAAGGAACCCCTGCCTTAAACTCATTGGGGTATATTTATCAAAGAGTGAAGTTAAAGATCACCACAGTCCGCTAGCGTGAAATACCGCTTCTCTCCATTCATTTCTATGGAATATTTAAAGGCGTATTAATGAAAGGGTGATAGTGAAAGTTCACCATTTGATAAATACGCCTTTAAAAATCCCCACGAAATTAATAAAGAAAGGCGGTATTTCACGCTAGCGGACTGTGGCGACCTTCACTCTTTGATAAATATACCCCATTTTGTGCAATCTGATTCCCCTGAAGCAGGATCATGAGTTTCAAGGAAACAGATCAAGACTAAGATGAATGAAATATGAATGAAACAAAACCCTAATGGGGGGATTGTAATATTGGTCGCTAATGGAAAAAATCATTCGCAATTCATTTGCAATACAAATACAAATAAATGTTCCCAAAGTGAAAAATGTTGCCTTTGCAAACACTTTGCCCTCACACGACATTAGGATAGCAATTGCGAATTTTATAGTTTAGGGCCGGCAGTGCATGTAATGAAAACGTTGGTACGCTTGCTCCAAGCAGGTGTTAAAGGTTCCCATGCGCAAATAATATTTGTAATGCAATAAAAGCCTAACTGAGAATATTACACTGCAACATGCAAATTTGTTGTCTTTGAGAATTGTATTACATTTCCCCGTAGATTGTAATGTATTGTAAAAAAAAAAAAAAAGGTCACGCAGTGTGAAAAATATTGTGTGGTTTGAAAAAGATTGCACGAAGAAACATCCATTGACTTAAATTCCTTTGGCAAATTTATTGCTGTTTCATGAATATATGGCGAAGCTAATAAGGAACCTGGAAAACATAGAATCTATAGTGGTTGCACCTTTACAGTATGTGGATTCTACAATCTGTGGACACATAAGATGCCTGTATTTATGTTTGTTTGTTTTTTTTCAATACTGTTTGATGCGTTGAATCTCTTTGATGGCAGTAAGCAGTTGAGTGCTAAGAGGCGTTATGGTTTGCGCTAAAGATTGCACTAATATTATTATGATTTAGCACTTGTTATTGACCTATCTTGACCCACTGTCTCTTTATGGTGTAAAGCTCCCACTGATTTCCTTTCCTGTCTCACATAAGCAGTTCCTATTAAGCTTTTGGAAGCCACATCCACATCTGCTGTAAAGATTCACACAAGGAAATGCTTTCTGCCACATGTTGCCATTTTTCCTTAACTGATAAAAAACTTGCTATGATTTGTGATATTGTAACTAAAAGTGTGTATTATGTGCGCTTCTCTTATACATTCACCTTCTGGTGGGTCACAGTCCCTTTTCAAAAAGACAGTAGCGGCCATGGTTTGATGTGTATAATGGAAGGACCTGTTGGTGACTTATACAGACATAGATGCAGCAGAAACAACCCCTATCTTTCCCCATGCCTAAAACTCTAATACTATGTAACCATAGTTTCAAACGCAGTTTAATCCTGCAAACTTAATGCAAAATAATGTTTTTTTTAAACTCATGGGGGCACATTTACTTTGCTCGAGTGAAGGAATAGAATAAAAAAAACTGAATTCAGAATGGTTTTTTTGGAACCATCGAATTGGATACTTCGACCTTCCGCTACGACTTTGACTTCGAATCGAACGATTACTAAAAATCGTTTAAATATTCGACCATTCGATAGTCGAAGTACTGTCTCTTTAAAAAAAACTTCGACCCCCTGCTTTGCCACCTAAAACCCACAGAGGTGCAATGTTAGCCTATGGGGAAGGTCCCTATAGGCTTTCTAACAATTTTTTGGTCGAAGAAAAATCGTTCGATCGATGGATTAAAATCCTTCGTTCGATCGAACTATTTGCGGTAAATCCTTCAAAGTATTTACATTCAGCAGTCGAATATCGAGGGTTAATTAACCCTCGATATTTGACCATATGTAAATCTGCCCCTTATAGTTATGGATAATTACTGTCTGGATACCACGAATTGTTAATTATGGAAGGTGGTGGTGCTCTCAGGCATGCAAGTCCCATTCAAGAGTAGAACCTCTCTAAATATACCAACATAAGAATAGGTATTGAACTATATTAGTCACAATTTTGCAATGGTTTGTTTAGAAAACTAGCAGTAAGATTCGTTATCATCATCATCATCATCATCATCATCTATTTATATACAGAGGTGTCATGTGATGAATTCACTAGCTGGTGGCTTAGAGATGAGAAAAGGAGCAAGGGATGGAAATAAAAGGATGGGGTCACATCTAGCTAATTATGAGCTCTAAAATCTTCTCTCTAGTGACACTATGGAAACTAGGAAATGAATGAATGCGTTTTTATCAGAAAATCTGTCTGGCCCTTACTGTAACTGCTGTTGATCTTCTGCAGGATTAATAGAAATACACATCTTATGCCTATAGTTAATATCTGACTTCTTCACAATTTTATTTTATGGAACGGCTCTTCGTTATTTTGTATTCATATTCTTGTATTTTTTGTTTAAAACTGTCTTTTGTTAATGGGTTATATTTAAGCATGGGAAAGATTATTTCCCAGAAAGCATGTGAAATGCATGGACGTCCTGTTTTAGCCGCCTTTTGTGACCTTTTACACATGCAAAGAACAGTCAAGATGTGATCAATCAGCCGCTGCGAGGGAGAGTTGCGCAAGTTTAATTGAGGCAAAGTAGCCGTGAGCACAGAACATATAGAGGATGTTGGATTCCCATCCCTGAGCAATAGCCAACTAATATATTCCTGGTGAGCACTGTTAGCTCATATATATGTGTGTAGAGAGAAAGAGAGCAAAATGTTATATAGAGTATGTAATAAGCTATAGTAGATAAATGTTTGCACTGGTCCAGTAACCCGTAACAACCTATCAGCACTGCACATCTGATTGGATGCTGTAGGGCAGCTGCTTACCAAAGTTTCTACATATATTATTAACACTTAGCTGTATTTTAAAAACCACTGAGAGCATGACCTCCAAAAATGGAGAAAAAATGAAATGCTTGATAAATAAATAATGGATAACCTTGACATTCAACTGCGTGTATTATCTATCACTGCGTCATTATTAACGAAGAAAACTAATTAAATCTCAGATGATGTTAGCTAGCCGGTTGCCTGACCACAGAAGGCTTTGCTACAAGATACTATGGGAATGGGAAGAGAACATGTTTATAGATATTAGTATATTTCTTTCCATAGTAGCACTTAGAAATAAGTTTTATTAACTGGAGAAAAATGGTAGGGCCCATTACCATAGGTCTGCTTGTGTCCCAGATTCAATATTCAGAACAAGATGAGCGAACGAAATCAGATACGTATAGACCTGCTGTTTCAACACACACCATCCATCATGTGATAAGCATTCAATTTGAAAGTATAGGAAACAGACAAGGAACAGGCAGTACTTTAGTCTGCAAACACCCTTTATTGGTGTTTTTTCACTCACAACATGTTTCGGGAACCAGTCCCTTTTTTTTTTTTTGAAAAAGGGACTGGTTCCCGAAACATGTCGTGAGTGAAAATACACCAATAAAGGGTGTTTGCAGACTAAAGTACTGCCTGTTCCTGGTCTGTTTCCTATACTTTCAAATTGTCTGCTTGTGTCCTTTGAATAAAGTGCTACTTGGATTGCCTCCTCTTGCCTGGTAGAATACCATCCGGATTTATAAAAGGAGGTGGGTGATGACTTATGGGAGGGTCTGGGTGGATTGGGTAAGTAGGCAGGACTGGAGACTAAAGGGAGTGTGGTGATTGGGGAAGAATTGGGGCAGGCTGGCTCCCAGCAGGACCACTGGGGTTTACAAATTTACCATGTAGGCAGGTCTGGACTGGAAGTCAAAATAGGCCCTGGCATTTCAGGCACATAGAGGCCCAATTAGCTCCCCACCGGCCCACTAAATAGTGACTTTCTATTGTTTTTTATGGCAGCCCCCCTGGCATTTGCCAGAACTCACAGATGGCCAGTCCGTGCCTCAATGTAGGTATCCTCCCCTGCCCTCTACTCATCCTTCAGAAGCATACGTTAGGGGGCACAGGTTGCCTGTCGTAGGGTTATGGAAAGGAATGGACTAACCTGCACTTGCTGGCTCTGTGTTCTGCACCTAGGTCCTTATTTCAAATCAACCACAAGGTGAACAATGCAGCCTGTCCCAGGACTTAAGTGTTTTGGGACCTGGGGCCCCCTTAAGTTTGATCAGATTAAAAAACTCATGACAGTTTAAGGTGGCCATACAACAAGGGCCCAGAAAAGGTCCCCTCCAGGCCAATGTGGCAGCTTTTTAGGGCCTTTCCAATGGCCATGTATATAACAATGTTTCTGTGGGAACGGAGGTTGAACAAGTGAAAGGAAGATATGTAACAGCAGAGCTTAATGTCAAAGAATCTCTATTTCTGCTATGATATGATGTGGGATATGCGGAGGCTGCTGTCTCAGTGCGGTTAGGTAATTGTAATTAATCCTCGGGTGAGAACGTGATTGTGCAAAGCGCAGCCCCTAGCTGCTGTATTTACTGCTACAGCTGGCAGTGTTTAGCTTTGTTTATAATTGAATGTTCTACACAAATGACAAGATGAAATTGCCATTATACACATGTTGTACACGGATATCCAGCTGAGTCAGCACCTCTGGACTGCAGCCCAATGTGTCTCTGACTGCGCTGTCAGCCTTGTTTTTTTTCTTCTTGTGGAGTTATGTTCATTTTTACTGCTCATTTTATGGTCTGGACAGAACAACTTTAAAATAAAATTCACATTAAAAAATATTCAGGTGAGTTTAAATGGGTTTATAAGCAGTAATTCAATTTCTTTGGCATAGAGTCTCAGTGTGTTAACCAGCCTTGCACTTGTATTTTGCATTTTTGCATTTTGTTGTTGGGATATAGTAATTTCTGGCAATTAAAATTACATGCACCTGACAATTTGGGTGCAAGTTTGCTGTAATTGATGCTCTTCAAAGTCTGAATACCACCTGCTTTTAGGTTTTCTTTTGTGCATGATTCGTCAAAAAATACTGATCAGGCACAATAGCGGAGCTCATGGATGGCATCCAACTATAATTTTGCCACTGGGTGTTTTAACAAGGGGGACTTCTCATGAATGTGTCTCTAGAAGGTGGGTAGACTTCAATGACCTCAGATTGTGGTGGCCAATTCATTTTGTGGCACAATAATATTGTTTGTTTACATTTTTAGCCTAATAAGTTATATGTCATGAGGCGCAGAGCACAGGCAGATCCACAGAAGTAGTGCACTTGCCCCACTTAGTGCTCCTGTGCTTCTTACAAGGGTCTAAGTAAATAACTCCTGTAGCCTAGTATTTATGTATAACCCTAATTTGGTTACTGACTCTTTAAATAGCAATTAACCCTTGGCAATCCAGGGCCCTGAGTCCCTTTTGCGTATGAAAAGTATTGGGAACTGGGATTTACAGCGCAGTGCCTCCACCTAGGGAACACTGAGGAGCAAACCTTAGGAGATTTCCACTAGGAAAAATAAAACACAAAGGGGCAAATTCACTAAATGACGAAGCGCCTAACGCTAGCGTGAATGCGCCAGCGTAGCGCATTTTAGTTAATTCGCAGATTCACTAACGGACGCTGGCATAAATTCGCTAGTGTTACTTCGCACCCTTACGCCTGGCGAATTTGCGCACATAACTACGCAAATTCACTAACGCACAAATTATTCTGAACGCTACCTTTTACACCAGACTTCCTTCACCACCTCAGACCAGGCGAAGTGCAATAGAGTAGATAGAGATTGCTTCAAAAAAAGTTTTTCCTAACTCATGGCACTTTAACTATACAGTGGGCAAAATAAAAATTTTACTTGCTGTTTTGAAGGTTTCCCAGGCTTGTGTAGTGCTGCTACATATACCTCCATTGTAACATCAATTTGGCGCCGTATGCAAATTAACCATCGCTAGCGTAACTTTGCTTTGCTTGGCGAATTAACGCTAGCGCAACTTCGCAACCTTACGCTTCCCCTGAGCGCAACTTCAGATTTTGAATTTGCGTAGCGCTGTCGAAAATACGACTGGCGAAGCGCGGCGAAGCGGCCGCTGGCACAATAACGAATCTTAGTGAATGTCCCACAAACAGTTTGTAATAAAACAAATATAAATTTTATTTAAACTGTATTAAGTAACTGTAAATGCAAATCACACAATATAGCTTTTACTCCACAGATCTGTTTTTCTCTGGCTGCTGCAGCAGGGATTCCCCTTCTAAGCTCTGTGGGAAACCCTGTACATTTGGCTCCAAAGTCAGGCACTCCCTCTCTCTCAAGGATGCACTGGGGCTCCCAGCCATGGCTGGATCAATGGCTCTCCAGCCTGTAATTGGGTTGGATGATGTCACAGACAGAAAAACAGGGGGCGGATTTGTCTGATCCTCTACATATGTTTACTCTAAGCCTATGATTCAGTGTAGCACAAAACATGTAAGGCATTAGAGATATTCTTCCAATAAAAGTTTTTGTTTTTAACTTATTTTTTTGGTGACTATTGTGGTTTTTGAGTGTCTGTTCCCCATTTCTGTGGTTGATGTATGGGGATTTTCCTCACCTCATGCTGTGGGTATGGGGCTGGTGCATAGGGTTGCCACCTTTTCATAAATTATCTACCGGCCGGTGGTGGGGCTGTGACGAAAAGGGGGCAGGCCGTGATGAAAAAAGGGGCGGGTCATGATGTAAAAGGCAGAGCCATGTTGCAGTGATGGCCAGAAGGAGGAGAACAGTTAAGTTTCCAGCACATTGGGGACGGGCCAAGGTGTTTTGTTAAGGGTATTACAAATTTACCGGCAACTACATTGCCAGTAAATTATACTGGCCCCGGCCTTGGCAGGTGTTTTACCAGCTAGGCCAGTATAATACTGACTGGGTGGCAACCCTACTGGTGCATCTGGACCAAACTTCATATTGGTTGAGTTCATATTTACACTCAATATAATGCTGTGGTTAATGTTTGGGTTTCTTCTTTTGTTCTGTGTTCTCTATCTGGTAATTTTCTAATACCAGATAAAATATTATTTGAAGAAGAAATGTTTTCCTTTGGATTTTTTTTTTTTTTTGCATTGAGATACAAACCAAGGTTCTGAGATTCATTCATAGAAGTTTCCATCGAGTAAAAATTTGCCCGGCAATGAAGCCAGATGTTGATGTAATGGGCATGACGTCTGACCATTTTATCTGTGGCGTGAGGATGACTAGTTAGAATGTTTCATATGTCGCTCTCATTACTGCCTGATGAAACAGAGGAACTGCTCTAATTACCATCTTGAGAAGCTAATTGTTGTCTGGTTTTCAGGAACAATTTTCTGATCTTACTGATTGATCCATTTTGTGTAATGATTACTCTGAAAAAGAAAGAGCTGATGGTTTATCAGACCAAGAGCCTTTGGCAAGTCAATAAAAGCAGTATTGACCTTGGAACATGGCTGAGAGGATGTCATTTGTTACTTCAGTGAAGTGGAATGACCTTTCCCAAACCATGATTGGGAAAGAGGTTAATAGCTGCCAATTGCTGAGGTGTTCTGAGAGTTGCATATGGATACTATCTTTAACAACTTTAGTGAGACAGAAAGAAAGAATAATGAGTTTTAATAGGGCCGTTTAAGTTGCTGGAAATGTTCCTTTGGCCTCTGAGAGGAAATCAGACTTCCTAAAGCAAAGATACAGGAGCACAGCAGTATCGAGCATCCATTATTATTTTTGTACTACGATTTTCCTAATGTCAAGAGATACTAAAACTTTTGGATATTCACTAACATTCTATAGCATGCTCAGTTGTATTGCTCTTGTCTGTTCTGTGGGCTGAAGTAAGAAATACTGGGACAGATTCAGTTCAATGAGTATTAGTTATCTCTTAATATATTCTTAGTATATTTTTCAAGGGAAAACTACCTTGAAGATCATGGGAAAATCTGGAATAGATTTAGGAGATATGTATTACTCATCCTTTTTTGTAATAAGGTTCTTGACTTACTGTGTATAATAAATAAAGATAGCTTCAGATTTATAGGACTGGGTAAATTCGCTCTACTGCAAATTCACTAAGATTCGTAGTTGCGCCAGCGTCCGCTTTGCCGCACTTCGCCAAGCGTATTTTCGCCAGCGCTACGCAAATTCACTAAAATCCGAAGTTGTGCTCAGGGGAAGCGTAAGGTTGTGAAGTCGCACTAGCGTTAATTCGCCAAGCAAAGCAAAGTTACGCTAGCGATGCTTAATTTGCATACGGCGCCAAATTGAAGTTACAATGGAGGTATATGTAGCATCACTACACAAGCCTGGGAAACCTTCAAAACAGCAAATAAAATTTTTATTACATGTGCCCACTGTATAGTTAAGGTGCCATGAGTTAGGAAATGTAGGGAGGAACGAGAGTAGCCCCCAAAAAAATTTCAATCTTTTTCAGCCTATCACCCATAAAAAAAGAAAAAAAGGCCAGCGTTTTTTGGGACTTGGAAAATTTTTTAACTTTTTTTGAAGCAATCCCTATCTACTCTATTGCACTTCGCCTGGTCCGAGTTGGCGAAGGATGTCTGGCGTAAAAGGTAGCGTTCTGAAAAATGCGCGCGTCAGTGGAGTTACGTCCGTTGCGCAAATTCGCCAGGCGTAAGGGTGCGAAGTAACACTAGTGTCCGTTAGTGAATTGTCGAAATAACGAAAATGCACTACGCTAGCGAATTAACGCTAGCGTTAGGCGCTTTGTCCTTTAGTGAATTTGCCCCATAGTGAGCAACAAGCAATCAACTTTTCAGGTAGGACCATAAATGTAGAACTGGCCATAGACCCAAAGATGAAGTTATACAAACCTTTTTTCGGACCCTGCGTGGATTGTCCCGACATCTAATGATATGAATGGGTGACTGTCGGACATTACTTTTGCTGTCATTTCATGGCCAGAACATTGTCTAATTTGTTTTTTTTACTACTTTATTTAATCTGAATAGTTAGGTGTACTGTAGGTAGTGAGATTGCAGCGCATGATCGTTCGTTGGACATAGGATAAAATCTGCACATCTATGGCCAGCTTTAGTGTTTGGCTACACGGGGGCAGATATTCCAAGTGTTGGTTAATGAATAATACCATTGCAAGTATAGAATGTAAAGATGCCTCTTCATGTCAGCAGGGTTCACCTTGAAACCCTCAACTGCTATTGAACCACTAATAGTAGTTGTGAGTAAGATGTAATTCATTTCTAAGATAATTGTCAGTGGCAGAATATTCCAGTCCTATGGATACATTTCCAAAACTGCTTCTGCGCATGGGACTCTTAAGAAAGCCAGTGTTTGCTGCCACTGCATGGTACATTAGCTGGAGGGGATCCATCACCTTTGTTTAATGACAAGCAGGAGTCAGTAGACGAGTCACAGAGTGACACTGTGACCTATAGATACAATTCTGTAATTTAAGGCTCTGTCCCCGGTCACAGTGATGATTTGGAAGGAAGCAGGTCACCAAATGAAAACAGAAATGCTGGAATGATATTTGAGTAAATAAACTCATGTGTTGTTTGAAAAAAAATCATAATAAAAACAAGTGAAAGCCAGGACTTCAATCCCAGCACTTACAACCCTTGGGCCAAACTCGGCACAATTTGCTGTCTAATTTAGGAAAAACAAGACTGGGACCCCCCCCCCCATTCATTTTCCATGGACATTCACAAACACTACTTTTTATGTTCTTAAAAGACTCATTTTATAAGTGATATCCTTGGTCAGAACAATCCCTGACCCTGCTCTTTGTCAGGATATTATTGACTTTTTCAGATTATTGTTATGCTTTGTGTTGTAACTTGTTTGCACAATAACGAATTACATTTGTATTGGTAGCATTGGCACTGGCATTTTGGAGCCTAGAAGATTAGACCTGTTTTTCCAGCTCAGCGAACTTTATGGTGGGGACATACAGCTGAACTACCAGGACATAGTCAATGTATAAGGATCTATGACTGAATCTCCGTATTCAAAAATTTTATTCTGGCACGATTACTTCTAGACTGCCATGCCATGGGGAGTTCTAACCTACACAGTCACTCGTTTTATAATTCAAGGACAACCTACATAATTCCAACCTTTTTATCAACATCCCTCAACAGGTGATCCCTTGGTTTTAGAGATCAAGATCTTACATTAATTCTACTGGTTTAAAAAAAACCTATAATTCCATAACTTTGGCCAGGGATAGGACACTTCCCACTCCCCAGATGTTTGAGCAATAACTCCCTTAAAGGAACGTTGGCTGTTGGACATCAGTGGTTTAGGCTGTATCAACACTCTTGTCTTCAGCAACACAGAAAGTTTTTTGAATCATCAAAGGTAATACAAACAAGCTCATACAGCAGCAGCATCTGGGGGGGGGAGTCTTTAGTAGCAGACGGGAATTCCTACTAATTACTTCACTGTTAATATGTTACATGTGTTGCCGAGATTGATTGCTGTGAATGAGGACATGCAGTAGCTAAGCTTGCAGCCCTGGAGTTTATCCATCACAGATTCAGAATTAAATCCCCTGCTGCTTTATTATTCTTTAATAACCCAAACTTGCACGACAAGCCTTTCCTGTGAATTTTCACTCAGCGTCTTTTCGGCATCTAATTTATGTCCTGGGTCACATTTTAATACGTCACTTCACAAGTGGTCATTAGTGATTCCTTGTTTTTCTTTTTAATCCTTTTAGTGCTGCAGGAAATAGAACTTATTTTTTTTATCCAAATGTCGCCATTATGTTAATTCTACCGTGATATTTGACTGTGACTTACATATGTTGCTTTTGCAGTCGGCTCTAATAGCTTTTGTAGTCGTTTATGGGTATATTTATTTTTTGAAACCCATTTTAAAGAATTGTGAAATATATTGGTACTGTATCATTTCTGTACTTATGGGTACTAAATAGTTACAGCCAGTCTCAGAGATTAATTTCAAAGGCCTATACACAACAAGCTCCACGTGAGAGCCTGGCTGATGGAGGGGCAATTGTTAGAGAAAGGGAAAAAATGCACAGCAGAAAAGTCAAAACAGTAATGAATAGGAATGTTCTGCAATTGCAGCAACTAAATTAACAGATATATAACAGAAACAGAATCACAACATATACTATATACTATCACTACATATACTATGAACTGTTGGGCATAACAACGTAAAGAGAAGAAGAGGCAGGGAAAGAACTGTGATGGGTCTCTAGAGGTTCTGTAATTATATTTATGTAGCAATATAGAAATTGAATACTGTCTAGCTTCTCTCCTAGTAAAGCAATGTTACATGGGTCTTCACAGAATAGTGGAGGTGAAGGGTCTTCAGGCTGAACCGCAACTCTCTTATATACTTTAATTTTTTTCTGTGGCAAAAACATAGGAAGGATACTTAGTTCACAGGAAAAGCTACAAATATATCTCAAAGGGGTATCACACAGATAGTATATTCATCAGTGGAATCCTATGGCCGTTCTTTCAGGTTTGTTTTACCATCTCCTAAATGCTGAAGTCTTTGGCAGGTGTCTCCTAGGGGACTATGGCCATGCTGTCTCTCTCCTCAGTGGAGCAGGACTGCTTCTTCTACCTATGTGCTAGAGCATGGTTACCCAACCCTTTTTTTATCTTTGAGCCACTTTCAATTGTAAAATAATGTTGGAGAGCAACATAAGCATGCAAAAAGTTCCCGTGGCTTCCAAATAAGGGCTGAGATTGGGCATTGGTAGCTTCTGTGTTGACTTGCAGCCAACAGGAGGCTCTGTTTGGCAGTACACATGGTTTTTATGCAACTAAAGTTTGCCTTTAAGCCAAGAATTAAAAAATAAGCTCCTGCTTGGAGGCCACTGGGAGCAACATCCAAGGGGTTGGTGAGCAACATGTTGCTCATGAGCCACTAGTTGGGGATCGCTGTGCTAGAGCATGCTATAAAAGGAGCTATCCTATCATTCACTAAGAGTTCTCGCTCACCATTAAGATGTTCTCTATACTTTAGTATCCTGGCTTATCCTTTGCTGAGATCTCCTGTCTCAGGCCCCTACTAAAGCTTCTTAACCCATGCTGTTCAGCAGCATCGATAGAGGAGGAATCCTGGCTGTTTCTCCCTTTTCATTAAAATGCTTATCCATAACACCCCAGAGCCAATAAGAATACATCCCTCACATATATTTGTGGCTTTTGCTTTCCTTTATTTGGTTTAGTAGTGTTTTTTTTGTTATGATTCATGTATCTTTGTAGTGAACAGTCCTATCATCAACTTAACTGGACAGTATGGGCTGTTTTTAACATTGGTTTTAATAAATAGGTCTTGTGCTAAGTGTAACAAGCTCTGTTCATGGAACTCATCTTGAAAAGGGGGTATACTTTGCTTTTAACATAATATGTGTTTTATATATTGTGTGACAAATACAAGCTTCAGTGGGGACAGCAACACCATTTGTGAAAGCCTCTCCATGTGAGACTATAGGTGGTTTTACTGCCCAATTACTTGTGCATCTATGAGAATATGATTGATTGAAAATAACAACATTTCTGTCTTTTTGTCATAGCATTGATGAGTTATTGGCATATTTTCTAAGCAATATTCATATATAGACCATAGACCATCATCTTGGCTCATGGTCACATTGGTCATCTATATTGGGAAGTGGTGCCGAGAGGAGCATCAGGAGGTTCAGGAGCTAACGTGCACATTTTTTTACCTCTATGTGTGAGGTGCAGATTGCAGCCAGACTCCAGACATAAGTGCTAGAGGCACACTCTTGCACCCCTTAGTGTTTTTGCACTTCTATCGGTGGTCTTCATGAATGACCCCTAATGTGTCTTTCAGATATATATGATCTTGATGCAGTTTTCTGAAATTAATAACATTTAATTTAATTAAGGGGGTTTTACATGCAATGGACTATGGGGAAATTCGAATGAACGCAACTACATTTGTGGTACAGGTTTTCAAAATCAAAGTCAAAGTCAAAGTAAACTTTATTGTCATCTCAGCAGTATACGAATACACATGAGATGAGACTACGTGGCTCCAGCTAGGACCTGGACCTGTTTGGACCTGTTATCCAGAATGTTTGGGACCTCGGGTTTTCCAGATAAGGGATCTTACCATAATTTAGATCTTCATACATTAAGTCTACTAGAAAATCATGTAAACGTTAAATAAACCCAATAGGCTGGTTTTGCTTCCAATAAGGATTAATTACATCTTAGTTCGGATCAAGTACAAGCTACTGTTTAATTATTACAGAGAAAAAGGAAATCATTTTTCAAAATTTGGATTATTTGGATAAAATGAAGTCTGTGGGAAATGGCCTTTCCCTAAAGGAACAGTTTTCATTAACATACCAAAGCACCATTGTTTACAATGGTGAATTCTTTAATTAGATGGGATGCCGTGATGGAGTTTTAAATGGGATAAAAGGGTTAAATGTGTTTAGATATTCTCTGTTAAACACACAAACCAAACTGGCTTCATCTGTAGTGTTGCCCTGCACTGGTAAAACTGGTGGGTTTGCTTCAGAAACTCTACTATAATTCCTATAAACAAGCTGCTGTGTAGTAATGGCAAAAATGTTAAAAAGGCTATAGGCACAGGTTAAATAGTGGATAACAGATGACATTATGTTCCACAGAGCTTATCTACTGTGTAATTTGAGCCTTTTCTCCTTTGAATGACTGCCCCCATTGCTACACAGCAACTTATTTATATCAACAATAGTAGTGCTTCTAAAGGGACATCGCCGATTTACTAACCAGCACTGGCGCCAATTTTCTAGTGAAAGAGACTAGCGCTATAGGTCATTTGCACTCTATCGTCAGGCGACTTTTTGATCTGATGAACGGTCATTACTCCGCAGTTTCACTAAAGTACGGATTTTACTGAACATTACCTCTTTCGCCAGAGTTGCCTATGCCACCTCAGACCAGGCAGTAGCTAGATCTTCCTCAATCACTTACATTATATGCATTAATGCATTATGAGCCGAATATGCAATCCGAAAAATGCTGGTGTCTTTTCCTTTTTTCAGCCTGATTGCCTGCAAAAGGTTTTCCCCATACATTTGCAAACATATGGAACATTAATTTTACAGTGGCCACGTGTAGGTCATTAGAATAACTCTATTGTCTTTATTAAGGTTCCCTGGACATATGTTTTAAAAAGTATAATTTGTAAGTATATGCACCAACATTTAATATAAAGACGTCCATACAACTTTAAATTTCTCGTCTAGCGATGTTTTGCTAGGCAGAAATGAACGCTAGCGCATCTTCATTATCAAATGCTCGCATTGGCGAAGTAATGCTAACGAAAAGTCACCAGTTTTCGGCGCCCACGACGAAACTCCACATTTTAGTGAATTAGCATTTTCTAAGCGCATTTGCGCCTGCCAAAGTGTATCAATAGGTGCGAAGCGGTCGCTGGTGACAATTCGCCCTTTAGTAAATCTGCCCCTATATTTTTACTTTACATATGCTTCATATGACAGAGGCATCTTCATGTGCTGCTTAGAAACCACTGACCTTGATGACTTTTTTAAACAGAATCATGTTTAATTCAGTACATGTTTAGCCAGTGCACATGATTCTGTGTAAGAACACAACATGCTGAAATGTGAACAATCCAGTCAAGGAAAGCTGTAAAAATCAAACGTTCCTAAAGATTTATAGAACAGCAGTAAATGAATATAATGCCCACTGGGCTTAAGCAGTGCCCTTCTATTATGTGCTGGTAGAAGGACCACAACTGTCAGTGTTTGGACCCTGGCCCAATGGCACTTTTGCTCTGAAAAAAGTAGACTAGAGAGGAAATGGGAGACATCACTAGAAAATGAATAGATAGCATTACATTGAAATAAAAACATATATTGCATCAACATTTTAAATGGCTGTAGAAAATGGCTGCAACCTTTTATGTCTACATTTAAATGTCCACAGCCTTTATGTCTACATCTGTGACAGCAAAAGTCCTTGTTGTTACCTGTATGCTTGTCCTCCATCCATATCATGAGATTACTCAGGTGGTAGAGCAATGAAAGAATGTCATTCCTCAAACCAAACCACCTGTTCTTCAATGGCTCTGCACTATGTCCATATTTTGATGAATGCATGTATGTAAAGAGAAAAGTATACACTCTCCCTATCTCTTTTATTGATTCTTTCTTTTTTAAAATAATGTACATCAAAGACTGTGGAAACAGTAATTCATTTGGAGTTTGCTGACAGGACCCTTACAAATAAATCAATATTGTAGTAGTTGACTTCATTTGAGTTGTAAACCCTGTAAAGATGGATGGCTTGGGTAATAAAAGGAAAACACAAGTTTTATACAGCTGTGTCTAGCCTTTTATACATTCATTTTTACATTTTTATTTGCCTAATATGTGAAGCGTGCTGTGAAAAAGAAAAATTTGTGCTAGAGAAGGAAGGGCTCAATAACAGTATCTTCTTAGGAGAAAAAACAGTGTAGCATTAAAAAGAGAATCTCAGTGAGAGAATAGGTGGCTCAGTGGAAACCCAGGGGTAGATTTACTAAAGGGCAAAATCACATCCACAGGGACATCGCCAATTCACTAACAGGTGCAAGATGACAATTCGATAGCAAAAGAGACCGTCGCTAGTGTTCATTCGCACTCTTATCGCCAGACGACTTTTCAATCAGGTGAATGGTCGCTGCTCCTCAAATTCACTAAAGTGCGGATTTTACTGAACGTTCCCACTTTCGCCACCTCAGACCAGGCGAACTGATAAAATGAAGCTTCATCTTCCTCAATCGTGTCACTTGCATCATATCCTGTTTACCGAAAATGCATTAAAGTTGAAAAAACGAGACTTTTCCTTTTTTGAAGCGGGATTGCCTGCAAAAGTCCTAACAAACTTTTTTGGGTTAACATTTCTCTCCAGACATTTCATGGCCATAGGACATTCATTTTACAGTGGGCTCATGTCTAGGGCATTATCTGATCTCTTTTGTCTTTATTAAGGCAGATAATGCCCTAGACATGAGCCCATTGTAAAATGAATGTCCTATGGCCATGAAATGTCTGGAGAGAAATGTACCCACCCTATTCAAATTGACATAAACGTAAGATCACTAACGACTTTTTACTAGGCATAAACGAACGCTAGCGAATCTTCTCTATGAAATTCTCCCACTGAAGAAGTATCGCTAGCGAAAAGTCGCCAGTACGCAATTTAGTATTTTAGTGAATTAGCGTAGTGGTAAGGAATTTGCTCCTGGCGAAGTGGTGCGAAGTGGTCGCTGGCGTAGTAAATCTGCCCCCAAGTCAAGTGGAAGAAAGGGTAGGTTAGTGGGAAAGATGGGCTTAGTAGGTGAAGTACTGTTAGGGAAAGCACTGACTTGGTAGGTGATTAGTGATGGGCGAATTTTGCTTCGCCGGAAAATTCACGAAACGACGCCGGCGCCCGTTTTTGACACCGGCACCCATTTTTGATGCGGTGTACGTTTTTCTTCGACGCCGGCGAATTTTTTCAGGCGAATTTTCGCGGGCGTTTTGCGAATTTATTCGCTGGCGGCGAATCGCGCAAATTCGCCGCGAATTTGCGCCTGGCGAATAAATTCGCCCATCACTATAGGTGATAGATTTGCTCAGTAGGAGGTACTGTATATGTATTTGAATAAACAATACTTGCTGGATCAGTGCAATAAAATAATGGCTCAATGGGAGCTGCAGTGGCTAATTGGTTAGAATGGTTAATATGGAAAAGGAGCTAATTAATATATATATATATATGTATATACTTCATATTGACATCTCCTACCTTGCTAGTATTCGCACACAACCAATAATATGGATTCACTGGACTAAAAGCGGTTCATGATAACAGATGCTTAGAAAGGCTGGTGAAAAGCAGTTGGTTGAAACATGTGGTTTGTGACGCAAATTCGAATTTGTTTTCACGAGTGAAGTAAACACCAGCAAATTTGCAGGTGTATTTGTTCAAGGAACACATTCTTTGGATTCATGATTGTGTACAGTAAGAACATTAAGTGAGCAGTTGATGTGCCGGGGCAGGAAAGATCACCCTTCGTCCGAAGAATTAAATTAAAATTAAAATTACCAAAATATTAAGAAGGAAATATATTTTACTAACTTTTCTCTTCCAATATTGCTTCCCTGAAGGGAAGGTGGGAGCTGTGGGCCACAGCAATATTCCATGCGGGGATGCAAAGTGGTTTGATAATAAAAATAATTATGAAGTGTTTAGAATATTTTTTTTATATATTTTTTGTGTTGCTTTTATATAATTATTTCCCATTCTATTCTTATTCTAGCCATTATCTGGATATTATAGGGACACTTTAATAGAATAATTCAGTAAAAGAAGAAAGAATTATCAATTTCAACACTGTTAGTAGTTCTACAGTTACAACAGTTAAAACTCTTGGCTCCCCCAAAAAAAATACAAAATACTTGTACTATTTCCATGTGAGCCTGTATCACCCCATTTGTTTCACATTTAGGGGCCGATTCACTAAGCTCGAGTGAAGGATTCGAATGAAAAAAATTCGAATTTCGAAGTATTTTTTGGGTACTTCGACCATCGAATTGGTTAAATTCGTTCGAATACGAACGAAATCGAACGAATCGAACGAAAAATCGTTCGACTATTCGACCATTCGATAGTCGAAGTACTTTCCCTTTAAAAAAAACTTCGACCCCCTACTTCGGCAGATAAAACCTACCGAAGTCAATGTTAGCCTATGGGGAAGGTCCCCATAGGTTTGCTAACCTTTTTTTGATCGAAGGATTTTCCTTCGATCGTTGGATTAAAATCCTTCGAATCGTTCGATTCGAAGGATTTAATCGTTCGATCGAACGAAAAATTCTTCGATCGATCGAACGAACGTTTAGCGCTAAATCCTTCGACTTCGATATTCGAAGTCGAAGGATTTCAATTCGAGGGTCAAATTTCGAAGTATTTTTAACTTCGAAATTCAACCCTTAATGAATCTGCCCCTAAATGATGCAAAAGAAATGCAAAAATTTGAATTTTGTAGCGGTAGTTCAAAGCTCTTCTTACTTTTTTGTCACAATAACCTGGAATGTGTAGAGAAGTACTTCTTTTGAACCTGCACTGCAGTCAGGGTAATAGGGGATGAAATTGCGCTAATATTTTCAGCACCACATCAAAGCTTGAGAAATTCTAAACAAGAAGGACAGATGCCTTTGTTAAAGTGAATTGTACCTCCTTTTCAAGTCTTTAGGAACATACCATTATCTTTCTAAGAAGAAGAAAAAAAAAATAACAACGATAATAAACCAAGTGGATGTAACGTCATTGACTAGGAAAACTCCCACCGGTTTCTCATGAAATGCTTTTGTATTGGACCGCCGCTATCTTTGATCCCCAAGGATTTAAAATGAATCTTTCATCATCTTTGTTTCCCAACTGTGTCACTCTTCCTTCCGTAATATGTGTGTGAGTTTGAACCTAAGGCTTGGGAGGGAAAGCTATTCATTTACCTGTCCGGTGAAAAGGAACCTGATCTTGAAGGTAACAGGGCTGTACTGGAAATGTCTTTCTCATATCGCAGATCTAAGAATAAGTGTCAGGATAAATAAATAAATGACCAGGTGTTGAATAAATAATAATTTTAGGTTTGGTTGTGAGTATAAGCAGAAATAAAAAAGGGCAACTTAGGTCTCTGATGAAGTGCAGTGACACGAAACGCGTCAGACCTCATGGCGCTATGTTAATGGTGTACCAAGATGTGTAATTGAATAAAGGAAATTTGTTTTAAACTTTAAAAGTGGAAACAAGCAAATCTGTTTGAAAAGGATCCTGGAGTGCGCTGTCTAACGAATAATCTACAACTTACTGACCGAAAATAGTTCAATGTCTTTTTCATTATTATAAGGGTAAAGTGCAGCTCACTCAACAAGAAATATAACAAATACACGTTGGATTTTTTTGGAGGCCAACATCACAAAAGTAGGTGCTATCGTTGTAGTTTGTAGGTGGCTCTGTTGGCAAGAGATTCATTTATTTCTTTGAATGATTAAATGAGGTAGAGACGGTCTCCTGGGTGTAACTTGGTGCAGTGGCAAGGAGACTCAGCTTGAACTAGGGTAAGATGGTGAAAAATGGCTATTTGCTCTTCGAGATACACCTGAAAGTCTAGCTTAAAGGTCAGTTAGAGTGAAAAACTATTTTTTGTCCTACGTATTCCTGGAAAGATTGTGAAGCTGCAGGGCAATAGAGCAAAATAATTTTGGGACCCCCCTAAACTAAATATATTGAAACATACCAGTTAGAGCCCCACTGGGCACTATATACTTCCTGGAGGCCCCAGTGGTCACCAGTTTTGCTCTCAATCATGGTGCTTTGGCTGAATGACTGACACTTATATTTTCCTTCAACTATAACCATGTTATAAACCAAGGGGAGCCACAACCAAAGGTTGGCCCTCCATATGGAGCTTGAACTGCCAATGGTCTAATTTATAGGCACTGGTGTTTTTCATGACTGTGACCTTTGTTTGAGAGTATCTAAATGTGTTAGATAATTGCTTCTTGTATAATTCTGCCTGGATGAACCCACAAATGGTCATATCTGTGTTTTAGCACAATTGTAACTCATGGTTTTAAGCATTAGATGCATATTCCAAATATAACAGATACATGCATGTTGAACTCACACATACATTTACATCTTCATGACATTAAGGCTATTATTTACTAAACTCCGAGTGCAAAAATCTGAAAAAAATTAGATTTTTTCTTATAAAATCGGACTTTTAAAAAATCATGAATTTTTCGGAATTTATTAAACCCCGAGGATGGAAAAGTCCAAATCAGAAAATCCGGCATCTCAGACCAGTCGAGGTTGCATATAGGTCAGTGGGAGAAGTCCCAATGATTTTTTGATGTGTGCTGGGTTTCGTGCAATACCCCGACGTTTTCTGAGTTTTCGGGCAAAAATCGAACTTTTCCGAACCTGAAAATCGGATGAAAAAATCGTGAAAATCAGATTTTTTGTAATAATAAATAAGCATAAAAAAACGAGCTGATTTGATCAGAGTTTGTAGCAGAACATATTGAGATCAATTCAGACTTTGATAAATAACCTAAAAGTGGTCCAAATTCCCACCACTTGATGTGCAAAGCTTCTTTGCTGCATCAGTGGGTTGTCCCGTCGAGTGAGGAGTAGTAGGTGATTTTATTGCCACAAGAAATTGTGATGAAAACACACGGTATGGCACAAGCCAAATGTTCCATTGACTATAGAGTACCCCTGACCTTAAATTAAAATGCTTAAGGGGCATTGTATATGAAAATCACAAATAAGGTTTGAAATGGCATTTTTGTGAATGCTTAGCGCCAAATATTACATCCTTAAGCAATGGTTAGGGGCCGATTCACTAAGGGTCCAATATCGAGGGTTAATTAACCCTCGATATTCGACTAGGAATTGAAATCCTTCGACTTTGAATATCGAAGTCGAAGGATTTAGCTCAGATAGTTCGATCGAACGATCGAAGGATTATTCCTTCGATCGAACGATTAAATCCTTTGAATCGAACAATTCAAAGGATTTAAATCCAACGATCGAAGGAATATCCTTTGATCAAAAAAAGTTAGCCAAGGCTATGGGGACCTTCCCCATAGGCTAACATTGACTTCGGTAGCTTTTAGATGCCGAACTAGGGGGCCGAAGTTTTTTTTAAAGAGACAGTACTTCGACTATTGAATGGTCGAATAGTCGAACGATTTTTACTACGTATCCTTTGATTCAAAGTCGTAGTCGAAGGTTGAAGTAGCCCATTCGATGGTCGAAGTAGCCCAAAAAAACCTTCGAAATTCAAAGTTTTTTTACTTCGAATCCTTCACTCGAAGTTAGTGAATCGGCCCCTTAGTGTTAACAGTCAAAATACAATGGTATCTATACTCTTCAAATTCCACTTCAAGTAGCCCAATACCTTGCTTCCATCCAAAGCAATCAATCCGTAAATCCAATGTATAGGTATGGGTACAAAGAAGCGCGAAGTACTGCTGCAAAAAAGTGCCTTTATTCACACAACATGTTTCGAGCGCCACCTCTCGGTATCAAGTACGCCACTCTTTATACACTTGATAAAGACGATCGAACCATATCTTGTTTGTGAATAAAGGCACTTTTTGCAGCAGTTCTTCTGCGCTTATTTGTACTCCTACCTATACATTGGATTTACCAATGGTTAGTGTTAACACTTGCTCTGGAGTTTCATAAAATATTTTGTTGGAATTGTGAAATTTTATCAGATACACTGAAAATGTTCACAAAATCCATTTGGTCCCAAACTTTGCGAGGAAGTCTGTAATCAGACAAAAAAGACACAAACATGGTCACTAGATTGTGATATACATTGTTTTGAGTTGTGTACAGGGATCCTGAAAATGATAGTAAACACCATTGCCTTAATTTCTGCCTAATTAAGAAAAAAAAGGAAGAAAATAATCAAAGCACTCATCATAATAAACCTCTGCAGGAGACCACATGATTGGAATGACTTATTTTATGAGTGCTTATTGCTATTAATTCTTTGGCATTTCATATCCTCATCCCCTGTAATTAACTGTTTGTTTAAAAAATAAATCCATAAGGTTTTACTAATGATATTTTGGAAACTCTACTTTGGGTGCAATAAAATAATATGAATTAAATAAAATGAATTTATTTTCTAATACGGGAACGAAATATGTTGTTGTTCCTTCCATCACGATTGCTTAATGCGTTGTACAATTTCAGAGAGCTTTTATAAATAGCTGTGTTGGGGCCCCATTTACTGCTTCCCCCTCATTGTTTTTAGAAAATTCCTAATAAATTAGTAACATACTCTATTTGCAATATGTGACATTTATCACAGCTCGATCCAGGAAGCAGTTCTACACTATTCTACACTTAAAACCTGCCAAGTTCATGTAGAAGTCAATGGCAGAGGTTCCTGGAACTATTTGAAGATGTTAATAGTAGCGATGAGCCAAATTTTTGCCAAGTTTTGCTTTGAAAATGGTAGAAAAAAATGTTGACGTGTGTCAAAAGATTTTTAGCTCGCAAAAGCCAAGTTGGGACTATTCGATCGAATTTTAGACAAAGAAATGTTTTCATAAATAACATACCATTCGAATTGTGAATAAAATCAAATTTATTAGAGTTTAAAAAAATTCACATAACTCTAAGGGGCCGATTCACTAAGCTCGAGTGAAGGATTCGAATGAAAAATACTTCGAATTTCGAAGTATTTTTGGGGTACTTCGACCATCGAATGGGCTACTTCGACCTTCGACTACGACCTTCGACTTCGATTCGAACGATTCGAACTAAAAATCGTTCGACTATTCGACCATTCGATAGTCGAAGTACTTTCCCTTTAAAAAAAACTTCGACCCCCTACTTCGGCAGCTAAAAGCTACCGAAGTCAATGTTAGCCTATGGGGAAGGTCCCCATAGGCTTGGCTAACTTTTTTTGATCGAAGGATTTTCCTTCGATCGTTGGATTAAAATCCTTCGATCGTTGGATTAAAATCCTTCGAATCGTTCGATTCGAAGGAGTTAATCGTTCGATCGAACGAAAAATCCTTCGATCGTTCGATCGCAGGATTTGCGCTAAATCCTTCGACTTCGATATTCGAAGTCGAAGGATTTCAATTCGAGGGTCGAATTTCGAAGTATTTTTTACTTCGAAATTCGACCCTTAGTGAATCTGCCCCTAAAATTCGAATTTTGATAAATTAAGTTTTTAAAGGGAGAAAAAAAACTCAAGATTCAAGATTTATTATGCTCTGAAGCTGCTAAAAATCCAAATCCACAAATGGTCCAGCTAAAACCTGTTCATTGAAAAGTCAATAGCCGCTAGAGTGAAATTCTGCCACTCTCCATTCATTTTTATGGGATTTTAAAAGGCATATTTATCAAAGGATGAACTTTCACTTTCACTCATTGATAAATACTCTTTTAAAAATCCCATAGAAATGAATGGAGAGTGGAGGAATTTCACTCTAAAAGACTGTGATGATCTTTAACTTCACTCTTTGATAAATATACCCCATTGTGTACTGTATATATTGAGTAGGTCCCTAAGCTCAGTAAGTGACAGCAGCACAGAGCATATGCAGTGACTCAGCAGAAAAGAAGATGGGGAGCTACTGGGGCATCTTTGGAGACGCATATCTTCCTTGCTAAATGGCTAAGGTTGACTTTAGTTCTTTGTAGTGCTGGGTTCATAGGTTTAATTCCAGGTAGGGTATTATCTGCAAGGGGTTTGCATGTTCTCCTGGTGCTTGCATGGGTTTAATTCTGGTACTAGGTTTCCTTTAAACATGCAAATTAATTTAATCCTGATTACATTGTCCATAGTGATTATGAATAGGGGTTTTAGATTGTAAACTTCACTGGGAATGATGTATAATATCCGTAAAGCTCTGCAGAATATGTTAGTGCATTATAAATAAATGATACTATAGAGGTGCTTGTCACTTATTGGTATTCATCTCTGTTTCAAACATACAGTATTTAATTTATTATTATAGAAGCTGCTGCTAAATGTCCATTTTTTAATAGCAGCACTTAATAAACCGGTTCATACTGTAACTCTGGGTTTAATGATTATATGCTTAGGTAGATTAATGAGCACCCTTGTGCATCTCTTGAGATTAGATTGACATTGACATAACTGTGCCCCCCAACTGTAGTGTTTGGTTTATAATCCTTTTATATATGTAATTAATTGATATTAAACTATCAATGGATTATTACAAAGTCTTTTCACACTTGGGGGTACCAAATGTTAGGCACCCCCAAGTCAATATATTTACTAACCTAAAACCCCGTGCTGGTGCTCCTATCAGCAGAAAACGGCACCGGCCCGAGGTTATTCCAGTGAGCACCACAGAACGATCCTCTACGGCTTCTTCTATTTCCTTCAAATTTCCCGGGGCAAACGCATGCGCAGTAGAATGAAATAGCCAGCTTTTTTGGTATTTAAATTAGCTCCAGGGTTCCCCATCCTCACAATTGCAGAATGAATGCATTGGCAACAATGTGGATATGTAGGAGTGTGTTTGAAAGTGAGTGCCTTATTGATTTGTGGTCATAAATGACCCTAATGTAGTAGAATTCTCTCCTTGAAGCGGTGGAACAGAAACATGCACTAAATTAAATTTTTTGTGGGCTTTTGTAGTTACTCCCTCATCCTTTTGAGGTTCAGCGTTTGTCCAGGGCCCTCTGTAGATGACGATTAAAATATCTAGGACCAATAAATGTTCAACATGAATTAGGAGGTTATGTAATAAAAGGTGCACAGTTTGCTACATGATTAGTCATCTCTAACAGTAAACAATCATCCCAGTCAACTATAATAATAATAAATCAGCTGCTAGCATTTAGGGGCTGATTCATTAAGGGTCGAATATCGAGGGTTAATTAACCCTCGATATTCGACTAGGAATTGAAATCCTTCGACTTCGAATATCGAAGTCGAAGGATTTAGCGCAAATTCTGCGATCGTACGATCGAAGGATTATTCCTTCGATCGAACGATTAAATCCTTCGAATCGAACGATTCGAAGGATTTTAATCCAACGTTTGAAGGAATATCCTTCGATCAAAAAAACTTAGGAAAGCCTATGGGGACCTTCCCCATAGGCTAACATTGACTTCGGTAGCTTTTAGCTGCCGAACTAGGGGGTCGAAGTTTTTTTTAAAGAGACAGTACTTCGACTATCGAATGGTCGAATAGTCGAACGATTTTTAGTTCGAATCCTTAGATTCGAAGTCGTAGTCGAAGGTCGAAGTAGCCCATTTGATGGTCGAAGTAGCCCAAAAAAATACTTCGAAATTCGACGTTTTTTTACTTCGAATCCTTCACTCGAATTTAGTGAATCGGCCCCTAACTGTTCCCCTGTTTAAAAGCAAATATCTTACTGGTTCTTACTGGTTACTTCGACTTGAAGTACTGTTTATTAATTATGGGGGTTTGTCTTCTATCTGGATTTCCAGTAGGATCTAGTGGAGGACATCAGAATTCTCCATTACCATGTTGGGGCTTCAGACTGGGCTCTTGCGTCTTTTTCTAGGGGACAAGTTGAGAAAAGTTCAAGAAAGACTGGTGTTCCTTTTTAGTAGTGATGGGCGAATCTGTTGCAAAACAGTGAAAAATTATAAAAGACAGAGATAAATTCACGAAACGCATTGAAGTCAATTTTTATGCGCGCAACTATTTTTTTCCGGCAAATTTTCGTCACAGTTCCACGAATTTATTTGCGGATGGCGAAACGTGGAAATTCGCCGTGAATCCCTGCCTGCTGAATTTAATCGCCCATCACTACTTTTTAGTGCTAAAATACCAGGTTACTCTGTGCTGTCTTTCAAAAAAACAAACTGAAGAAGCCAGAAATGAATTATCTATAGAGAGAAAATTAACTGGATATTAAAAAGGACCAATGGATTTTTCCAATATATGTTCATTAAATATTTTCCCCAGCTGGCAGGCAGGCAGGCAGGCACAATTTCTTAATCTGATGGTATAGTGTAAAGAAACAAAAGAAAAGAATGATTAATATTTATAATGTTTTTTTTTATAATATATTTATATATTTAAAAAGAGATTTTAACAGATTAATGGTATTCGACAGCTTTGGGGAAGGAGCTATTTTTAAATGCAAGTGAAAATAACACAAGGCAAGACATCTGTTCATTGTAACATGCTGAATAAAAGACGCATTAAGCAGATCTGGTCAAGACACCCTGTAACAGAGAATGGTTTAACACTGCGGCTGAGCTTGTTCTTGGAAGAACTCGTTTGTCAACTTTTACTAGAAAAGACTTCTTACTCGGTACGTTTAAGAACATAAATGGTAGAATAGGGTAATCAGTAGATCTTAAAAAAAAGCTATTTCTCTTTGCTGCCCCTAGTAAAGTGCCACCATCATAGGGGAAGATTTACTAACGGGGTGAATTGTCTCCAGCAACCACTTTGCCAGACGCCAATTCGTTATCACTACGCTAATGTGGAGTTACGGGTGCTGAACGCTGGCGACTTTTCGCTAGCGATACTTCTTCAGTGTGAGCATTTCATAGTGAAGAGTCCCTAGCGTTCGTTTACGCCTAGTGAAAAGTCACTAGTGATCTTAAACATAGGTCAATTTGAATAGGGCGGGTACATTAAAGTTGTATGGACATCTTTATTAGAGATGTTGGTGCAAATGCTTGAAGTAGACACTTTTTATTACAAATATCCAAGGAACCTTAATAAAGACAAAAGAGATCATATACTGTAATGCCCTAAACATGAGCCCACTGTAAAAGGAATGTCCCATGGCCCTCAAGTGTCTGGGGAAAAATGTTAACCCAAAAAAGTTCAAGTAAGGACTTTTGCAGGCAATCCCGCTTAATAAAAGGAAAAGTCGCCAGCGTTTTTTCATCTTTAATGCATTTTTGGCAGACAGAATATGATGTAAGTGACATAAGATTGAGGAAGATCTGGCTTCTTTTTAGCATTTCACCTGGTCTGAGGTGGCGAAGGCAAAAGAGGTAACAAGTTCAGTAAAAAAACGCATTTTAGTGAATTTGAAGAGCAAAGACCATTCACCTGAGCGAAAAGTCGCCTGGTGATAGAGTTTGAATGAATGCTAGTGACGGTCTCTATTGCTAGAGATTGGATTTCTGGCGTATTTTTGTTAGCGACTGCCACTTCGCCCTTTAGTTAATCTGCCCCATAGACTTGATATACTGAGTCTCATTTACTACACTCATTTGCCGTATTGCATTAACCAATCAGCTATTTGCTTTAAGCATTTTACCAACAGCAAAGTTAACTGCTGATTGGCTGCTATGGATTACTGAACATCAATCACAGGCATCATTGTTCAAATTTTCCGGCAGGATTCATCTCGTTGTGATACTTCTGTTAGGCTCTAATGAATAAAATAATTTGACTGCCGTAATTCTGACCAGAGCAACATGTTGTTTCCAGCTGAGAACACATTGACATCTTCCCTAATAGACCTGCACAAACATAAAAACAGTAGAGCAGACTGACAGAATCACCAATCTGCGGTTTGTCAGTGGGATTTGTTTTTTTTTATCATGACATATGATGAATAATGTTTGTACAGCATTAGCTTAGTAATCTCTCTCGTCTGAACCAATTCTGCTGCTTTTGGCCTTAATATAGCAAGATTTTCCCCTATGATTTTTTTTATTTTATGTGCACAGACTAAGGGCATAAAATGCCCAATGCCAGAATGGCCGACATTTATCCTGACTGAGAGTTATTTGCACTTTGCTCCTTGTTCTGTAAATAATCCCTATTGATTTATGGCAATATGTGGTACTAATTACAACTGGCAATTGTTGTTTTTAGAAAAATGGTTTTGATATTTTGAGGTATTTTCTTTTGAACATAAGGTACATGTACGTTTGTAAGGCTCATTTTTAAACATAAGAGCAACAGCAAATTACTACCCCACACTACCACCCACATTTCTTGCAGAATATTGTCATCATTGTGGGCACCCACAACTTGAGCGAGATATACCACAAGGATAGTCAAATGGGGCAATTGTCTGAGTTGTATAACAATCATGGTATGTATATATATATATTCGCAAAACGGCGAAAATTTTTCGAAATGCATTGAAGTCAATGGACGTCAAAATTATTTTTACATGCAAATTTTCATGACGCAGCGGATTTTTCTTGCGAATTTATTCACCGGCAGCGATATGCAGAGATTTGAGAATTTATTTGCCCATCACTAATATACAGGTATGAAAAAATCGTGAAAACTGACATTATAATAATGCAAATCGGAAATTGACGTCCGAGTCCAAGCTGGCGCTGGCGTTAAATCAATGGGTGTCGAATGGGTGGCGCCTGCTGAGCGACTTTTCGGACGCGCGCCCAAATTATTTTGATGCCAGGAGATTTGAGAAATGTATTCGCCGCCGCCGAAACATGGAAATTCGCCGCAAATTTGTGCCAGCCAAATTTATTCACTCATCACTAAAAATTAATCCTTATTGGAAGCAAAACCAGCCTATTGGGTTTATACAGGGGCCCTTCACTTATCTCGAGTGAAGGAATAGAGGAAAATAGAGGAAAAAACTTCGAATTTTGAATGTTTTTTTTGGCTACTTCGACCATCGAATGGGCTACTTCAACCTTTGACTACGACCTTCGACTTCGAATCGAACGATTCGAACTAAAAATTGTTCGACTATTCGACCATTCCATAGTCGAAGTACTGTCTCTTTAAAAAAAACTTCGACCCCCTAGTTCGCCACCTAAAACCTACCGAGGCCAATGTTAGCCTATGGGGAATTTCCCCATAGGCTTTCCAAGGTTTTTCTGATCGAAGGATAATCCTTCGAACGATGGATTAAAATCCTTTGAATCTTCGATCGAACGATTATTCCTTCGATCGTTCGATCGTTCGAATTGCGCTAAATCCTTTGACTTCTATATTCGAAGTTGATGGATTTCAATTCGGCAGTCGAATAACGAGGGTTAATTAACCCTCGATATTCGACCCTAGGTAAATTTGCCCCTTAATGTTTACATGATTTTCTAATAGACTTTAGTGGGCACATTTACCTAGGGTCGAATATCGAGGGTAAATAAAAATCCTTCGACTTCGATATTCGAAGTCGAAGGATTTACCGCTATTCCTACGATCGAACGATCGGAGGAATAATCGTTCGATCGAAACGATCATTCGATCCAGAAAACCACAGGTCCCAAGCATTCTGGTTAACAGGTCCCATGCCTGTATTCTAGTTTGAGCATGTCTATATGAATCAAACAAACAGCTTGGGCAAGAGAAAAATCAGTGGAAGATCTGATGGATTTTTGTAATCTTTCCACTCCACTTTTTTTTACTTCATGGTCATGTTGTGGCCAAATTTCTTGTATACGGATATACATAAAAAAATAACCCCCAGTCTTATATATCCTAAAGCTTAATTTATATTTACATATTTTCCCGGCAAAAAATATTTGGATTGCTGTGATCTTCTCAGAATGTAGTTTCATGAGAAAACAGTGACATTGTCCTTTGACCTGATCAGGTAAAAACAGGGACTTGATTAATGGGAAGTCTAAAATAGATTTAGATGTAATTATGCATTGCCACCGTCTGTCTAACTATCACTACAGGAATAAGCATTTATATTAGCCATGGAACTGGCATAAATTGCAAATAAAACAATTATTCCCCCGAAATTCTGACTGGGAGATTGCGTCCTACAATTTCTGGGCAATACAAGGCTGTTTTAAAGGAGAAGGAAAGGCTAAAATTAAGTAAGTTTTATCAGAAAGGTCTATATAAATACACCAGTAATCACTCAGAGGGGCAGATTTATCAATGGTCAAAAGTGAATTAGAGGGAATTTTCAAAGTAAAAAAAATTTGAAATTCAAAGTAAATTTTTGTATACTTCGACCATTGAATAGGATACTACAACTTCGAATTTACTTCAAATTCGATTCGAAGTAAAAATAGTTTGAATATTCGACCATTCGATAATCAAAGTACTGTCTCTTTAAAAAACTTCGACTTCAATACATCGCCAAATTAAACCTGCCGAATTGCTATGTTAGCCTAAGGGGACCTATGGGGACCTTCTACAAACTTTTTCCAAGTCTTTACACATTAAATTAAAATCGATCGATCGATGAAATCCTTCAAATAGTTCGATTCGAAGGATTTAATCGTTTGATCGAATGATTTTAATTTGATCGAACAATTGCCAAATTCGCTGAAAAAACTTCGAATTCGATTATCAACTTAGAAATTCAACCCTTGATAAATCTGCCCCTCAAAGTAATGCTGCTCTGAGTCCTCTGTCAAAAGAAACATCACATTTAGTTCCTTCTATTGTGTACTCATGGGCTTCTGTATCAGACTTCCTGTTTTCAGCTTAAACCTCCAGGCCTAGGGCTTGAGCATGCTCAGTTTGCTCCTCTCCCCTTTCCGCCACCCTCCTCCCCTCCCTGCTGTAATCTGAGCCCAGAGCTATGAGTGAGCAGAGAGAGACTCAGGCAGGAAGTGATGTCACACCAAACTAGTATGGCAGCTGCTATCCTAAACAAACAGAGAGAGCTTCTAGAGCTGTTTACTCGAGTATGGTAAAGCATTCTGCAGAATAAATATAGTGTTATAGCTTGTACTATTGTAGCTAATCTATTGGCAATAAACTGCTTTGGTAGCTTTCCTTCTCCTTTAAATAATAAACTATTATAAAAATAAAAATGAACATTCTGCACAAAAAATATAAAAATAATAATCTTGTCCTGACTAGATAGTGACTGAATGTGATCCTTCAAGTATTCTTTATAGTCTTTGGTGTAACAAAGTGACCATGGACATCTTTATATGACACTGTATCATTTTTCACTATAATGATACAAGGATGAGATGCAATTTTTATTTAATATTTCAGTTTCATTTTCTATTTTCTATTTAGTTCTCGATTGAAAAATGCTCTTCTCCTGAAGATCTCTTTTTTTTTTTTTTATTTATCACTTTTTGCACCTAGATCCACAAGTAGGCACATCATCATTTGTTGGAATAGAAATCTTTCTCTCTATCAGAATTTTCAAACAAAATCATTGTAACCCTATCCCTGTAAAGAAAATGATTCTTGGACAATTCTTGACAATAAATGCTCTGTGACTTGTGTGTGAAATGTAAAAAAAATCAAGTATTTTTAATACATCTACCCTTCTATGTAGGAATTGTTCAGCAAGGCGAGGTGAACGAGCAACTAGCTCCACATTTTTTGTCTTATTTCTCCAATAAAGAGCAAATCAGTAACATTGTACATACATTCCAGTGTGAATCATGCCTAAACATCTGTCTGATTTAATCGTGACTCCCTCCATATGTTGTAAAAAAAATGTATTTATTATTCCCTTAATTTGAAAAAAAATAAATTATGTGAAGAATGCAGAAACGGAAATAAATATATAAAGAGTGCTATTTTGTATATGAGATTCCTACTGTAGTATTTATTACAATCAGTAAAACAAAAATGTATTTGTATTTGTTATTTATCTGTTATGTTATGTAAAAAATTTTTACACATTAGTACAGGTATGGGATCCCATACCTCTGGAACCCTGTTATCCAGAAAGCTCCGAATTATGGATAGGCCATCTCCCATAGACTCCATTTTATCCAAATAATCCAAATTTTAAAAAATGATTTCCTTTTTCTCTGTAATAATAAAACAGTAACTTGTACTGGATCCAAACTAAGATATAATTAATCCTTTTTGGAAGCAAAACCAGCCTATTTGGTTTATTTAGGGGCCGATTCACTAACTTCGAGTGAAGGATTCGAAGGTAAAAAACGTCGAATTTCGAAGGTTTTTTTGGGCTACTTCGACCATCGAATGGGCTACTTCGACCTTCGACTACGACTTCGAATCGAACTATTCGAAGTAAAAATCGTTCGACTATTCAACCATTCGATAGTCGAAGTACTGTCTCTTTAAGAAAAACTTTGACCCCCTAGTTCGCCATCTAAAAGCTACCGAAGTCAATGTTAGCCTATGGGGAAGGTCCCCATAGGCTTGGCTAACTTTTTTTGATCGAAGGATATTCCTTCAATCGTTGGATTAAAATCCTTCGAATCGTTCGATTCAAAGGATTTTATCGTTCGATCGAAGGAATTATCCTTCCATCGTTCGATCAAATTATCTGCGCTAAATCCTTCTACTTCGATATTCGAAGTCGAAGGATTTTAATTCCTAGTCGAATATCGAGGGTTAATTAACCCTCGATATTCGACCCTTAGTGAATCGGCCCCTTAATGTTCTAGTAGACTTAAGGTATGAAGATCCAGGTTACAGATAGATCCCTTATCTGGAAAACCCCAGGTCCCGAGCATTCTGGATAACAGGTCACATACCTGTACAATGTGTTGTTTTATTATTAGTAAAAGGGTATCTATGGGAGACAGCTTGGATGGGTGAATACATTTGCGTGACACAAATTCGCAGCGAATTTCCGAGTTTCACCGCCGGTGAATAAATATGCAAAATTCACACGAAAATTCGCCGGCCTTAAAAAATTTTGATTGACTCACGTCAAAATCGACACGTGTCAACATTATTCGGACACCCATTGACTTTAATGCGCCGTCAAAATTGACGTGAGCTGCAATTTTTGAGTTTCACTAATTTTGCTTTGTTTAGCGAATTTCACTGGAAATTCCCAAAATTTTTGGCGAACCGAAAGTGGAGAAATTCGCCCATCACTAGAGACAGCCTTTCCGTAATTCTGAGCTTTCTGTTTTCTAGATAATGGATCCGATACCTGTATAAATAAATAAAATATATCTAAATATCATATTGCTTGTGGCTTAAGTATCTATTTATTTTCTTCTCTTCAAGTCTTTGTCTGTTTATTCATTTCTTATCAATGTGAGGTGAAATCCAATGATATTCACACAAAAAGCAAAAGATCTCAGTGTGAGTCTAGACATTCTTCTGACACTAAACTATGTGAATTTGCCGCATAACAACCGCCATTTCCCTGAAAAATCCACGTGACGGTAATAGATTTGGCAAGGTGTAAGATGATGACCATAGTGCTTTATAGCCTTTTAAGTATGTTTGCAGGTTTCAGGTTTTTATCTTGCTCTGATGATGTGTTGAATGACTGTTTATGAAATCAGCATGCATTGCAGACCTCCAGCAAAAAAAAAAGAAAAAAATTGTTTATGTTATGGGACAGAATACAATTATTTAAATCTAATCTGCTCCAGATTCAACAGATAATTAATATTTTTTCTTAGTAGACTGCACTGTTAACAGCTGGTTTTAATTCTTCCTGAAGAAATAATTTGGGAAGAAGTTCAGATTTAGGCATGTCTGGCAGGCGTCCGATTAAAATGCATAGTGTATCACAACAAAGGGAAAGAGAAACGTGTCTACAAAATAAATATCCTACTTCTTCATCTACTTAAGTCTAATAGAAGCTTAGTTTGTTTTAATCTGTTGCTTGACACAGTTAACTACCCAAGGCTAAATCATTGATGAGATGGGGGTGGTTTATTATTACTATTATATTTATATGTTTTATACACACATTTCCTTGGCATGTGAGAGATAATTTAATTAGTGGTTTAGAAACAATAAGAAAAAAAAGTCTAATAAAGATACACAATAACCACAGTAGTGCACTTGTAGGGGGTTATTTACTAAACTCTGAATGCAATAATTAAGAAAAATGTGTGATTTTTTTAAAATAAAATCAGACATTTATATACGTATATATATATATATATATATATATATATATATATATATATATATATATATATATATATATATATATATATATATATATATATTATACCCCGAGGATGGAAAAGTCTGAATCATAAAATCCAGTATCTCCAGTATCAGACCTGTCGAGGTTGCATATAAGTCAATGGGAGAAGTCCCAATTAGTGATGGGCGAATTTGCGTCGTTTTGCTTTGCCAAAAATTTGCGAATTTCCAGCGAAGTTATCGAAATGGCGAAAAATTCGCGAAACGGCACCGGCGCCAAAAAAACTAGACGTTTTTTGACGCCGGTGGGCGTTTTTGACGCCAGCGTCCGTTTTTTATGGACGCGGCGACTTTTTTTTGACACCGGCAAATTTTTACCAGCGAATTTTTGCGGCCGTTTCGGAATTTATTCGCCGGTGGCGAATCGCGCCAATTCGCCGCAAATCCACGCCTGGCGAATAAATTCGCCCATCACTAGTCCCAATGATTTTTATGTTGTGCGCTGGGTTTCGTGCAATACCCCGAAGTTTTAAAAGTTTTCGGGCAAAAAAACATAAGAATTCTTAGTTTTCGGGTGAAAAATCTGAAAAAATTGTGAAAATCTGATTTTTTTCCTGCAAGCAAATTTTCAGTAAAAAACCCGAACAGATTTGATCGGAGTTTGCAGCAGGAAATGTTAAGTATTGACAACAACACTCCCTACTCATATTCTCACCTAATAAATGATACAGTACGTACCTACAGGTGATTGCCAGTAATCTCAGGGCTTGAGAACTTTTCATGTTCAAAGGCAACGTTTGACCCCCCATACAAGTTTCTCCCGAGTCTTATCTGTTAGTTGTGAGGAAGACATCTGAAACACTTTAATTTATATAACATTCAAAGGAGAATTACTTAAGGCAGGTGTTGTAAAAAAAAAGGAACTTGAAACAGATTTGAGGAGCTGCCGTTAAGGTGATTTGGCTTTTGAAGCAGTGCACCTGAATTTAGATTTGGGGGGGGGGTAGTTCAGACATATAATATGTCCTGCTTCCTTACACCTGACAGACCTACTTCCCGTTTAGGTTTTATGACCTTATAGCAGATCTCAGGGGAAAAAAACATTCACTGTCTCCAGCTCCAACCTCTAATATATTTATGTCAAATACATTTTAGGGATTTATTATACCCGAGGACGGAAAAAGTTAGAATCCGAAAATCCGGCATTTCAGACCTGCCGAGGTTGTATATAAGTCAATGGGAGAGGTCCTGAAGAAATCCTGATCTGCACTGGGTGTCGTCCAATAATCTAAAGATTTTGGGGGTTATTTATCAAATTCTAATCAAACAAATAAGTTATGCTTTCAAAGTTGGCTACAGGGGGTCAACATCTTGTAACTTTGTTAAACATCTTTGCAAGACTAAGACTGTGCACATGCTCATTGTAGTCTGGGCTGCTTAGGGATCGTCATAAACAAAGCTGCTTGAGTTTTGCATGGCTGGGAAGTAAAGCGGGGGCTCCCCCTGCTGTTCATAAGTATGATTGTTTCCCTGCAGAGCAGTTAGGGAAAGTCTGGCAATTCCTATTCACAGCAGTAAATGAAGAGAGAATTTCACTGCATACGGTCAGGTTTCTTATAAAAACTGTACACATTTTTTAATTAAAGTATATTGGAGATAGGTTTCTTTTTCATTAAAGAAAGTAAAAATGGGATTTTATTTTTTTGCCTTTACATGCCCTTTTATGAAATGTTCTTCCTCTTATTGGCAATATCATAGGCATAAAGAACTATTCCCTTTATTCTATTTATTCCCTTCCTTCTATGCCTCCCACCTATATTGGTACTATATATTGGTAAAAGATTTGCTTGTTTGGCGACTTTTCCAAAAAGAGTCGATTTTTACACGTATGGCCAGTAGGGATGGAGGAATTTGACCCGTTTTGTTTCGCCAAAAATTCGCCGCCGGCGAAATGTCGCAGACGCCCATTAAAGTCTATGGGCGTCAACAAAATTTTGTTGTGCGTATTTTTTGACGCATGCCGCCATAAAAAGTCTATGGGCATCATTTCTTCGTCGAAACGAGGCGAAAAAATTCACCCATCCCTAATGGGCAGTTTTAATTGGATGGCACCCACAATCATTCACACAAGAATTGTAACCGTGGCAAATATACCAATGTGACCAGTGTAACCTTCCCTTCCTTCTATGCCTTCCACCTGACACAGTCCATATGCTGTCAAATTCATAAATGGAAGTGCATATACCATATGTAATATTCTAATGCATATTAAGTACATCAAGCATTATCAGGATCAAAACGCTCTATTTATAGTAAATAATCACATTAAAATATTGGGAAGGATGGGAATTTGAAGCATGCAGGACCACCGTACAATATAAATTCACTTGCATGAAAATAAAGATGTTCCCCTCATTAATAATAATAAGTCAAAAGAATGTATTATTGTTCCATCTTAGTTATAGAAATAAGGGTAAAGCTATAGATCAGTTTTTAAAACAAAATATTGTAGCTATTAATTCAAGGAAACATGGGAGGAAAAAATATATACTTCTTTAAACTTTTAATTTGTCAAATCACTTCCTGTTACAGATAATGGTAGTAGCCGGGAATAGACATCATCTCCTCGAAACACAAACCTTTGTATGACTCACACACTATAAACATCTGCTATAAAGCCTCTAGTTCCCATTATATAAAAAAAAGGAAAACATTTAGAAATACCGACTATTTTATGGTGCATGGGATTGGAGGGCATCACAGAATGGCTCATTGAATATGATAGGAAACACAGAGAGCATAGTCCTATAATCAAACCCAGGAGCTACTTATGGGAGAACATCACACACCAAGGGGCAGATTTATTAAAGACAAATACTAGATTCCTCTGCACTCAACCCATTATCAATATATTTAAGACAGAGACATTTTGTGCATACTGCTACTGAAAAATGCCTTACCCTTTAAACAAAACAGGGATTGTTTGTCCATATATTGCAATATATTTAAGATGGCCAACTACGTCAAAGTCATCCCATATCTGGCCAGTCCTATGCTCAATTTTCATTTGATTCATTAAGAATTCTATGGTTTCATTATACGTTTTATAAAAGGGACGAACACGTTTTACCTGCAACTTACTAGCTGCTTTCAAAGTAAAACTCCCAAACTTGGCTGCCCTTTTATTAGACACCACTCCAATATATCTCCAATATACTTTAATTAAAAAATGTGTACCGTTTTTACAAGAAACCTGACTGTATGCAGTGAAGTTCTCCCTTCATTTACTGCTGTGGGTAGGAATTGTCAGATGGTCCCTAACTGCTGAGCAGGGAAAAAATCATACTTATGGACAGCAGGGGGAGCCCCGCCTTACTTCCCAGCCATGCAGAACTAAATCAGCATTGTTTATGATGATCCCTAAGCAGCCCAGACCACACTGAGCATGTGCACAGTCTTAGTCTTGCAAAGTTACAAGATGGTGACCCCCTGTAGCCAACTTTGAAAGCATAAATTATTTGTTTGATTAGGCTTGTGGTGCAGTAAGTTCATGTTTATATTAAGTATACAAAATACAGCATTTCTTGCCTTATTCTATTTTAGACTTTACATGCCCTTTAAGGGTCGAACTAAAAATTCAAATTCGAATTTTCAATTTTTTTTATGGTCAAAACTCTCAAATTCGAATTGTGCATTATCCAAACTCGATTTGAGTTTTAATTTGAATTACAATTTTGAGATTTATCATACCCTTTAAGAACTCAAATTAGACTATTCACCACCTAAAACCTGCCGAGTTCATGTTTAAATCAATGGGAGTTGTCCAGGCATCAATTTGGACACTAGCCTTCCTGAAATTCTAGTTTTTTTGGAGAAAAAACTTAAATCGAGTTTAGTCGAAATAGATTTAAATCCGATTTGGGTTTTCAAGTCGGTAAAAATCGTCCCAGTTTTACATATTAGTTTGTTTTTATAAATAACCCCTCCAGTCGAATTAAGAGTATATTTGAATTTAATAGAGTTTTAAAAGACTTACATGACTTACATGAATTCGAAATTTGACCTTTAATAAATGTGCCTCTGCGAATCGCAGGGTGTTATTTATTAAAAAGCAAACTTTTCTAGTCGAGTTTTAAAGGGGAAGAAACTCGAATTTTTAAAGAAAAATCTAAAATTTGAATAATTTGAATCTGAAATTATTCCAAAGAGTCTGAGTCTGATGAAGTGGGCACGAAACGCGTTAGATTTATACACCCACTGTTACAATGTAATCTGAATGTGCGTCTGAGTAAAGCCGGGTTGTTACTAAAGATGCCGGACTCCGATACTTTGATCAGTTATTCAGGAGTTGATGAAAAATAACAAGCTTCAGATTTCTTAAAACATTACTATAAAACAACATTACCACAACACCAAAAAAGACCAAAACTTATTTTTGGAATAGTTTAGGAATATTTGTGTGTATACTTCGAGTGAAGGATTCGAAGTAAAATAACTTCAAATTTCGAAGTGTTTTTTGGGCTACTTCGACCATCGAATGGGCTACTACGACCTTCGACTACGACTTCGAATCGAAGGATTCGAACTAAAAATCGTTCGACTATTCGACCATTCGATAGTCAAAGTACTGTCTCTTTAAGAAAAAACTTCGACCCCCCTAGTTCGCCATCTAAAAGCTACCAAACTCAATGTTAGCCTATGGGGAAGGTCCCCATAAGCTTTCCTAAGTTTTTTTGATCGAAGGATATTCCTTCGATCGTTGGATTAAAATCCTTCGAATCGTTCGATTCAAAGGATTTTATCGTTCGATCGAAGGAATAATCCTTCGATCGTTCGATCGTGCTATTTGCGCTAAAATCCTTCGACTTCGATATTCGAAGTCGAAGGATTTTAATTCCCAGTCGAATATCGAGGGTTAATTAACTCTCGATATCCGACCCTTTGTGAATCGGCCCCTATGTGTGTGATTCCATGGTTGTTTGTGTCGCATAACTAGTTTGGTTTCTGAAAACAGAACCATCTTCCGCTGTTACCAAAAATATGTATGCAAAATTTGCTTTAGGGTTTTACAAAACTGTTCACTTTTCCTCTCGTTTCCAACACTCAAATCACAATAAATTTGATGCAGGTGTCAGCTACACAAAAAGGAAATATTAAATGTCATGTGGAAAATCAAAATATTTCTATTTCTAAACAACAGACGAAAAAGAAACAACTTTCTATCATAAATGTTCTGCCATTTTAAATAGTTCAGTGCTACCCCACACACTGCAGTTTTTCCGGCTGGCGCAGTAAAAAACAATTCCAGAAAATAACAAAAAAAAAATGTAGTTTCCTATTGTAAAGGAGTAAAGGAAGACATTTCATCCATCAGATACTGTAACTGCCGAATGTCCACATCTCTTTCTGATAAACTGCTTAGTTTTCCCTTAAATCTTAAATATTTCACAAATATGACTTTGTCTGTACTTTAACGATGTGTAAAATTCCACGCAAAGCCATTTTCGTCAGTTTTTCCAATAGCCAATACAACCTTGTTCTTACTTTTACGATTGCTTTTAAAATATGTGGTTACAGAACATGATTTGTGGAGCACCTGCACATATTACACAGCAATAGCTGCCGGCATCATTATTTTAGTAATAACTGCTAAAATTCGCTGAAGTTGACCTTTAGAAATGCGCCCATTGGTTGTAAACATATCTAAATGTGTCTGAATTTATATAGGAATTATTCTGAGAGGCAAAACATAATAATTAGTCCTTTTAGTGCCTTCATTTAGATGTTTTTCAACGTGTACCCCCTCCTTCTCCTCCACAAAAACCATCTGCCTGAAATAAAGTAGACGACTAAGCTACTTGCTTATATATTTGTACCCTCAAGTGCTTTTTACCTGACCCTTCTTACATCCCACATATTGTTGCCCTCAATTTTTATTTTAATCCACCAGTTTATCATTAACATGTCAACCCATCCAAGTCTGCCATATTTATGCACCTGGTTTGGGCAGAGAAAGGGGCATATGTAGAACATGACAGGGCATCTATTTAAGACCACTACTTACCAAGTATGTATGGGACCCTTATGCAGCAAAGCCTTGGAACATGAAGCTTGTTGAAAATGTGGTTTCCCTAGTTGATAATTGATAGCGCCACATTAAAAATTATTTTAACATAGCACTAACCAATCCAATGGGAGAAGACATAAGATAATTCACTTGCTTTGGATCAGATTGTGGCAGCTTTGGGTTTTGAGCCTGCCTGCGACGAATAAATTTGCAAAATTGCAGCGAAAATTCCGCCGCTGCCGACAATTAAAGGTGAACATTGACTTTAATGCACGTCAAAGTGGCGCCGTGTCGGAATTGTTGCTGGCATCGGAATTGCAAAATTCTTTTGTCGTTTTGCGAATATCGTGGGAAATTCGCAAATTTTCCAGCTAAGCGAAACGGAAGAAATTCGCCCATCACTAACCAGGATGCTGCCTAAGGCAGGGATAGGCAACCCGCAGCTCCGGAGCCTCATGCGGCTCTTCATCCTGCTTGCTGCGGCTCGGTCTTGCGGCTTTGCCTATCACGTCGTCTGTACAACCCTCACACCTACTGGCGGCTTCTTGAGTGTGCGACCGCGGTAAGCTAACTGTTAGCTTAGAAAGCCGCCAGCAGGTTCAAGGACTGTATAGACGTCTCAGGAGTGACAGGCAAGACCGAGCCGCAGCAAGATGATTCACCATAGTCCTTACTGCGGTCACACACTCAAGAGAGAAGCCTCCAGGGTCCAGCTGCAATGGGTGCGAGGGTTATAGACGTGAATGTGACGCATATTTTAATGACATCTCGCCTTTAAGCAGATGAGGACGCTAGCATTTAATAGGGCTGTTCAGTGTTTAATTTATTTCAAAGTAGGCCTACACATGCACACTGCACTTCTGTTTGTTGTATTCTGTAACAGTTAAAATTAAAAAAAAGATTAAAACTTTTAAAAGTTTATAAGCTGTGTTATGTTTTGCGGCTGCAGACTATTTTTCTTTAGTGGAAAAAGGGGCAAAATGGCACTTTTGATGACCCCTGGCCTAAGGGGTCCAATACATGTATTTTTTTTATCACCTACAGTAAATATATTTATCACAATTCTGTACGGTAGGTCATGTTTTATTGTCCATCATAATATGTGGGTTTGAGAACTGTATGCAGATATATGCAGATCCAAGTACAACCTAGTCATGAAGCAAACCTCACAATGTACAAAAAACTTACTTTCTTTGAGTTACTTTGTTCTAACTTAGAAACACATGTGATATGAATTCAGTACATTGCCATTTAACAAGTTTCATTAGGTCAATTTTATAAGTGTCATAGGGTCATTGTGATATTGAGTAATCATGGCCATTGGAAACACATTTTCTATCCCAGAATGTACTCTTTTATGCTTGAAGGACCTACACTGCCAAATCAGTTGCTACTAGGGTGGATAACACTAAGGGTCAGATTTATCAAGGGTCGAAGTGAATTCAAAGGAATTTTCAAAGTAAAAAAATTCGAAATTCGAAGTAATTTTTTGGATACTTCGACCATCGAATAGGATACTACGACTTCGACTTTGACTTCGAATTCGATTCGAAGTAAAAAAGTTTCAATATTCAACCATTTGATAATCGAAGTACTGTCTCTTTAAAAAAACTTCGACTTCAATACTTCGCCAAATTAAACCTGCCGAAGTGCTATGTTAGCCTATGGGGACATTCTAGAGAAGTTTTTTGAAGTAGAAGAAAAAAAGTTCGATCGATCGCTGAAATCCTTCTTATTTTAATTCAACCGTAAATGGACAAATTCAATGAAAAAAAACTTCGACTTCGATATTCGAAGTGGAAGTAATTCAATTCGATGGTTGAATTTCGAAGTATTTTCAACTTCGAAATTCGACCCTTGATAAATCTGCCCCTAATACACAGAAGTGGCCATTTAGAGTAGTTTGCTTCAGAATCATGTCTTTGTGCTGTTTTTCCAGTACAGGTATAGGATCCCTTATCCGGAAACCCGATATCCAGAAAGCTCCAAATTACGTAATGGCTGTCTCCCATAGACTCCATTTTATCCAAATAATCCAATTTTTTAAAAATGATTTCCTTTTTCTCTGTAATAATAAAACAGTAGCTTGTACTTGATCTCAACTAAGATATAATTAATCCTTATTGGAAGCAAAACCAGCCTATTGGGTTTATTTAGGGGCCGATTCACTAACTTCGAGTGAAGGATTCGAAGTAAAAAAACTTAGAATTTTTGTGCTCTCGACTATTGAATTGGCGTAAATTCGCCTGAGTAGAATGATTCAAATAGATCGAGCGCAAAAACGCTGCGACTATTCGCCATTCGACAGTCGAAGTACTGGATCGAGCGCAAAAACGCTGCGACTATTCGCCCATTCGATAGTCTAAGTACTGTCTCTTTTAAAAATACTTCGACTGCCTACTTCGCCACCTAAAACCTTCCGAATTGCTTTAAAAGCCTATGGGAAAGTCCCATTGGCTTGTTTTCCAAGTTTTTGATCGAATAAAAAGGCATTCGATCGAATCAAAATCCTTCGATCGAATCTTCGATCGAGCGCCTATTCGCCTGGCGAATATTCGCCGATTCGACTATTCGCCAGCGCGTAAATTCGCCCGATTTGCCTATTCGATTCTATTCGATTCTATTCTCCAGTCGAATTTCAAGGGATTTAACCCCTCGAAATTCGACCCTTGATGAATTTGCCCCTTAATGTTTAAATGAATTTCTAGTAGACTTAAGGCATGAAGACCCGAATTACAGAAAGATCCATTAGCATTCTGGATAACAGGTCCCATACCTGTATCAAAAACCCCATTATCTCCCAGAAACTATTTTTTTATTTAAAGAAGAAAAAATTAGATAACCATGCTAGAACATACAGATATTTTTATTTTGTCATCTTAAAATGTGTAAAATTGGAATGTACTGAATGCGTAGGGATTTTCAGCATGCATTTGCCATGTGTTTCTAGTTTATAATAAATGAATTCCACAAAAATATGTTAATTGTACAGTGTACTGCTGCATGAGGTTTGCTTCACGACTAGGTAGTGCTTGGATCTCGGATTTTATATCATAGTTTTAGGATTGTGTCTTCAGACACTCCCCAATAATGTCAAGATATATTGAGTTGCAGGTCAATTAAGTATAATTAATAATAGTTAATTATGTAGCACCATAGACAAAGTTTGCCAAGTTCAGTAACCAATTAACAGTAAGCATAATGAAATGAATGAATAAATGAAAGTATTTGATTGGCTTGTTACTAAAATAATTTTTTAGTGGCCGAAATCTCAGGTTTGTAAATTAAATAAAAAACTTTATTTTTGTTTGCACAAGACCCGTTGAGTGTTGCACTTCACTGGACAATAAAATATTTTTTTATATATATTTAAAGACGTAAATATCGACTCTTTTTATTTCCACCTTAGGTATACTGGAGATAACATCTGTGGACGTGGGGGTTGTGGCAGTGAAAGCCATTAACAGCAATTATTACTTAGCCATGAATAGGAGAGGAAAGATCTACGGTTCGGTAAGTAACCATTCAAACCAGGTCCTGGCAATTCTAGGTATTCTTTTCCAGCTCATTTGCAAATGGCCAGGGTACACATCCAGTATCACTGTGACAATTTCAAATATTACTCAGTTTAGGCCATATGTATCAGCCTCTGCATGTATATATGCTCTAAGAAAAAAAGTTTGCCCTTAAAGGGCATGTAAAGGCAAAAAAATAAAATCCCATTTTTACTTTCTTTAATATATTTTAATTAAAAAATATGTACCGTTTTTATAAGAAACCTCACTGTATGCAGTGAATTTCTCCCTTCATTTACTGCTGTGTATAGGAATTGTCAGATGGTCCCTAACTGCTGAGCAAGGAAACAATCATACTTATTAACAGCAGGGGGAGCCCCCACCTTACTTCCCAGCCATGCAGAACTCAAGCAGCTTTGTTTATAACGATCCCTAACCAGCCCAGACCACACTGAGCATGTGCACAGTCTTAGTCTTGCAGAGATGTTTAACAAAGTTACAAGATGGTGACCCCCTGTAGCCAACTTTGAAAGCATAAATTATTTGTTTGATTAGGCTTGTGGTGCAGTAAGTTCATGTTTACATTTAGTATACAAAATACATTTCTAGCCTTATTCGATTTTAGACTTTACATGCCCTTTAATTAATAAATCGGTTTGTTGATAATCACAAAAATATCTATAATGCTCATTGGTCTGAAAGATTTACCGACTCAAGTCATTCCAGGAGGCTGGAACTGGAAATGAACTTGCATTTTCACGTATGGTCTGATCTGCCAATGTTTCCCTAGGTAAATATTAGATAGAAGTTAGTAAATAGCTTTAATAAATGAGCCTCTCTATCCAGTGTTGCATTGTATAGAATGACAGAGGGTCATATATTTATATAGACATATTATAAAGATTTTATATAGGGGAGCACAAGATACTAGGGCTTAATACAGGCATTTTTTTCTCAATAAGGAAGAAAGGGGCACTGATGCTATTAAAAATGTAGGTGGTAAATAAAAAAGTCCATTTAACCATGAAGATGTTTTCAACCTTCACAAATTTTGAGCGATTTGGGGTGTTTGACGCAGGTTTTTCCCTTGAAAACTTGATACGTTTGAGTATTTTGAGTGGCAATTCGATAAAGTTGTAGGATTTGAATTAAAATTCTAATATTTTGATTTTTTTTTTCAAACTTGAAAAAAAGATTGTAGTTATATTTTTATTATATATAATTTTTTTTACCTGAAATATTAGTTAATAAGCTCAATTCAGAAATGGGGGGTAAGACCAGTTTGTTTCTGGTAAACTATGAGTAAATTGCGTTTTATTAAATAACCCTCTTAATAATTCACATGGTTTTACACTATGGGAGTGCACCCCTCTTCTGTATTTATATTCTTTTCTCAATTACTTTAGGCATTCCTTCCTTCATTCTATATACAGTTGATAATACTTAAGGAGAAAAAATATCCGAAAGTAATGAAACAATTTTTCACAATATTCTCCAAAATATGATCTTCTTGTATAAGCATTGGAGTGTTTAATATGGGAACGGAACCCTTTCAATGCTAAAATTAGACCACACATCTGTATAATTGACCTGCTTTTGTTGGTTTATGAAGCGCTGAAGTTACACAGACATTTCAACTCACCTGAATTTTTCAGAAGTCACCTTGACTCACCCCCCTTACCCAGTCACCTGCAGTTATAGACCATTCACCTGCTCCCTGTAATTTGTTACCGAATTTCAGTTGTTGGAGGGAGAGCAATTATGGGCATGACCTGGGTGAAACATTGGTGTTGCCTTGGCAGGAGGTGAAGCAGGTGAGGCCCTTCAGATGCTGGTTGACATCTGGTTTTAGTTTGAAACACCTCAACTGTTCCAAGAAGTCTGTAATATATTTTTAATCAGTGAGTAGTAGCATATTTTTGCTGAATGTTTAGTTAGATTTTATTTTGCAATTACTTTCCTTTTTTTCTAACAGTTGTTTATATTTTCCGCAGAAAGTATTCAATATTGATTGCAAGCTGAAAGAGAGAATAGAGGAGAATGGCTACAACACCTATGCATCACATAACTGGAAGAACAACGAGAGACAAATGTTTGTGGCCTTAAATGGTAAAGGGGTTCCAAAGAGAGGACCAAAAACAAGACGGAAAAATACTTCGGCTCATTTTCTTCCAATTGTTGTATAACCTCAAATGAAGGAATTGACACATTTCTGTATTAAATAAGTACTTTCTTCATCCATAATGTGTACTCACCTCCTTATTTCATTCTAATGGGGAGGTCCAAGATGGATAATGTACGCACATTTGGATTTTAGAAGGACACTTTTTTTATTGACTTTGTGGTGACTGTGGCCAGATTGAGAAGGAAAGCAGCCAGTACCTGTGTCACATAGAATTATATTTGTACAGTCCGATTTTAAGGATAAAAGACAATCAAATTATCTACTGGGAAAGTTATTTATGGATTACTTTATTCAAATCAAAGACTTTCATCGCTCATTCACTTCCAACGATCCCAATGAGCAGGGAGCCATGTAAGAATTTACTGGAAGCACTTGGGTCAAAAGTATTGATGATGTATTTTTCTGAAGAGTCAACGTGAAGAATGGTTAGGATTAAGAAATATAAATGTATTAAAACTGTTCTAACAAAAATGAATATTATGGTATGCCTGTGTACTTTTACCTTCATCTCTTTCTGTTTCTTTGTAAGTTATTTATTTAATAGAATGTTTGATACCTGTCTTCTGTGTTTGAATTGTTTGTCTTAAATTTAAAAATGTTTGATGTCACTCTCATAGATAGATGTCTCTGCTTCAACTTCATACTACAGTTTGTGTCTAGGCTAAAAAAAAGAAAAGCAAAAGAAAACACTTCTTTCTTATGGTTCATTTTCAGTTGGACACAACTCAAAGATACACTAGATAGGTTTTTTTTTAGGTTTTAATGAAAGGAAGAGTTTGGAATAAAAATACAAGTCAATTATGCCATTGGGAAAAAACATTAATTCAAGGCTGTTGAGAAAAACTAACAACAAAAACCACAGGTAAATTGTGCGCTGCTTTTAGAGTGGCAGGACTTCAACCAATGTGTTGATCCAGATTAATCAAAAATCACACGGTCTTCCTAAAGTAAGTGGAGAAGGGTTGAATAAGACCTTTCGTAATGCCATTGCGATGTATACATATTATGCAATTTGGCCCACTTTGTATGTTAGTGTAACTGCTCATGATGTAACACCTTTATATGAATAGCTTATCACTAATATTATAATTTTTATTCTAGTGTGGATAGATCTTAATCATTTCCTGCGACAGTACAGCTACCAGACTGATATTTACAGCTTGCTACAATATTTACCCTTGACTTTAAGAAAACTTTGCCTCACTTGCAGAGGTACAACATGTATGATGTACATCCTGTGTTACATACTTTATGCACAACCTCCGACCAGTATAAGAGTGAGAAGACTTGTTTATTCTTGAAAGTACCATTTGGTCATGATTGGTCATGATTATATATCTTCCACATATATTTCCGTTTCTATGACCTAATGGAAAAATGGTGCTTACAGATGGAATAGATTTCAGTATTCCTTTTTACAGAAATGTTAGATCAAGGAGTGCTCCAGACGTTGCACCAAGTAGTGCTCCAGATGTTACAACAAGGAGTGCTCCAGATGTTGCTCTAGATGTTGCAATAAGGAGTGTTCCAGATGTTGCAAAAAAGAGTGTTCCAAATGTTGCAGCAAGGATTGTTTCAAATGTTATACCAAGATGTTCTCCAAATGTTGCATCAAGGAGTGCTTCAGATGTTGCATCAAGGAGTGCTTCAGATGTTGCATCAAGGAGTGCTTCAGATGTTGCATCAAGGAGTGCTTCAGATGTTGCATCAAGGAGTGCTTCAGATGTTGCATCAAGGAGTGCTTCAGATGTTGCACAAAGGAGGGCTCCATGTGTACCATATCTATTCTAATTTCAGATTTTAAAAGTACAATATTTGGAAAATAACTGACAAAAAATGCTAATGACCAAACGGAGTCCTCTTGCAGGAAAAGCCTACATACATTGTTTAATTGAAACCCCACAAAGAATTGTATTTAGACTGTGAAAATCTTTTTTTCTTTAGGTCTCAAAAAAATTCACCTAGGATTTTAATATTTAAAAGATTCTCCCCAATAATCTCTTTCAATTCCTTGTAACGCAAAAATATTGACTAGTACAATTTGTTTTATAACGTTCCTTTTGTTAGAGCAGATAAATAATACATCTATCACCCAAGCCACAGACTCACTTTGTATTCCAATAGACAAAAGTACATGCCTTATAGGTCGTGTCCCACCAAAGATAATGTTATCGAATGCAAAAAATGTTAGTTAATAAGGAAATAATGAATTGATACTGCAGCTCTTGTAAAATAATATGGTTTATTTTTGTTGCTCAAAAATATTTTGGTACAAATGAAAAGACTTTTTACTAAAAATATAACCTCTAGAAATACTGGTCTTTTGTGGTCTTATAAGTTATTTGAATGTAATGCTTTTTATGAGCACTTCCATGTAAATCTGTTATTTAAGTATTAGCTGTTTAAAAGGAGCTTTCCCATAAACTGCAAAATGGTTAGATTGTTTTGTCTTCCTCAATAAAGCTGACTCTTAACCTGATTTTCATTGTATAGTTAATTATTTCCATTAAATGTTAATTAAACGTGATGGATAATATATACTGATATGGAATCTGTTTTTTAAAATGCGTTGGAGCAAAAAAGAGTATTTTCTTTAGATGGGGCACTTCTCTCACCCCAACACGTTTTGACCACCTTTGATATTTCCCATTTATTTAAATGGGAAACACCCAATACCTCTGATGCAGCTGCTTTTATCCCAAGAATTGTACTTATTTAAGTATTTATGGTTTCCATAAATATGTATAAATTGTGTTAATGTAGGGTACATTTTTAGATAAAGTCCACGGGGGTTATTTATCAAGCTCCGAATTTATCTCAGGATTTCTAAGATAAAAATCCGAGCAACTCCGAATTCCAGAATGGACCTCATTTATCATTCAAATAAATAGGTTTGGGGCAAACTTTGGACCTTTGCTTGAAAAGTCTGACTTTTTGGCCCAAAATCCCCAAAATCATCGGATATCGGTACTAACAGCAGGGCAGTAACCGGGACCTTCCCCATTAATTTATACATGATCCTGAGAGCTTTGAGATGCAGGGTTTTCGGATGTGGTGTTTTCATACCGTCAGACTTTAATAAATCCAAAAAAAATTCAGATTTTTTTTTATAACCCGAAAAATCCAAATTTTTCGGATTTCAGGTATTCAGAACTTAATAAATAACCCCCTAAATCTCAACTACAGTTCCCTGTCCAAAAAATACAGGCTACTGCTGTTTACACTTGCAAGGCTTAGGCTGACCGTAGACATAAATATTCATTTGTTTGAGATGAGATTGTTAGATCTTTGCTCCAGCTTTGTCTGGAAGAGCCCACTCAGTCTTGGTCATAAGGGGCCAAATCAACAGCTTCAATCTGCACATGTATGACCAGCTGAAGTCAGATAAATAACTCTGGGGGAGGCATGGACCTGCACAATTTTCCTATTGAAACTTTGAACAATCATGACAACTTAATTCAGTCATATTTTACTGTTTTAACATCCAGGGGTGACAATTGTCCTGCTCTTGTAGATGGTCAGATTGCACTAAGCTGCCTGATCAGCCTGTGTGATTGGTCACATCTGTACATGGTGGTACACTCTCAGAGTTTACCATACAATAAATCCTTATATTTATGTTGTGACTCACAGGTGGTGTATAAGGCACTCACATCTCTTAAAGGAGAACTGAAGCTTAACTAAAGAAGTAGCTAGAAATGTTTTACATTATGTTTTGTGCTTCTGTACCAGCCCAAGGCAACCACAGCCCTTTAGCAGTAAAGATCTGTGTCTCCAAAGATGCCCCAGTAGCTCCCCATCTTCTTTTCTGCTGATTCACTGCACATGCTCTGTGCTGCTGTTACTTACTGAGCTTAGGGACCCACTCACAATATACAGTACACATAGAATAGAAATGTCACAATATAAGGCTGATTAGTAATTAATACAGATAATTACTACATGGCAGCACAGAAACCAGTGCAACTAGCATCAGAATTTAATAATCAGCCCTGTAGCATCAGCTTATATTACAGGGGAAGCTCATTTTCTGCTGGATAATTAGTGACGAGCCCTAAGCTTAGCTTCTCAACAGCTGCTCAGAGCCCACTGAGCATGTGAGTGTCACAGACACTTTCCAAGATGGTGACCCCCTGTGACAAGTTTGAAGTCCTGGATCATTGCTGCTATTGACAAGCTCATATAAGTAAGATAAGTTCAGTATATAAAATATGGCATTTTTAGCAACGTTCATCTTTAGGGTTTTTGCAGTTTGATATGTTCCCAGTCTAAAATATAAGCTTTGCTGTATTCAAGATAAGTGTTACTTATTTTGCCTTGAAGAGCTAGCCCTCGTATTTTGGGACAATCACATATTGTTAATTGTCATTCCAATGTATAGATTTGTGCAGTCTCCTCTACACTGGACTCTTTAGGTCTGTCTTTTGTTTGAAAAACACAGGAATGTGATGATTGTAAAAAAAGCTCCTAAGGTTTTCTAGTACTCCATACAAATGGAACAACTATATTATTTTATCTGCCATGTTTCTTTTCTGTGCTATTTTATCAAAAAAAAAGACCAGACTAGAATCCACAATTTGACCTTATTTATTATTAAAAAAGCAAGATTTAATCTGATCAGGGAAAAACTCGATAAAACTGAGCGAAAACCAGAATTGTACGTTTTTTTTCCAATTTATTTCCCTGGATCACTCATTTTTTCAAAATTTTTCATGAAAAGTCTGAATTTTTTGGAGTTTTGCCCGAAAAGTTCAAAATAGTCGGATTTTCATTCTAATTCCAGCGCAGACCACAGAAACGTCCAAATAGTATAGGGACCTCTCCCATTGACTTTTATACTACTTTGGCAGGTCTGAGATGGCAGATTTTCGGACTTTGCAGCCTCTAGGGTATAATAAATCTTGAAAAATTCAAGTTCTTTTCACTAAAAATTCAGATTTTATAGTAAAAAAAACTTGAATTGTTTGAGTTTTTAGCATTTCAACTTTAATAACTAACCCCCTAAAACTGAACATTGAATAATGTCTTTGGGGTACCTACCTGGTTTGCTGTTCCAATTGTTATACCATTTGTACAAGGTTACAGGTAAGGAAGTGGAGAAGAGAAGAAGATTCCTAAAAGCAGCACAACTACAGAAGTTGGGGGAATTAAAATTGGCAGAACATTAAATAAAAGGAACAAATTTTGATCAGGGTCAAATGGGACAGGAAATGCACTGGCAAATAGAATCCACATTGACTTTGAAGCAATAATCCTAAAGCCTGTGACATGATCAATTAGGTGTTGGAGGTCTGAGAGAAGATCTTAAATTATGTAAATGATCAATTAGGTGTTGGAGGTCTGAGAGAAGATCTTAAATTATGTAAAAATAAATAATATAAACATATTTCATAGTTAGAATAATGCCACTGTAGGGATGTGTAAAATAACCATCCCCAGTATTGTTTAGCAGTTAGTCCCCTAGTGTTATAGATACCTAACTGGGTCCTAAAATACAGTTGGGAGGGGTAACTGTTTCCTAATCCTGTTTTAAGATATGCCCCTTGTTGTTTCTCACAGTGACCAGTAGATGGCATTGTGCTAGAGTATAAAAGACTCTGAAGCCATGCTTTCAGTGTCCATCTTGTGCTGGCTCTAGCCTGGGCAGGCAGGCAGGCAGAGCTTGAGTGGAACCTAGACAGGTCAGGTCTAGTAAGGATAGGCTTCTCTTCTTAGGTCATGCTAGGAGTGACAGCCAGTCAGGATATTTAGCTGAGCAGCTTGAGGCTCCTCCGAGGATTGTGAGTGGGATTAAGATCCCGGGTACTAATTGCCCAGAAGTAGGGACTAAGTGTACAGACCTAGGGTAGAGTATTCCCCTCTGGTTCCCCTCCAGTTCCACTTAGGGAAAAGGCCCGAAGCTGTGTGTACCTCCTCAAGGCTGCATTCATTGTTCTCATTCATGAGGGAACTTATATCGTTCAAAGGTGCTGTGTGTATTGCCTATCCAATGTTGATGTATGATCCTGCATGTTCTCTTTTATGTACACTCCACTGAGGATTGTATGTTCAATAAATCTGTTCAATGGTTAAGTTATAAGAACCACTGGTGGCCATTTATTTAGACCCTGAATACAGTTACAGTTGCACTACACCCTGCCTCCACATTGCTGCGAGGGCTTACTCCCTAGGATTTTAAGTTCTCATCCGGAGCACATTTATTAGGAGTGGAGCTTATAGTGGAGTAAGGTGCACTCAATTCACTATAGCGCTACACTAGTTTGTTAGAAAGGGGAAATTGTTCCATTGAGTATGAATGTGATTTGTACAGAGAAGACAGATGAATCAAAGAAGGAGAATTTAGGGACATTTTCATGTATTTAAATAGATCATTTAGTTTATCTATATATGGATTGATGCAAACACGAAGAACAAAAAATGTCATGTGATTCCATACCAAAAGGCAGAATCAATAAAGGAGAAAATCCAGGACTCTCAAAGTTGAGCTTGTTAAGCCTATAAACTTGACAAATTCGAGGTATTTGTGTTTTTTCCACAATTGTATTCAATCTTGTTTTTTTTTTTAATTCAGAGTTTTTAATAAATGAGCAAACATTTGAGTTTTTAAAATTGTGAGTTTATTCAAAGTAGAAAAACCCTCTAAAACCTCATAAATTGGAATTTTGGTAAACAGGCATCTAAATGTGGATATTTGAAAGATGGATACATTGTGGGGGTTATTTAAGTCAGATTTTATCTCAACATTTTCTGCTACAAACTCCATTCAAATCTGCTCAGGTTTTTTATGCTTATTTATTAATAAATTTTCCCGAAAATTTGCTTTGTGGGAAAAAATCTGATTTCACGATTTTTTCAGATTTTTTTTCACCCGAAAACTTGAATTTTTTTGGATTTTTCACCCAAAAACTCAGACTCTTTTTAGGGTTTTTGCTGAAAACTCCGGGTTTTTGCACCAAACCCAGCGCACATCAAAAAAATTATTGGGACTTCTCCCTTTGACTTATATCGAGTCGGCGCGGGTCTATAAAAGCAACGCGGAAGTCGGATGCAGGCACGGGCCAAGGGAGGGCGGGTTAGGGTCGGGTGTGGGATGGGGAAATCCTGACCCGCACATCACTAATTCATACTTATGAAGAAACCCACCACTTAAATCTACTTCCTCCATTATTATACCCCTGAACAACTGACTCGACTGGAATTCGTATGCCCAACCTGCGGCCTTTCATTTGTTGTTGAATTTGAATTTTTAAGGCCATTGGAAGGGTCCAGAAAGTTGAAATCCGGCAACAAATTAATTGTCAAAAATTTCTCAGATCGACATTAGATTAATAAAAGGAAGCCCAGTTTTCCCTTGGCCCCACAACAAGTAAAGATGACCCTGCACACAGGAACCCCCAAATGTATCCTGTATATAATCTGTATAGTCAAAAGCCTATAGGGTTATTGTATTCAATTTTGTCTCATTAATTACAGACGGGCAAATATATTCCTGATAAGAATCAAGGAATTTGTATTCTGTGTACTGTATTAGCTCACCCTTCACTGTCTTAGGAACAAGCAGCATTATAAGCAGCATTTAAAGCACTGGAGGTATTTTCACAGAAACAGCTACATTTTAACGCTAATACAGTAGTGTAATTGATTAATTGGCCAAATTGAAGAAGACATTTCTCCGTCCCTGCTATGCCCTCTGTTAACATTATGCATGGTATGACATTCAGAAACTAAATGAAAACCAGCAATACGCTTTGTTTTTCAGTCGAAAAGCTTCCTAATGCAGCTGAACAGGAAGCCAATGAAATACCATTCCCGTTGCTTGCTCCTGGGGGATGCCATTTAATTGATAGGTAAAGTTATTTGCTAGTCAGGCCCAAAGAGAGCCTCCTAATTAACGTTTTTTTATTGCTAAACATGGGGAAACATTTTAGTTTCAAAGTGGAGCAAGATCATTGCTCGAGGTATTAAATAAATGTTTGTGTACAGATTTTCTTAATAAGACTAGGTCACATCATGTAACTAATGGAGACCATAGATAAGCATGAATGAGGTTATGTAATAGGCTTTTAACTGATTTACAAAGAGCAGGGACAACTGACCAAAGTCTTGTACTTACCACTAGTTCAACCTTTACTTGCACAGCAATGTCTATTGCAACTGTGGATAGCATCGCATCTAGGAGTTTCTGGCTAGTGCAGCAGGGAGAAATTGTGCCTGTAGCAGTGGATTCTGTGGCATAGATGGTATAGATGATACATATAGTAGCAATGAGGAAAGACGTATCTGGGAATGCACTCTGGCTGTGGGATAGCATGTATAGTAGGGAGAGATGGTGCCTATAGTAACAGTGGATAATAGTCTCTGGGAAGTGAGTGTGGCTGTGGGATAGCAGGTATAGTAGGGAGAGTTGGTGTCTATAGTAACAGTGGGATAATAGTCTCTGGGAAGGGACTGTGGCTGTGGGATAGCAGGTATAGTAGGGAGAGATGGTACCTATAGTAACAGTGGGATAATAGTCTCTGGGAAGGGACTGTGGCTGTGGGATAGCAGGTATAGTAGGGAGAGATGGTGTCTATAGTAACAGTGGGATAATAGTCTCTGGGAAGGGAGTGTGGCTGTGGGATAGCAGGTATAGTAGGGAGAGATGGTACCTATAGTAACAGTGGGATAATAGTCTCTGGGAAGGGAGTGTGACTGTGGGATAGCAGGTATAGTAGGGAGAGATGGTGCCTATAGTAACAGTGGGATAATAGTCTCTGGGAAGGGAGTGTGACTGTGGGATAGCAGGTATAGTAGGGAGAGATGGTACCTATAGTAACAGTGGATAATAGTCTCTGGGAAGGGAGTGTGACTGTGGTATAGCAGGTATAGTAGGGAGAGATGGTGCCTATAGTAACAGTGGGATAATAGTCTCTGGGAAGGGAGTGTGGCTGTGGGATAGCAGGTATAGTAAGGAGAGATGGTGTCTATAGTAACAGTGGGATAATAGTCTCTGGGAAGGGAGTGTGGCTGTGGGATAGCAGGTATAGTAGGGAGAGATGGTACCTATAGTAACAGTGGGATAATAGTCTCTGGGAAGGGAGTGTGACTGTGGGATAGCAGGTATAGTAGGGAGAGATGGTGCCTATAGTAACAGTGGATAATAGTCTCTGGGAAGGGAGTGTGACTGTGGGATAGCAGGTATAGTAGGGAGAGATGGTGTCTATAGTAACAGTGGATAATAGTCTCTGGGAAGGGAGTGTGACTGTGGGATAGCAGGTATAGTAGGGGGAGATGGTGTCTATAGTAACAGTGGGATAATAGTCTCTGGGAAGGGAGTGTGACTGTGGGATAGCAGGTATAGTAGGGAGAGATGGTGCCTATAGTAACAGTGGATAATAGTCTCTGGGAAGGGAGTGTGACTGTGGGATAGCAGGTATAGTAGGGAGAGATGGTGCCTATAGTAACAGTGGATAATAGTCTCTGGGAAGGGAGTGTGACTGTGGGATAGCAGGTATAGTAGGGGGAGATGGTGTCTATAGTAACAGTGGGATAATAGTCTCTGGGAAGGGAGTGTGACTGTGGGATAGCAGGTATAGTAGGGAGAGATGGTGTCTATAGTAACAGTGGATAATAGTCTCTGGGAAGGGAGTGTGACTGTGGGATAGCAGGTATAGTAGGGAGAGATGGTGCCTATAGTAACAGTGGGATAATAGTCTCTGGGAAGGGAGTGTGACTGTGGGATAGCAGGTATAGTAGGGAGAGATGGTACCTATAGTAACAGTGGATAATAGTCTCTGGGAAGGGAGTGTGACTGTGGGATAGCAGGTATAGTAGGGAGAGATGGTGCCTATAGTAACAGTGGGATAATAGTCTCTGGGAAGGGGCTGTGGTCATATATAGTTCATAGGGATATATGTTATGTTTTTTATGGCTGATTGGCATATTGATATGTACCTGGACTGATGTTTGGCTTTATTAAGCAAAATTGACTGCGACCAAAAAATACTTACTAGGTATCAAAAATCTGTATGGGCCAAAGCCTGATTGCATCAGATTTGTAATATTTGGCCAGGACACGCTGTTGTTCGAGTAGCAAAGATACTATTCCCCTAGGACATTCTGTTATCTCAAAAAATAAGTGAGATCAAGGAATATGGAGCCTATGGATTAGGGCCACAATAAAAATATGTTTAACAGATTCTCTTTATGTTTCCTATTAAAAAAAACTTTTAAAATGATTTTCATTTCTGCTTTTTCATTTTGATATTTACATTTTAATGGTATGTAACTGTACGGTGTTTTCCTTCCAACCCTACTTTATTGACTCTAGAATTGCTGTGTTTATTAAGCGCACCCAGTTTGCAAAACAAGATTGCAGCTCTCTGCTCCCATTCCTTGCGTTTGTGCCTTTGTTCCTAAGGAGCAGGTAATAACTTATTCATCTTTTTTTAACTGACAATGATTTTCCTTTTATTTACGTCTATGTGGCTTTGAAAGTTAATTGCAAAACTATATTGTTTTGACGCTCAATTCTAAAACAATTAGTGCACTACTCCAGAATTGGGAATGAAACATTCCTTAAAAAGTGACATTGTGCTTCTCATTATGGGGCTCATTTATCAACACTAGGCAAATTTGCCCATGGGCTGTTACCTATAGCAACCAATCAGATTGCTGCATTCATTGTTCTTCTTGCAGCTGGCTTTAAAAAGCTGATCATGATTGGTTGCTATAGGTAACAGCCCATGGGCAAATTTGCCCAGTGTTGATAAATTAGCCCCATTGTGTTTCTCATGCTGTCTGTTGTTTGATACAAATGAAATAGAAGGAAAAAATTAGTCCATTTAGTTCTCTCCTGCCGATCCTCCTTCAGTCTCTCAACTGTAGAATTGTTTCAAAAGTATAAAAAATGATTCAGAGCCTCTGGCAACGGAGAAAAACAAATAACAGACAAAAATAAATATATAGGGGCACATTTACTAAGGGTCGAATATTGAGGGTTAATTAACCCTCGATATTCGACCCTCGAAGTAAAATCCGTCGACTTCGAATATCGAAGTCGAAGGATTTACCGCAAATCTTTACTTCGATCGAAGTAAAATTCATCAATCGAAAGATTTTTGTTCGATCACAAATAGCTTAGAAAAATTATGGGGAAGGTTGGTAGGTTTTAAGTGGCGAAGTAGGTAGTCAAAGTTTTTTTTTAAAGAGACAGTACTTCGACTATCGAATGGTCAAATAGTCGAACGATTTTTACTTCGAAACGTTCGAGTTGAAGTCCTAGTCGATGGTCGAAGTAGCCTATTAGATGGTCGAAGTACCCAAAAAACATAGAAATTCTACGGTTTTTTACTTAGAATCCTTCACTCAAGCTTAGTAAATGTGCCCCATAGTGTAGTATTTTCAAAAAGTTTTTTTACACCATGGGGCACATTTACTTAGCTCGAGTGAAGGAATAGAATAAAAAATACTTTGAATTTCAAACGTTTTTTTTGGCTACTTCGACCATCGACTACGACTTCGACCTTCGACTACGACTTTGACTTCGAATCGAACGATTCGAGCTAAAAATCGTTCGACTATTCTACCATTCGATAGTCAAAGTACTGTCTCTTTAAAAAAAACTTCGACCACCTACTTCGCCACCTAAAACTAATCTTTCGAATAGTTTGAATTCAAAGGATTTCAGCGATTGATCGAATGATTTTACTTCGACTTCCAAAAACTTCCAAAGGTCTCTGTAGGGTAGCACTTCGGTAGGTTTAATTTGGTAAAGTATTGAAAATCGAAGTCGAAGAGACAGTACTTCGATTATCAAATGGTCGAATATTCAAACTATTTTACTTCGAATCAAAGTCAAAGTCATAGTATCCTATTCGATGGTTGAAGTATCCAAAAAATCACCTCGAATTTCGAATTTTTTTACTTGGAAAATTCCCTCGAATTCACTTCGACCCATGATAAATCTGCCCCATGGTGTAAAAAACTTTTTGAAAATACTACACTATATATATTTTTTTGTCTGTCTGTTGTTTGCGGGACAATGCAAAGAATGCTTTTGGGGAGGGAAAAAATGTCAAATACCAGGTATAATGTAAAGTATGGTTAATGAGGGACAAAGGAGATGCTTGTTGTCAGCGGAGCACAGGCTTGGACATGAACAGCTTTGCCTTCTTGGTTACTGGTATTACTGGTGCACCACACAAGACTGCTTAACTGTTCTGCTAATTACAGAGTTTATTATTCTTCTAAATACACACTGAAATTGTAAGGTTTTATGTTCATATTTGTTGTGCTTCTTAGACTACGATAAATAGAGATAGATAGATATACAACATGACATATTGATTTATTCAGATAGTTGCATAGTTATAGTTTAGTTGGGTTGAAAAAAGACTAAAGTCCATCAAGTTCAACCCCTCCAAATGAAACCCAGCATCCATACACACTCATACTGACCCCTCCATACATTCACATAAACTATGTACAGTATATTTACCAATATCTATGCTAACTATAGATTTTAATATCAGTATAGCCTTGGATATTTTGCTTGTCCAAGAAGTACAAACAGATAGACAAATGGGTAGATGATAGATATAGGATAGATAGATAGATAGATAGATAGATAGATAGATAGATAGATAGATAGATAGATAGATAGATAGATAGATAGATAGATATTGATTAATAGATAGAAACAGACAGACAGATAGATGATAGATGGATGGATGGATGGATGGATGGATGGATAGATAGATAGATAGATAGATAGATAGATAGATAGATAGATAGATCATAGATAGATGATAGATAGATAGATAGATAGATAGATAGATAGATAGATAGATAGATAGATAGATAGATAGATAGATAATAGATAGATTGATAGATAGATAGATAGATAGATAGATAGATAGATAGATAGATAGATAGATAGATCAATGATAGATAGATAGATGATAGATAGATAGATAGATAGATAGATAGATAGATAGATAGATAGATAATAGATCAATGATAGATAGATAGATAGATAGATAGATAGATAGATAGATAGATTGATAGATAGATAGATAGATAGATAGATAGATGATAGATAGATAGATCAATGATAGATAGATAGATAGATAGATAGATAGATAGATAGATAGATAGATAGATAGATAATAGATCGATGATAGATAGATGATAGATAGATGATAGATAGATGATAGAACAATGATAGATAGATGATAGATAGATAGATAGATAGATAGATAGATAGATAGATAGATAGATAGATAGATAGATAGATAGATAATAGATCAATGATAGATAGATGATAGATAGATAGATAGATAGATAGATAGATAGATAGATAGATAGATAGATAGATAGATAGATAGATAGATAGATAGATAGATAGATAATAGATCAATGATAGATAGATGATAGATAGATAGATAGATAGATAGATAGATAGATAGATAGATGATAGATTGATAGATAGATAATAGATCAATGATAGATAGATAGATAGATATTGATTAATAGATAGAAACAGACAGACAGATAGATGATAGATAGATAGATAGATAGATAGATAGATAGATAGATAGATAATAGATGATAGATAGATTGATAGATAGATAATAGATCAATGATAGATAGATAGATAGATAGATAGATAGATATTGATCAATTTGTAGCTAGATATAGATAAATAGATATATGATACCAAGTGCCCTGTTGCAGCTGTGCCTTTATAGACTGCAGCCAGACCCCCGATGCAAGTTCTTCTAAAACTAGCCTTAAGGGTTAATGCTTTTGGACCTTTTCCATCCAGGGTCATAGTAAATGACTCCATATAAAAACGTATTAGGTCTCATTTACGAATGTAGCACTCAGCCTCAGTGATAAGAGAAATTGTACCAGACAAAAAAAGTCCCTCATGCCCTACTCAATATTATTAATGCAATAAGTGTCCAATTCACTGGATGTATGTGTCCTTGCAACCCACTAAAGGAACCATGGGATGACCAGCTATTCAGGTCCGGCATATTAGCTCTCACTGCTGATAGTATTTTAATACTCCAAACTTGTGGTTGTGTCATGGACTTTACACTGTACTTGCCATGTAAGAACTAGTTGCAACAACTCTTCATTCTTGCCAGTCTGAGTTGGATTCAGATGGAAATTGCTTTCTTAGAAACTCACCATTGCTTCCAACCTTCATACAAAATCCCCCAGTTTTGTTATCAATCTTGGATCTGGCACACTAGGTCTATTGCTTGCCGTGAAGGCTTTTGTGCGTGAATAGGATTGTCTTGTATCTCCCATTCCTTTCATGTGCTTCAGCCATAACAATCTCGCTCCTTCAATGAAAGTAAAGTGCTTCCGGCACTTTTACTTGATATATTACAGTGTAACAAACGCTAGTTATGAATGAACAAATGTTGCGTGCTAGTGTCTGCTTCCGAAATGAGATACAGGGAAGTATAATGAGATAATCAAATTTAATTGTGGCATTTCAGATTCCTGGGAGAACTAGTTTATCTTCCGAAACAAAACGGGCCTTTTAACGATCTGTATTTTTTTTTTATTCTGCTCTACAATGTAAGATAATCCTATTTAGGATAAAATGGAAGATATTATAAAGTACACATCAAACAGTAATCCTCAATCAAAAATTATGGGGAATCGAAGACAGTAGACAGATAACCTGGAAAAGGATGAGAATGAGAAATACAAAAGTTAAAGGGATACTGTCATGGGGAAGAAAAAAAAATTCAAAACACATCAGTTAATAGTGCTACTCCAGCAGAATTCTGCACTGAAATCCATTTCTCAAAAGAGCAAACAGATTTTTTTATATTCAATTTTGAAATCTGACATGGGGCTAGACATATTGTCAATTTCCCAGTCATGTGACTTGTGCTCTGATAAACTTCAGTCACTCTTTACTGCTGTACTGCAAGTTGGAGTGATATCACCCCCCTCCCTTTCCCCCCCAGCAGCCAAACAAAAGAACAATGGGAAGGTAACCAGATAGCAGCTCCCTAACACAAGATAACAACTGCCTGGTAGATCTAAGAACAGCACTCAATAGTAAAAACCCATGTCCCACTGAGACACATTCAGTTACATTGAGAAGGAAAAACAGCAACCTGCCAGAAAGCATTTCTTTCCTAAAGTGCAGGCACAAGTCACATGACCAGGGGCAGCTGGGAAATTGACAATATGTCATGTCATGCCATGTCAGATTTCAAAATTGAATATAAAAAAATCTGTTTGCTCTTTTGAGAAATGGATTTCAGTGCAGAAGTCTGCTGGAGTAGCACTACTAACTGATGCGTATTGAAAAAAACATGTTTTCTGATGATAGGATCCCTTTAAATGATTAAAAAAATGTTAAAAGGTGAGATACACCTCCATCCTATATAATCCCACTTAATCAAGAGAACTAGGGACAAACTGGCACAGAAGGCTTTTAAAAAAAATATTGTGTATAGTACAACGTCTTCTAATGATTCAAGGCCTTCAAATAGACCTTCTTAGCTGGTTCTTCAGGGGATGTTTGGAAGTTTCAATGAAAAAGAAGAGTCTCATAGATCATGGAAGGGAATCCCAAATAGAGACAGTAGAGAAACTAGTTATTCGGCAAAGCACAAGATTATGATGCTAGGAGGCCTAGGAAATTACTAGGAGGCCTCAGAAACAGGCAATTGATTCAGCATGTGTCCTTATCTGAAACTGAATCCAGATGCAAATACAGACAGAAGTTAGCACTGACCATTTAGAAGAAGGTGATTAAATACTGTTAGTGCTGCACCAATTTGCTCTAGAGAACTAGATCCTGTGCAGCTGTAATTGGCTCATTTTCTATTCAACTCACCCACAAATGTAACCCTGTTAGACTGTGCAGGCATCTTGAGAGCATGTTCAAACCACTGATTTGGCCATTAATATTAGTATTTGTCCTGCTTATCACTTGTTGTTGAGTATTATGAGTTGGTGAGGCCCCTTTTTACCAACTCCCATGGGATCCCTTCATTACTCATTCTAACTACTTATCCCTGCACAGACCAATTTCCCTTTGAACTTTGCTGGATTTTGAGGCAACTAACAAAATCCCTTTGCAGGGCATGTACATTAGGGGACCGATTTAGCAGGGATTGAAGTGAAAAATTTCAAGTAGAATTTTTGAGTTTTTTAATGGCCAAAACTGTCCAATTTGACTAGGGAATTGTTAAAATTCTATTTTCGAGATTTATCATACACTGGGCCTTTAAGAACGCTAATTCAACTATTCACCACCTAAAACCTGATGAATTGCTCTTTTAGTCAATAGAAGACGTCCTGGGATCAATTTGGAGTTGTTTGCAGCCTTCCTGACATTCAAGTTTTTTTCGGAGAAAAAACTCAAATCGTGTTTTTAAAACTCAAAACCGATTTAGCTTGTCCGGGTTGATGCTATTCACCCAAGTTTGTAAAATTAGATTTTTTTTAATACATTTTGTATTTCGAGTTCATGAGAATTTATAGGAGTTTTTGAAAATTCGCATGAACTCAAAATTCGACCTTTGATAAATGTGCCTGAAAGGTCAGTTATAAGAACATTTCCATGTGGATGTTTTATAAATCCCTTGTTCTTGTGCAGGGATTGACTATTGCACCGAGATTTCATGAGCATCACCACTACTCCACCGTACACTGAATAGGTGGCAGGAAATTCCAACTTCCAGTACCATGTGACCACATACATTTATTAATAACGTCATGCTAAAACCCAGTAGTAGATAAATAAGAATATTTATGTGGCTTCCCAATCTGTTTATATTTATGTTTTTTGGAAATCGTTATTTTTTTACAGTCACGACCATCTTTTCAAAGAGTTGCTAAGAAGGCCTTTCAATAACAACTCTACTCAGCAAGGATCAAAATGTTGAACACTGCCATTGGACCCACTGTACAGAATGACGGAAAGTCTATCACACACTATCAGTCTATCACACACTATAAATATATATTATACACCAATCTATGCCTGGTAAGGAGATCATTTATGCACATCTTCCTGCTAGAAGCATTTAATGCAAGCTCTCTGAGACCCATGGGAATTGTTGTTAAATAACACCTAGCTGGCAACAGGTTTCCAAGCCTCACATGATACAGTACGTCTCAGCATGTCCAACACAAAAGAAGCATATTCCCTTTACAAAACATCCAATTTAAGTTCAAAAGGCATGTTTACAAATCTGATCAAAGAAAAAAATAGTCACTTTGGTCTTAAGGGAACTTACATATGAAACTACCTGTGACCAATGACACCTCCTTTGCAAGTCATGGGACTAGTGATGGGCGAATTTATTCGGCAGTCGCGAATTCGCGGCAAATACGCAAATTCACAAATAAATCCGCCATGAAAATTTACCGGCATCAAAAAATAAATGGACGCCGGCACAATTTCAACAAAAACGGATGCCGGTGTCCAAAAAAAGACGTTTTGCAAATTTTGGCGAACCGAAACGCCCCAAATTCGCCCATCACTACATGTGACTGCTAGTATCTTCAACCAAAAAAACTCATGTAATTAGGTAAGACGAAGCATTGATACCAAATATGGTTCTGCGTCTTGTATAGTGAATAAAGTCACTTGCTTGAATTTGGAATGACTCTCACTTGAATAGAGTTCTTTTTCAAAAACTGGGCAGTATACCATAGCAACCAATCAGCACCTTTCTTTGATTTCTGATGAAGAAAGCAACGTTATGATTGGTTGCCATAGGTTACTGCCTAAGTGCAAATTTACCCATTGTTGGTAAATTAGTCCATATTCAGGTTGAATGAAAATGATATTACACAGCCCTCAGCTACTTTTATAAACAAGTTGGAAAAGATCCAATAGCCCTGGTGTTACTCAGAGAGATGTGGCCATGCCATGAGACCTCTTTTAACTGGTGGTTTGGGGTGGTGATGTCCATGGATCTTTCTTCTCTTCTAAACTATATTCAGTGGGGAACGGGGAGAAAACATAAAACATGCACTGGGGTGCACTTAGTGTAGGGATACCACACTAGGGGGCAGATTCACTAAGCTCGAGTGAAGGATTCGAATGAAAAATACTTCGAATTTCGAAGTATTTTTTTGGTACTTCGACCATCGAATTGGTTAAATTTGTTCGAATTCGAACGAAATCGAACGAATCGAACGAAAAATCGTTCGACTATTCAACCATTCGATAGTCGAAGTACTTGCCCTTTAAAAAAAACTTCGACCCCCTACTTCGGCAGGTAAAACCTACCGAAGTCAATGTTAGCCTATGGGGAAGGTCCCCATAGGCTTGCTAACCTTTTTTTGATCGAAGGATTTTCGTTCGATCGTTGGATTCAAATCCTTCGAATCGTTCGTTTCGAAGGATTTAATCGTTCGATCGAACGAAAAATCCTTCGATCGATCGATCGAAGGATTAGCGCTAAATCCTTCGACTTCGATATTCGAAGACGAAGGATTTCAATCCGAGGGTCGAATTTCGAAGTATTTTTAACTTCGAAATTCGACCCTTAGTGAATCGGCCCCTAGGAGCACAAAACAGAGAACCAAGTTGACCCACTTTCTGCCTTCTCTGTGGCCTATGAGTTAAGGAGTAATGTGTAAGTAATGCTTGAGGTCAGTAGCCACAGGGTATTATGTGGTGGCCACATCCAACCCCAAGACACATGGCTGATGGGTGTTGCAGAATAAAATATTGTGCCCTCAGCCCTCTCCATGATCTAAATCCAGTGGTTTCTAAACTATGAGGATGCCTCGTTCCTACCATGAATACAACCAATCCATTCAATGAGAGAGTATGACTGAAGAAGAGTCAGGATGAAAATCTGTGGATGAATGCATATTCGCTGCATTGGCTATCACTAAAATAAATGATGTTGCCTTTAAATTACCATGCATATTGGGTTGTTTGTACTTATATTTTTTTTTACATCCTGTGTAAAAATATGTAATATGTGGCTGATGTTGTGCAATTCTCACTAATTTATATCTAATTCAACACATAGGGGCACATTTACTTAGCTTGAGTGAAGGATTAGAATGAAAAATACTTTGAATTTCGAAGTATTTTTTTGCCTACTTCGACCATCGAATTGGCTACTTCGACCTTCGACTACGACTTCGAATCGAACGATTCAAACAAAAAATCGTTCGACTATTCGACCATTTGATAATCGAAGTACTGTCTCTTTAAAAAAAACTTCGCCTAGCTACTTTGCCAGCTAAAACCTACTGAGCACCAATGTTAGCCTATGGGGACCTTCCCCATAGGCTTTCTAAGTAATTTCTGATCAAAGGAAAATCGTTCGATCGATGGATTAAAATCCTTCGAATCTTTCGATTCGAAGGATTTAAACGTTCGAACGAACGATTTTTCCTTCGATAGTTCGATCGAACAAAATGCGGTAAATCCTTCGACTTCGATATTCGAAGTCGAAGGATTTCATGGTCATTCCCTATTTCTTTATGGCGAAAAAGTCTTAATAATGGGAGAAAATAGTACATATAAAAGACTAATAGGATAAAGAGGTTGGGGCCGATTCATTAACTTCGAGTGAAGGATTCGAAGGTAAAAAGCTTCGAATTTCGAAGTTTTTTTGGGCTACTTCGACCATCGAATGGGCTACTTCGACCTTCGACTACGACTATCGAAGGATTCGAAATAAAAATCGTTCGACTATTCGACCATTCGATAGTCGAAGTACTGTCTCTTTAAAAAAAAATCGACCCCCTAGTTCGGCAGCTAAAAGCTACCGAAGTCAATGTTAGCCTATGAGGAAGGTCCCCATAGGCTTGCCTAAGTTTTTTTGATCGAAGGATATTCCTTCGATCGTTGGATTTAAATCCTTCGAATTGAACGATAGGAATAATCCTTCGATCGTACGATCGCAGAATTTGCGCTAAATCCTTCGACTTCGATATTCGAAGTCGAAGGATTTCAATTCCTACTCGAATATCGAGGGTTAATTAACCCTCGATATTCGACCCTTGATGAATCGGCCCCGTTGAGTTAGTAGAGGAGGAATAATAGTTTGGAAAGGCCCAAGGTCTAAGGCTTTCTGGTGGGCCCCTGGCTTCCCAGTCCAACACTGGCTGTCAGAGCAAGTAAAACGGAGGAGGAATTTCACTGCATACAGTCAGGTTTCTTAAATAATAAAAAAATAAAAACTGTAGACATTTTTTTATATAGTACATTTTTTAATACTTAGGGGCCGATTCACTAACTTCGAGTGAAGGATTCGAAGTAAAAAAACTTCGAATTTAGAAGTATTTTTTGGGCTACTTCGACCATCGAATGGGCTACTTCGACCTTCGACTACGACTTCGAATCGAAGGATTCGAACTAAAAATCGTTCGACTATTCGACCATTCGATAGTCGAAGTACTGTCTCTTTAAAAAAATCTTCGACCCCCTAGTTCGCCATCTAAAAGCTACCGAAGTCAATGTTAGCCTATGGGGACGGTCCCCATAGGCTTGCCTAACTTTTTTTGATCGAAGGATATTCCTTCGATCGTTGGATTTAAATCCTTCGAAGGATTTAATCGTTCGATCGAAGGAATATTGGATCGAAGGAAAATTGTTTTGCCTTTACATGCCCTTTAAGGAGCCTCCCAAAACACCATTTCATTTATAACTTGCATTTATGTTAGTTCTACATTGCACTTATCAACACTGAACTCAGTTTGTTGCCCAGTTTCCCAGTGTAGTGAAATCTGTGCAAAATGGCAGCATCCTACAAGGAACATATCATTTTGCACAATTTAGTATCATCCACAAAAATAGATACAATACTTACAAATGCCTTCCTCAAGGTCATTACAAACAAAATAGATTGCATGCTTTTATGTACACACTGAATTATGAGTGTGGTGGCTCGTTGTTTGCACAGGGCATTCCTTCATTGTATATCGATGGTTTTATTAGTAGAAGCTACAACATTATTTGTCTTGGCTGAGGAATTACCATAGGCAGCCATTAATATATCACATTAGCGCAACCCTTTTCTGACCGATAAATAATTTCTGCTGCGCTCTTTAGAAGAGGCCTTGTTTGACTAAGCTTCCCTCATACTGTATATAAACATATATATACAGAGATGGAATGTTTCTTGAACGCCAATATATTATTTATTCATAGTTTTCATTCTGTGGATGGGAATGTCGATGGAGGATAATCTCTACTTAACACCTCTTGCACTATGCCTTCATTCCTTTCTACTGAATGTAATAAATTCCCTTTTAAGTTTATATTTACTGATTAAAGCAGCAATGCTTTGCTAGAAATCTTTTTTATGGCACATGTCAGATTTCTAGCCCTCACATACCTACACATGTAGGAAGAACATGGTACTGAGCCCAAACTCAACTGCTCCATCACAGTTAATAGAAAAAACGGAATAATTACTATCCTGCAGGTTCATTTTTATCACTGGTTTAGACAGGAAAATCCCCCAAACCCCTAGAATCAGCTATGGGGAAAGCACCAGGCTTACATTCAGAATCCTTTTCCCCATAGGGCACTGATACATTATAAATGGAAATTGATTGGTACATTGGAAAACAAGTACAATGGGTGCCAGTGGTAATCAGATAAAAAGTAAACTGATTTTTGAAATATAAGGCAGCACACAATTATATAACAGTAATATGGTATCAATCCACTACATGGGGGTATAGCATTGTTTTTTTTGTGCCACTCCAGAAACACATCAGAAGGAATCACATCAGTCCATGTTTTCACACACATTGTACTGACTTCACAGCCCTAACTGGTTCTCCTTTAAAGGGGTTGTTCACTTTCAAGCAACTAGTTGTTTTCAGATCACCAGAAATAATGACTTTTTCCAATTACTTTCTACTTTCTATGTGTCACTAGTGATGGGCGAATTTGCGCAAAAAATGTGCGAATTTCGCGAAACGGCGAAAAATTCGCGAAATCGCGCAGGCGCCTGTTTTTGATGCCGGCGCCCGTTTTTGGCTCGAATTTTCGCGGGCGTTTCGCAAATTTATTCACTGGCGGCGAATCGCGCAAATTCGTCGCGAATAAATTCGCCCATCACTATGTGTCACCGTTTTTCTAATATTGAAGTGTAAAGTGTCATTTTTCCACCTTCTAAAGCAGCTCTGGGAAGGGGGGTCGCAGACCCTTTAAACTGTTCTAAATTGATACATTTAATTGATATATTTCTTATCTTTGTACCTGCTGAGCAGAATCTCTGTGTTTCATTCAGGGATGCACCAAATTCAGGATTCGATTCGGGATTCGACCTTTTTCAGCAGGATTCGGATTCAGCTCGAATCCTTCTGCCAGGCCGAAGCGAATCTGAATTTGCATATGCAAATTAGGGGCGGGAGGGAAATCACGTGACTTTTTGTCAGAAAACAAGGAAGTAAAAAGAATTTCCCCTTCCCACCGCTAATTTGCATATGCAAATTAGGGTTCGGATTCGGTTCGGTATTCGGCTGAATCTTTCACGAAGGATTCGGGGGTTCGGCCGAATCCAAAATAGTGGATTCGGTGCATCCCTAGTTTCATTACAGCAGCTGTTAGAATTGATACAATAGTTGCTAATACTCCAGACGAGCGGGGCGAGCAGACGCGACACTATAAAACCGGAACCCGGATGTCGACATTTGAAGGTGCCCGCGAGGAGCACTGCAAGGTCGACCCGAACCCGCCTGACCCGCGGGTCCCGCGGGTATCGGGTTGGCCCGCACATCACTTCTGAGCTGCCAGACTGAAACACCAGAGACAGGAAAATTCATCTTTAAACTTAGATTTTGGAAAAACGTAAAAAATAAATAATGGAAAGTAATTGAAAAACGTCTTTATTTCTGGGGAACAATCTGAAAACAACTGTTGTAGACCGAAACTCCTTTCTTATAGTGTATATTGACATTATATTTCTGACTCTGTAGAAAAAAATGCTTAAATCATCAGAGTTGATATTAAACTAAGAATGCATTACTGGCTATTATTTTATGGTTACATCCTTGCTTCTTCATTAGGGAAATATTATGCAGTTTTATGACTGTGTGAATTCGACAGCAATAATTGTACAAGGGAGAGAATTTCACATTAGAGAAGGAAAAGACAAAAACACATTACAAACTCTTGTGTGATGCTATCTCACCCAAAAAGGATTAGCAGCTGGGACTACTTATAAATCCACAAAATGTTGGAGATGTTCCATGTAGATTGTCTCCATGGCTCATGTTTAATGACAAGACCCCACATTAAAGTTGTCCAGAGGTTTCTGAAGTATGAATAACTCATGATATTGTTTGTCTAAAACTTGCATTGGAGCCCTTTAACTAACAGGTAATTCCCATCCACACATGGAAAAGAATGATGAATATAAGTGCCAAGGCTTGTTTTAAGTGCATAGCAGAGATCTGCATTTGTGTTTGGTATCCGGCCTGAGTGTGTCCACCTTCCTTCCTTCTTTCTGAAGAAGTCTGTGTTGGGTGTTGGGGTCACGTTGCAAGTCCAAGTGGGTAAAAATCTAGTTTGAGGGTCTGGGTAATGGTTTCAGGTCTTGATAACTAAGCACTTCATTACATACAGCTCAACTGCTAAACACACAAGTTTGTGGAAATTAAACCACCATAAAACCAATTGCTTTTTCCGTGGTGCAAGGGAGTCCCATGTTTTACACCGATTGTTGGTCAGGCCTAAAGTACAGGTTTCCCTTTGAATATTGTACCCACATGAGCTATTTTTTTGTGTCTTAATTACTTAGCTCCAGTGTAATAACTACAAAGGAGCAGACCATATCCAGTAACTCTTTCATTCTCTTTGCATATGAAACAAACTGGGAACTGGAATTTACAGCGTAGTGCCTCCACCTAGTGGGAGCACACCTCAGGGAGGATTCCACTAGAAAAATAAAACACACACTTTGCAGCAAAAGAATTTAACTGTATATAAAGAACAAAAGAGCAATGAGGTTAACAGGTGCAATTCAATAATATTCCTGCACTGAGGAACATTGGCTCTGTCTAGAACCTAGCACAATCTCTCACTCCACTCCGGGTGGACAACACAGTTCAGTTGGAATGTCCCTTTCCCAAGTGCTCTTTATTCCCCAGGTAACGCTACCTGCCCCAATGTACCCCCCCTTTAGGATATACTGTAGGCTGTAGCTCCCACATGGCAGGCTTACGAGAAACATTTATCCTCACACTGGGGACACACAAGGGTTGTAACTGGCATCCATCAGCTGATTTGGATGCAGGGCAACCTTTAATCTGAAGCCTAAAGCTGTTCCAGCTGAGCACAAACAGAGTCTCACTTATTACAGCATCTGCTGTAGCAGGAGCTCCTTTATAAGCTCCCTCTGTAACCCTGTGCATTTGGTCCTCCTCCTCTCCAAGATATGCACTGGGACTCCCAGCCAATCAGGCTCCCCAGCCTGTAACTGGAACTGAATGATGTCACAGACAGAAAACCAGGGGAAAGACTTGTCTGATCCTTTACACCAGTGATCTCCAACTAGTGGTTTGTGAGCAACATGTTGCTCTTCAACCCCTTGGATGTTGCTCTCTAAACGTGCTTCTTTTTAAATTCCTGGCTTAAAGGCAAACTTTAATTGCATAAAAACGAGTTGTACTGCCAAACAGACCCTCCTGTTGGCTTTAAGTCCAATACCCAAGCACAACCCTTTTTTGGAAGCCCCAGGAACTTTTTGCATGCTTATGTTGCTCTCCAAAATTATTTTACACTTGAATGTATCTCACGAGTAAAAAAGGTTGGGGACCCCTGCCCTACACTATCTATCTACAAAAGTGTGTTGATTTTAGCAGAGAACTGGCATTCAAATTTTTCTATTTCAAAAGGAAAATCCTGAAGAACAAATAGTTGCCTGTTTATCATGTGTGTTAAAATGGCTACGATAATGTCTTATATTTATGTTCAGCAGAATACACTGTATATTTAATCTGTGTCATCCTCTGCCTGACCTTGACTATCAGAAAACAAATCTTACTTTTTAAAGAAATTGTTTTTTAATAGAAATGTGGGACGTAAAATGGTATTTTGGTGATGCTGTGGGTTGGCAACTAGAAGATAAACAATTCTTTATATTTTTGTGGCAAGCTGACATACAATCTTTCAATCATTACTCCACATTCAGATCTGTTCCACAGAATAAATGCTTATCTGAAAGACCTGTTTGGTGCAAAAAGCCTAACTACAAAGGATCTGCTCCATGAAAAACAAATGAGATGAATACACCATTCAGTAAAATGTTTATTTTTACTGGTAACCGAAACATTGTTCTTTTAACCTAACCTCTAGGCGATGAATAAAAACCTATGGCTGAATAAAGAGAAATGTGACCAAGCAATGATGAAGGTTAAAAGGACAAAGCAAATTTGTCCACAATGGTATTTGTTCCAGAAAAAATAATTGTTTTCGTGCAAAGCTGTCCTGTTTTTACCCTTAGCGTGTTTAGCTTTTAGTGCAATGTTACTATGTGCTATAGAAACAGAAGGGAAATGTTGACATCTAGATCATGCCAAGTGTGCTAAAACCATCCAGTAATTAAAAACACTATATCCAAAAGGAAGAATGTGAGGATCTCCAATAATAAAGAGCTACATTTTTAAAAAAGTAGAGAATTTATTAGGACATAAGACCTAACGCATTTCGTGCCTGATAGGGCACTTACTCATAGGGTATACTCATAGGCTTACTCAGCTTATGAGTAAGTGCCCTATCAGGCACGAAACGCGTTAGGTCTTAAATGTTCTACTTTTTTAAAAAATGTAGCTCTTTATTATTGGAGATCCTCACATTCTTCCTTTTGGATATAGTGTTTTGGATTTTTCACCTTGGGACTGAGGTGAACTTTGAGTGGATCCCCCTGCTATTTACTTTACAACAATACTTTTTGGTTTATTGGAGTGGTACCATTTAAATTATATATTTTTCCTTGTGGCAGCACACACTTTATCTTTCTCATCCAGTAATTACCCTTCATGTCACTTAGTGGGGAGCAGTCAGAGCAGATCTCTCAAAAAAAGTAGAGAAAAGGTTCATGACTCATAGTAATCAATAAAATTCTTGGTTTACATTGCTCTTCAATGGGGCCCACAATAGTGAACATTTTTACAGGCATGTGGTGCATGTTATACAATCACAGAAAATTTTGCCTGGGAGTTTTCAGTTAGGCATACAACCAGGGCCACCATCAGGGGGCCACAGGGGGGACAGTTGCATTGGGATTGGATCACCTTATCCAATCCCTGTACAGCTTTACCGGGACGTATTCTTAAAGGACCAATGAGGTTACAGGAAATCTTCATAGGAGAAATGCTTTTGTGCACAGAGCTGCTGTGCAACACGCTGAAAACAGGGGGGCCTGGCTAATAAAGTAAGTGAAGCATGGCCGGGCCCCCCCTTAGACAAAAAATAATTTTTTTTTTACTTGCAAGGGGGCCCTGATCACCAATGGCTTTTTATAACTTGTGGGGGGGGGCCCCAGGCCATCAATTTTTTTTACTTGTAAGGGGGGCCCTGCCACCAAAGTTTTTTTTTAAAAAAAAAAAACATTTATGGGGGCCCTGGCGCCAATGTTTTTTTTTTAACTTATAGGGGGTTCTGATCACCAATTATTTTTTTTAACTTGTAGGGGGGCCGTGATAACCAATTGTTTTTTTTAACTTGTAGGGGGGCCCTGAGCACCAATTTTTTTTAAAAAAAAAATTATGGGGGGCCCTGGCACCAAAGTTTTTTTAACTTATAAGGGGACCTGACCATCAATAGCTTTTTATAACTTGTGTGTGTGTGGGGGTTATTTTTTTTAGCACTGATGTCTATGTGGTCTTTTAACTGTAGTATGGAGTGGGTGGGATCTGGGGTGGGGCTTGGGGGCCAGGGTGGGGGTATGGCCAGAGGGCCCTGAAAATTTTGTTGTTCAGGGCCCTGTGATTTTGCTGCTGCTGCACCACTTTACTATAAAAGGGAGAGCCATGTGCTCAGACAGCCATTACAGATTCCTGCTTTATTATTGCTGGATGTTACTTCTTGGAGGAGAGAGTGAATTCAGCAGCCAAGATGTAGAAGCAGGAGGCCTCTGAGGCTGGGGTAGGCAACCCCATGCCTGGGAGCTAGATCAGGAGGGTCTCAAGCTCCTGAGTTCCAAAACTGAATGTGGAAATGCTTGCGCTATAGACAGTTCTGGGAGCTACAGTTCAGCTAAGGATTCATCAAAGCTGCATTTCTTGGATAAAGATTCTCATCGCTGTGGATGTTTCCGCTCTGTGTGAGCCTGCCAGCTCTGTGTGCAAGCCCTCGTCTGAGTCTGCCTGGGGAGAGTAGAGGAAAGGGAAAGGATCCAGCGGTGTTTCTATTGTGTCACAGGCTGTTTGTGTGCCTGCCACGTGGGAGCCAGTACCTTGTACATCGGCAAAGGTACTTGGGAAAGTAGCGCTACCTGGACCAATTGTACTCTTGTTGGGAAAAGGGACAGAAACTCTTTGTCACCAAAGGAGTAGTGCGGGAATTTGCCTGGTAGGGAATTACCAGTATAGGACTGGCACAGGTTCACCAGGGTAGTGGGTCATGCTTCTAAATGCACATGTGTACTTTTAAAGTTTACTTCCCCTTTAATCTGCACTTTCTTGTGTAACGTTGATATTTTTATAAAGCAAGTGTGTGTATTGAATGTTTTCCTAATGGGGCCACATTTTGCTTTTGCCAAAATGTAACAAAAGTTTGCCCAAAGGATAACCCCACCCCAACACCATGCTTTTGCCAAAATGTTTGAAACTGTTACTGACTGCCAGGCTTTACAAATTTTACATTGTGGGGTCTAAGTACAAAGTACAAGGAAAGCCTAAATTCATTTGGAAAATGTTCTCCCTGGCTGGGCCTGGGGAATAAATAACGATGTGCTGAGTCTTATGAGTCTTACCTTTCCTAGTCATCCCTCAGCAGACACACAGTAGAGTAAGGTTCTTGGCAGTGTGCACCACCTACCTTCCAGAATTGCTCCAGGTCTCTGCGAAAAATAAATTATAACTGATTGTGTCCATCAACACTGATGTCTAGGAAAGCTAAATATGATGGCAGTGGTGCCGCACTATGTTTTTTCCCCCCCATGAAACATATTGCTTGGATTCACCCATGGAGAGCCTAATATATTGGCGCCCACTGTGAATTGTGCTTTCCTTACTCTTTAGGAATATTTCAGCCTATTGTTTTTTATATTTCTGAGTCAAATTATAAAAAGAGATAATTTGGGGTTTTAGTGCTTTGAAATATAAACATGATAGAAAGCATCCTTTCAACATTTGTTATTCCGTAAAAAGTGAGAATTTTGCATGATGCTGTGTGTTATGATCTAACAAGAACGTCATGTGATTTGATACTGTCAAACTGGGGTGATACGATCTTTTCCCCTATCAAGAAAGGCACCGTTTCACTATCTGACCTCAGTGTGACTCTTCCCACCTGTTGTGATTGGCCTTATTAAAAAATAAAAATGTTTTCCAATATCGTAACGTGTTATTATGATTGTGATTAGTTAAAGAGTTGATAGTCGAGTAGAGACTTTTTGCCCGCGTTCTGGAAAGGCTGTTGCTTTTAGTGTGAGGAAATGAAATCAAAATATTTCTGCAGACTTATTATAAACATGCTTATGAGCCTGCAAATAATTTGATTTCTTCATTCCTTTTTATTAAAAGAAGGTTTTAATCTCAATGCCAAAATTGTATTAGCTCTCCTTTGAGCTCCTTGCATATTCATTGTCAGGCAAGCAAGGATAAGATGAGGAATTATTTTCTGGATTTCCTTAAAGTGCAGAAAATTTAGATGCCAGCCATTGAATTTATGAAAATATAAAACATCAAAATATTTTGAAAACATTTCAGTTCTTTTGCACTAGGGATGCACGGTCAGTTCATGGATATTGGCAACAGTAGTTCAACAATAACTAGAAGATTTTGGGTTCAATATCTGTATTCAAATGTATATAGCAAGAATATTCCACCTACATAATCTTGCACATGAAGATAACGTGATTTATATAAGATGTCAAAAAACTAATACTGGAAGCAAACAGTCCCTTCATAGGTCATTGCTTGAACTAACTGTCTCATTTAACCTAAATAAACACATACAACAGCAGAATTTTTTTAAACTCCCCTTCTTTGTGAGTCAAGGTCCTATTTAATGATAATAAATGTATGGATCTACAATCTCACTGCACAATTTTTGTCTGGTCTATAAACTATCAAGCTCCAACCTAAGCCTTCTTTACAAAACACATCTATCTATCTATCTATCTATCTATCTATCTATCTATCTATCTATTATCTATCTATCTATCTATCTATCTATCTATCATCTATCTATCTATCTATTTATCTATCTATCTATCTATCTATCTATCTATCTATCTATCTATCTATCTATCTATCTATCTATCTATCTGAATGTATCTATCTAATCTCTCTGTCTCTTTCTCTCTCCCTCTCTATCATCTATCTGTCATATCTTGTCTTTCTACTTTATTTGTCATATCTATGGGATATATCTATCTGTGTGTCTTTTTATCTATCTATCTATCTATCTATCTATCTATCTATCTATCTATCTATCTATCTATCATCCATCCATCTATCTATCTATCTATCTATCTATCTATCTATCTATCTATCTATCTATCTATCTATCATCTATCTATCTATCTATCTATCTATCTATCTATCATCCATCCATCCATCCATCCATCTATCTATCTATCTATCTATCTATCATCCATCCATCTATCTATCTATCTATCTATCTATCTATCTATCTATCTATCTATCTATCTATCTATCTATCTATCTATCTACTACAGTATATATATCTACCATATCTATCTGCCATCTATCTATCCCTAACCCTATCAGTCTATCTTATCTAGCATATGTCTTGATATGTCTATCTATCAGTCTACAGTATCTATATTTCTATCTATCTACTATTATCTACTTTTCAGAATTATGATTGTTGCTCAGTTCCATTTCTCCCAATTGTAATCAGTATTCCCGCACTTAGCCGCCGGCGAATAAATTTGCAAATCTCCCGTGAAAATTCACCGGCGTTAATTTTCGATTTTAACGTTTTTTTCCGTGAAAAGGTTCGAATTGCTCTATTTTTTCGAGAAAATTTTAGAATTTCACTAATTTTTCGTGAACTTTCAAATTTCACGATTTTTCGTGAATTTTTCACTGTTTCGTGAATTTTGCGGGAAATTCGCAAATTTTTCTGTGAAGCAGAACGGGAGAAATTCGCCCACTAGTAATCAGTCTATGTACTTTAAAAATCATTTTAATGCAATATGGACATTCATTACAGGTATGAAAAATTGTATGCAATTTATAATAAGCCTCATTTACAACTAAAAGGTAATGTGTAGTCATGCTAAAATAGCTTGCTGGAAATATACAACTATGTGCACTTAGCTTCAGTGGTGCTGCCATTCTTGAGAAAATCATGAGGATCGAGATTTGCATCTGAAAATTCTACATGGCACTATGCATTTGCAAAGAAGTGCAATTCTGAGCCCATTTTAGCAAATATTGCTAGGGCATTGTAAATGAGTAGTGATGGGCGAATCTGTCCCGTTTTACTTTGCCAAAAAATTCATGAAACCGGGAAAAAAATTTGTGAAACAACAAAAAAATTGTGAAATGCATTGAAGTCATTGGCCGTCAAAATAATTTTGATGTGCGACAATTTTGACGTGAATGACAATTTTAAGTAAGCTTGGAATTCAGCTTTTACTGGCTTATAATCATTTTCTCAAGGGTGTGACATAAGCATATGTTTGGTTCTCACTTGGTGAAGAGATGATACTGAAGACTATGGGAGAGTTACAGCTTACTAGCATCACACTGGAACAGAATGATTCATTCACTGTACACTAACAAGAGGAATAATAGTAGGAGTGTAGAATTTCTTGAGAATAATGCAAAGAACTGCAATTAAAATGGAGAATGTACAATAATCAGGGTAGAGAAAGGTTTATGGAAAAGTGAATGTTTTGGCTTCAGTGACAAAAATTACATTGTTTGTGTCAGAAATATCAGACTGAGGAGGCAGTCGCTTGTATGAAACAAACAAACTTCTCCTTGCGACCAATAAAATGAAAAATACCAGACTTAGTTTTCCTTTTCTTAATGGGTGGAGGTCAGCCACAGCTTTATTTAAACCATGTTTAATCAAACAGATAACCCGTCCTTGGCAAATTATGCCAAAATATAGATTACACCAGATGCCAGCCACAGTAGCCGTGGTGGGCATGCAGGGTTGTCATCTGGCTGATATTTTACTGACCTGGCCGGTAAAAATGTTGCTTGATGCCAATGTTATTTATAGGGAAAAACCATAAAGAAATAGGAAGACCGGTATTTGTTTCCAGAAAAGGTGGCAACCCTATAGGCATGGAAAGAGAAAAACCTTTATTAACCAGACCCAAATGGCAAGAACCAAAATCAATCAATGTACCACCTACTGTAAAATAAATTGAAAGTAGAAGTTGGGGATTCATACCAAATAATAGCATACCTCCTATCTGTCCCGTTTTTAGAGGGACAGTCCCTCTGTTGACAGCTCAACCCGCAGTCCCTCATTTGTACTGGAAAGTCCCATTTTTCTCTGCACTGAACAGCCAGAAAAAGAAACAAAGTTTCTAATGTAATTGGCTTTTGGCAGAGAGCCCAGAACAGACACAGCAGTAGATAAGATACTTTTGTAACAATTTTGAGATAAGCAAATAAGTAATTGTAACAATATAAGATAACATAAGTTAGACTCACAGCTTAAAGGGCAATGCACCTTCATTAGCAAAACTGTAATAACTGGAAAAAAAAACACAGAAATATGTTCAAAATTTCACAACCTGCCAAATTTTGTAAAATGAATCTAGCAATTAGGGGGTCCACAAAAATGGGCATGGACAAAAAGATTTGCTGTGCTGCACGTGCCAACTTTTTTGTCCCTCTTTTTATTTCCAAAATGTTGGGAGGTGTGTAATAGTACAAGTCATGAGGCAGCTTTTAAAAAGTTTGCGGAAAATCAAGGTGAATTATATATTTTGCGATAGAGGGTATATTAATCAAGAGCACCAATTATGACCCGATCAAATATAAGGATTTATTTTACAGGTTATTCTGTATATAATTTGCCAATGATGTTTTTGCGACTAGATGCACTTTACTCGTACAATGGGATAATAATTTATTTGGATATGGAAAGATGTATAGAAGAATTGGTAAATTTATCCTACAGGTGTAGGATCTGTTACCTTGAAGGCTTGGGACCCGGATAAGGGATCTTTCTGTTATTTGGATCACCATACCTTTTAAAAATCTTCTAAATATTAAATTGTTGTTTTGCCACCCATATGGCAGTTTAGTTACCATAGAGTACAAGCTACTGTTTTATTGTCACATAGAAAATGGAAATCCTTTTTTAAAATTAGAATTATTTGCTTAAAATAGAGTCTGTGGGAGATGGCGTTCCTGTAACTCGGATCACGGGTTTCCATATAAAGGATGAGGGTTCGACTGGATGCTAGGGGGCCCCCCGGGGCTGCAAAACAAGGGTCCTCTTGTCAGTCCCAGGAGCCCTCTCCCACCCTTAAAACTGTTGGTGCCGGCACGCTCATGCGTGAATGTGAAGCATGCACGCGCATAATACGTGTGGCGAGCATGCGCAGAAGACACGTAGCGCAAACACTGCTGCAGTGTATTTCTTTGTGGGCCAGCCAATAGAGAAAGTCTGGGCCCGGGGCCTACAGGGATTTTCCTGGTGTCCCAGCAGCCCTGTCCAACTCTGTAAAGGATTCCCATACCTGTGGTATATTTCTGCATGTCAAACAAGGGATACTGAAATAATGAATTAGGAGAGACTTCAGCTCTCCGGAGGCATGGGAGTGTGCAGCGTTACAAATTTATTCCAGTACACTGTCTCCCCTATAGAGTTACTTACCTTGATTCTGATTGGTTACTGTTTCAATACCGTCTTCTGATTGGTCACTTCAAAAAGGAGGTGTGGCTTCTCCAAAGGTGCAAAAGCAGCCTATAAAAAGGGGAACTTGCTGTAAGTTGATGAAGGCTACAGGGGTAAGAGTTTATAGGAGGTATGCCCCTGGGGTGGAGGTTAACAGGCAGGGTTTAATGCTTATTAATTCTTTAAGGCGGCCCGCTGCAGAGATCTGATGCAGGGGATGGCTGGGAAAGTATGTATTGAGCAGTTATTAGCAATAGGGATGGGCGAATTTATCCCGTTTCGTTTCGCCAAATATTCGGCGCCGGCAAAATGTCGTAGACATCCATTAAAGTCTAAGGGCATCAAAAAAATTTTGTCACGCAGCGAAATTTTTTGACGCGCGTCTTTTTTATTTTGACGTACAACGCTATACAAGTCTATGGGCGTAATTTTTTTGGTGAAACAAGGCGAAAAAATTCGCCCATCCCTAATTAGCAATGGTTACTGTTCTAATTGATATAAAAGATGATTAATGGTTACTGTTCTGTTTTATATTGTAGGGATGTGTAGAATAGCCATCCCTAGTATTATTTAGCAGGCAGTCCCCTAGTGTTATAGACACCTAACTGGGTCCTAAAATACAGTTGGGAGGGGTAACTGTTTCCTATTCCTGCTTTATCTATGCCCCTTGTTGTTTCTCCCAGTGACCAGCAGATGGCATTGTGCTAGAGTATAAAAGCTTCTGAAGCCATGCTTTCAGTGTCTATTTTGTGCTAGTCCTGGTCTGAGCAAGCAGACAGGACCCCTGTGGAACCTAAACTTTAGACAGTATAGTTTTTATCTTTAATAGGCTACTCTAGGAGTTAGGTTATTTAGCTGAGACAGTTAGATTATTTAGCTGAGCATCTTGAGGCTCCTACGAGGATTGTAGTGGGATTAAGATCCCGGGTACTAATTGCCCAGAAGTAGGGACTAAGTGTACAGACCTAGGGTAGATAGATTCCCCTCAGGTTCAACTTAGGGAAAAGGCTGAAAGCTGGGTGTACCTCCTCAAAGCTGCATGTATTGTCCCTATCTCTGAGGAGAATCATACTGACCAAAGGTGTTGTGAGTACTGCCTATTCATTGTACTGTATGATCCTGCAAATGCTCTCTTTATGTACACTCCACTGAGGATTGTATGCTCAATAAATCTGTTCTATGGTTAAGTTATAAGAACCACTGGCGCCCAATTATTTGCACCCTGAATACAGTTACAGTTGATAGCAAGTGAGAGAGATATATAAACCGCTCCAACTCACCGCAGGTTTTGTGAATTCAAGAAAGCCGGCAAGGTATGTGTAAGCCCGGGTGCAGGAACTTTGGCGTCCCACGCCATATACAAGCAAAGATACGAAGGAAGGTAAATTCCGCACACCAGATCGTCAGTTAAAAATCACCATCTTTATTCGACCATGTTAAAATACACGCTGCTTGACGCGTTTCGGGCTCAGCTGCCCTTAATCATAAGCATAGGAGAGAATAGCAAGGGTAACGGTTTAAATAGCTAATCCCTATAGCGACCTCCAATGGTCAGGAATAGGTATTAAGTTACAAAATTTTAGTTACAAAGATTTAAAAAGTATCTGTCATGATACATAAAGATACAAATCAGTTACAATTAAGACCAAAAGTAAAATTGGTACATTATGATTAGCCACTTAATTCATTCAAATGAAATGTGAAATATCAAATCTAGTATTTAACCCATCTGGATTGCGTGTATGTAAGGTTAGAATCCAAAAAGCTTCACGATTGTTTAGAGAAAGGAGTGGATCGCCTCCCCTTATGGGGGTAAATACTTTTTCAATTATTTTAACTCCTAGATCCTGAATACCATGTTTGCTACAGGATTTAAAATGCTTGCCAATAGGGGATTTAATATCACCTTTTTCTATGGCAAGTAAATGTTCTCTTAATCTGTCTTTAAGAGGACGGATTGTGCGTCCAACATATTGCTTCATACAGCACTTACATTCAAGTAAGTACACTACTACTAGAGCAATTATTATACGTACGGTTGTCGTATGTTTTCCCTGTAACATTTGATTTAAAATCTGGACTGATCGAGATAACTGTACATGTTTTACATGGAAATTTCCCACATTTATAGGTGCCCTTCATTGCCAACCAAGTGTTAGATGAAGGAGAACCTCGACTGGAAACCATGCTTGGCGAAAGTTTGGTTCCTAAAGTAGGAGATCGTCTTGAAACAGTTACAGTTGCACTACACCCTGCTTCCACATCGCTGCAAGGGTTCACTCCCTAAGATTTTAAGGTCTCATCCGGAGCATATGTACTGGGAGTGAAACTTATAGGAGAGTAAGGTGCACAAAAATCACCATAGCGCTACAATATGATAGATAATTAATGAAACAGCAGCTGTGGCCATTCTCCACCATGTACTGTGTCCGTATTTTATAATTTATTGGTAAGTAAAAAATGCTGGCTACAGCTCCCATGAATCCTGCAACAAACTTGTCATTTAGTAATCTCATGTTCAGGATCACATTAAACCTTTTATATGACAGTTTTACCCTCTAGATGTAAATTATGCCTTATACTAATAATTTACTGGGGAATTTGCATAAATATTAGGAGATGCTGGTCTGTAGAACCAAATTCTCTTGATCTGTTAGAAATGCGTGCGTGTAAAGCATTCTTATTCTATATCTCTCTGACTCAAAAGATTGTTCCGGCCTAGAAATATGTAATGTAATATCAACAGGCGGTCTTCAGGATTTTGATTTATTGTTTCACACATATAAGGTCTGTGCATAATGTATTCCATGAAATGTCTGGAAGCAGCCCTGGCTTCCATATGTGTTGATACTCTTGAACTAGTTACAGATGAAATCTCTTGTCTCCAGCCTCTTTTTATCACTAATTAGAGTTTGTTTATTTCTCTTCTTCACTATGTTTCCCTTGTCTCCTTAATATATGACAAACATGCAAAAAAAAAAAAAAATAAGAACCTAAAGGAACCCCACACAGCCACACACACAAATTAATTGTAGCTTTCAGGAGGGATTAAAATGTTTTTAATTTCATGATGGCTGCATGGACCCAATTATAACCCTCGGTTTTGTGCTTTATTTACATGCAGCTGGTTTTATAGTAAATTCACACAGGTAGGAATGATGAAATACTGTGAATAAATCATATTGAGATTCCATGATCAAAGGGAAAATATTTGGCTGTAAAAAACAGTCTAGAGTGGAAAAGGTGCCCCGTGACAGTTTTTTAGAGTGTCAGCAAGGTCGGCCAAGCCGTCAGGGCACCCTAGGCACCTCGATTGACAACCCCGCCTCCCAGTGTGTACTTGCTCGCAGGAGTGCATATTCAAGCCAGTGTGCTTGCGCCATAATAGAAGAGAAGAGCGGGAGGAAGGAAGGAAGAGGAGAGCAACTAAGGGGAAGGGCAGGGGAGGGATGGAGGAGGGGCGAGTGTCAGGGAGAGGGAGGTGACAGAGGGAGGGGAGAGAGGAGGGAGGCAAGAGCAGCAGGGGAGCATACCCAACTAGATATTATGGATCATTTAAAGGAGAAGGAAAGCTACCGAAGCAGTTTATTGCCAATAGATTAGCAACTATAGAGCAAGCTATAACACTATATTTATTCTTCAGAATGCTTTACCATACCTGAATAAACAGCTGTAGAAGCTCTCTGTTTGATTAGGATACAGCTGCCATATTGGTTTGGTGTGACATCACTTCCTGCATGAGTTTCTCCCTGCTCACTCATAGCTCTGGACAGGACAGAGTAGCATTACTTTGAGGGTTTGCTGGTGTATTTATATAGACCTTTCTGATAAAGCTTACTTAATTTTAACCTTTCCTTCTCCTTTAACAACCGCAAATCGCAGTGTGCAAAGTGTAATTTCGGATGTAATTTGACATGTTCTTACCTACAATGCATAATTTTCCACACAATTCCAACAGGAGACAGAAAGTGCAAATACAGAGAAGTGCAATAAGCTTCTTTGGATGCAAGTAATGAAAATGAAAGGTTACTATTCCATTAAAAATGTGCACTGGAGGAGGTGTTGGCATAGAGGTTAAGTGATCAGCCTTTAATGCAGGATCTCATGTTACATAAGCTGGTTCACTTACCTGTACCAACTCCTTGTTGCTCTGGAATAGGGCAACAATGTTACACACCCTGACCCTTTAGCAGTAAAGATCTGTGTCTCCAAAGATGCCCCAGTAGCTCCCCATCTTCTTTTCTGCTGATTCACTGCACATGCTCTGTGCTGCTGTCACTTACTGAGCTTAGGGACCCACTCACAATATACAGTACACATAGAAAAGAAATGTCACAATATAAGGCTGATTAGTAATTAATACAGATAATTACTACATGGCAGCACAGAAACCAGTGCAATTAGCATCAGAATTTTATAATCAGCAAACCTGTAGCATCAGCTTATATTACAGGGGAAGCTCATTTTCTGCTGGATAATTAGTGACGACCCCTAAGCTTAGCTTCTCAACAGCTGCTCGGAGCCCACTGAGCATGTGTCACAGATACTTCTAACAAAATCCAAGATGGGAAACTTTAAAAGCCTGGATCTTTACTACTACAGAGATGCTGAACCTTTAAGCTGGTGCAATAAGCTCAGTATAAAATATGAAATTTGAAAAGCTTGAATCGAGAAAAAAAACACATATTTTGTCTGGGACAACTCTTATTGACTCACATATATGAACTAGCAAGTAGTGATGGGCGAATTTGCGATGTTTCGCTTCGCAGAAAAATTTTCGAATTTCCAGTGAAATTTGCCAATCGGCGAAAAATGCACGAAATGGCGCATTTTTCGGCCGAAATTTTTTTGATGCCAGCGAATTTTCGCGGGCGTTTTGCAAATTTTTTCGCCAGCGGTGAATCACGCAAATTCACCGCAAATTCGCGCCTGGCGAATAAATTCTCCCAGCACTACTAGCAAGTTTTTAGATGCCAAAGTTTTACATTTGAGCTTTTTAAAAAATGTTTTTGCACCCTAATTCAAATTCAGAGTTTTAAAGCAAAACAAAAATTGAATCCCTGTAAAAAATCAAATTTGAACATTGATACATCAGCCCCTAAGTGTGGCTCATTCATCAACCCATAGAAACCAGTCAGTGATTAACTCTTATCAACCAGCTACCGGATGAACAATGAAAGCACACATCTGATTGGCTTTCATGGGTTACTGCCAAGGTGCAAATTTGCCCAGTGTTCTTAAATGACCCCAAGTGCGCCTATCATGGCTACCTCGATTGTTGTTAAACACTTTGAGCCCCATGGGAAGAAAGCTCTAAGTTAATATATCCCCTTCCTGTTTTGTCTTTTTCGCTCCAATAGGCACAAAAAGTGTTAGGCCATTCCTTATGTCCTCATAAACTTATCCCATTTTTACAGCTACTGCTTTTGACTTTTTGAGAGATTCACACAGGGTCGATCAACAGCTGCAGTGCCGTGTCATTCGCGATTGCACGTAGCACAAGTTTGGAGCCCCCAGGGACCACCAAGAGGGCCCTTCATTTTGCAGCCCGTTGGACCCCCAATGCTCCAGTCTGACCAGGGCCGGAACTAGGGGTAGGATGAGTAGTCACGTGCCTAGGGTGCAAAGCAGGGGGTGCAAGGCATGCACCTTCTCTGCCTTCTACCCCCTAGTTCGGTCCGATCTTGCTGGCCTCTCCATCCTAAAGCGCGCATGCAAATGTGCCCTTCTCGTCTTTTTTCACGCATGCATCCTTCTCATCTTTTTTTGCGCATGCATCCTTCTCATCTTTTTTTGCGCATGCGTTCTTCTCCTTTTTCGTGCATTTCTTTTTCTCACGCATGCATGAGTCTTTTTTCCCCGCAACACACAAACCTATTGGGTGCCAGGCTGGCCAGGTTGCCTAGGGCGCCTGGCCGCCTCAGCCCGGCACTGAGTCTTACCCTGGATTTAAAGTGATTTCATCCGAGAACTGTATCTTGTTTGTACTCTATATATAAAGACAGTATTAATAGACGTTTTTGACATATACCTAATTGTGTCCTCATATTTTGTTGTTCTACCTGTTGCAGAGGAATAAGAATGAATGTACAAATGCTGCAGTTGGACCTAATATATACAGTTGCATGTAGCTGGTACATACTGGAGCTAAAAAAAAAATGAAAGCTTCTAAGCAGGGCAACGATTACATGCGTGCAATGCATAGAAGGAACGGACTAACAATTCCAATTACAAGACATTTATCCTGAGTTCCCCGTAAACTTGCAGAATAAATATACCCAAGTTGTGTATTATTTTTTAATCTTAGTATATCCAGAAATGAAACTAAAAAGGGGGCAGTCTGGGAGGTCTTTTATAGTGTAGGTCAGTGGAACAAATCCCATGTCTCTTGTTTGTAGAGAAATGAATAACAAGTTGCAGATGACACACGTATCAAGGGCTGAGCATATAACTTTCAGTAGGTCTACCAGAACCATCCGAAATAATCTCTTAGAAAACGTCGGAATGAATGACAGGTTGAAGGAGGCATTTTTAATATGTATTTCTGAAAGCTTTCATGGTCTATTTCTGTTTTAGTGTTTTTTAATGGGGTGCATTACTTCAGTCTGGTCCAGTAACTCACTTTATCTCAGCTCCTCGGGGCAGGACACATACAAGCAAATAGAAAAACTGTACCACACGATAGCTGAATGCATAAAATACCTTCCAGTAAAACACCTGGCATGTACAGATTATATTTCCACAGTGTAACTCACACAAGAGGCCCCCTTTAAAAAAAAAGAAATCTGCATCTTTTGTCTGCGCTTTTCTTTGTGGCTTTGCAATGGAGTTAAAGCTAATGACTCCAGGTATAAATATTTCAAAGGAAAGTCAGAAACCAAAGAAAGAGCAATTGAGAAGAGAGAATAGAAACTCAAGTATATTGTTATAAATCTGTTTAGGAAAAACCAGAAAGCAAGCAATGATTTTGCCAAGAAAAACATGAAACAAGAAGAAAACGTTTAAAAAAAGTAGTAAAGAAGAAAAAAAAGAAATGAAAAAAAAAAAAACACGATAGATGTTAAAGGTACAGAAAGTACAGTTACTGGAGATTGTCATAACTTAAACTAAATGGGACATAACAGTGGGACAGACTTTGTTTTGACTTGATACAGCACACCATAGTGGCACAAAATGTCACCACAATCATTTCAGTGAGATGAGGTGGAATAATGATACATTTAAAGGAGAACTAAAGCTTATCAAAGGATTAGACTGTATGTTTTTGGGGTTCTGTACCAGCCCAAGGCAACCAAAGCCCTTTAGCAGGGATGATCTGCATCTATGAATATAACCCAGCAGGTCTCCATCTTCTTTTCTGATGATTCACTGCAGATTGCTGGTGAAATTTGTGCCGAAAATTTTCAGGAATCTGCGCTAGAATTTTGCATTTTGTTTTTTCACAGGAGGAAAAGGCCATTCATTCCAATGCATTTGGACTGCAAAAGGAATATCCTGTAACACAAATACTTAATAATACCATAAAATATTATAAAAATAGATTTTTCAAAAATCCATATTAAAAGCAAGGTACACACACAGTCCCCGTGGTTATTCTGCCTTGAGATGAAATACCATGGGGACTTTGTCTATATTTTCTTTTTAAGGTGGACTTTTAATACATTTTATTTTTTTATGAAAGTATTTGAGCTTTAATTACACTATATAAATTATTTGAATCTTGTTTCCATCAGTCTGGGACTCATAATTCTAGCAGGCAGGAGTCATTTTGTGGACACTGTTATTAAGACAAGCCTTGTATCATCTCAGAATCTTGTTTGTGCACCAAAATGGGGGACCTGATGTCCATCCCCATGCCCTGGCTACACAATTAAATGGTGAAGAGAACGGGGGAATGTGGGGAGAGCAGTGACATCTAGGAAGTGCTGAATGGAAAGTGAAAGTAATTGTCTGCCCCGCCTCTATGCCTAGGCATAGAGGAGGGGCAGGCTATGAATGCTTTAATAAAAAAAAGAATTTAGATTTCATGTTTAATTTGAAAAGGACTTTTATTATATGGGTGACAGGTCGTCTTTAACATTGGCTGACTAACTAGAATAAATGTAGCTTGGTGGTTATTTACAATTAATTTGGCACTAGAAAAAAAATGCACGAAAAAGAAGAAAATATCAATTGGTGCAACATACAATGCCTCTACTGTGAGAAAAAAATTACATTAAAAATACAGATTGACTGCAACGCATTCCATAAACTTTCCGTAAAAACTAAAAGTCTTAGGTTTTTTCAAAATGTTCAGGGAAGCAAAACAGGGCAATTTTGTTTATAATTACTCTATCTACTCAGTTAGCTTAGGCTGAGGGACAAACTCACAGTAAACTGTATACAGGTACAGGATCTGTTATCTGGAATCCTCAGAACCTGGAGTTTTCTGGACAACTAATCTTTCCGTAATTTGGATCTTCATACCTTAAAGGAGAAGGAAAATCGTTTTGCACTTGGGGGTGCCAAATGTTAGGCACCACCAAGTGATTGTATTTACTTACCTGAAACTCTGGGCCTGTGCTTCTGCACCGACCTGAGGTTATAACAGTGAGCACCACGGAGCGATCCTCTTCCCGCTTCTTCTTTCTTTGAATTTCCGGGGGGCAGACACATTGGCAGTAGAATGAAATAGCTGACTTTTTCGTTAAAGTTCGGGTTTTCGCTCTACTGCGCATGCGCACCCATGCAAAGAAAGAGGAATACGGAAGAGGATCGCTCTGTGGTGCTTCACTGGTATAACCCCGGGCCGGTGCAGTTTTCTGCTGATAGGAGCACGGACCCTGGGTTTCAGGTAAGTAAATACAATCACATAGGGGTGCCTAACATTTGGCACCCCAAGTGCAAGATGACTTTCCTTCTCCTTTAAAGGGCATGTGTTGGGTAAAAATGTTATCCGCAACCAAATGTGCGGGTTAATAGACCCTGCATTCAGGTTGGGGATAACAGTAGATTTAAAAAAAAAAAAAAAAAAAAAATGCCCCGCCAGCATTAGGCAACCCCGCACTGGGAGGGAGCTCCTGGTGCGAGCAGCCATGTCTGGTCACTCGCATGCACATAACTCGCATGTGACATCACGTGCATGCGCATAATGAGCAATTTGGGGCTGTTTTTCATGTGACCAGACATGGCTGCGCATATTGGGAGCTCCCTCCTAGTGGGGGTAGCCTAGCACTGGCAGGGGGCATTTAAAAAAAAAAAAAAAACTACTGTTATGACCCAACTGGAATTAGTCACGACTAAGCCTCTGACTAAGCGTACGGCTATATATACGACATAATAAACTTTTCTACTTAATTGTATTGCCTGGTGGAAGGTTGCCTTCATTTGAGTGCCTGCTCTACAAATTCCTGCTTTGAACTGCTCCCCTTGCTGAAGGCTCAGGGCAGTGCAAATGGGCTTCTTCCATTACCTGGTGAGTTACTAATTGATGTTGAAAGATAATTTGTATATTTAGTTATATCTTAGGATGAACTACAATGTACTGTTTTATTATTACAGAGAAAAAGGAAATCATTTTTAAAAATGTGCATTTTGTGATTAAAAGGGGGTGTTTGGGAGACGGACTTCCCATAATTCGGAGCTTTCTAGATTAGGGATTTCCATATATAGAATATAAAAGTCACAATACAAGTGTGATTAGTAATTAATTTGCCTTTCACAGCAGCTCAGAAACTGGTGCAATCTGCATTATAATTTAATGAACAAATAACAATGACCCCTAATTAACAATTAGGGGCATTTAATGTAAAAAAACAGTAGCAATCAACAAAATATTTCCATTTTTTTTTTACAATGTATGTCTTTGAATTTTTTCCCAAAATAAATTGGAGAAAGTGGCCACACATCTCTGCAATATTTTTTTTCCCACCAGTTTTCTTCAGTGGGGGGCGAGGATATAAATGTGAATACTTTGCTGTGAGAATAACAAAGAGATCAGGCAAAGCAAGCACCAAAACCAGCAGTTACCATGTCCCCCATTCAAATCAAACATAAGCTTGTCCTTGGTCTGGCACTAATGTGAGCGGACAGAATGTATGAGTCAGTGCTGCCTGGCGCATGAATCACTCCTTCTCTCCTTCCACTCTTCTCTGTGGTAGCCCTGATCTATTGATGATATCTAGACCGAATTAGTACTGCTCCAGTGAAACGTTTAAATGCTAAAGGCAATGCATAGAAATTCTAGGTTAATCATCCATTCAGTATAGAACAATGAGGGAAATGAGCAGGTTCCAGTTAGAGAGGAGTAAAGGATGGCTGACTAAGAGGCAATAACACAATGGCAATACACATATTTTAGATACAAGTTGATGCATGGTTCACACAAGAAGAAATTCAAAAGAGACTTGAACAGGTTAAGATTAACAAAGGTCCAGGGCCAGATGGTATTCATCCCAGGGTAATTAGCGACCTTAGCTCTGTGATTGCCAAACCTCTTTACTTAATTTTTCAGGATTCATTGAGATCTGGTATTGTGCCAAGAGACTGGCGAATTGCTAATGTGGTGCCTCTATTCAAAAAAGGATCCCGTTCTCAGCCTCAAAACTATAGGCCAGTTAGTCTGACGTCAGTATTAGGAAAGCTTTTCGAAGGGTTAATAAAGGATAAGATACTGGACTTCATAGCAAATCATAATACTATGAGTTTGTGCCAGCATGGTTTTATGCGTAATAGATCTTGCCAGACTAACTTAATTTCTTTTTACGAGAATGTAAGTAGAGACCTCGATTCTGGGATGGCAGTGGATGTGATTTACTTAGACTTTGCTAAAGCATTTGATACAGTGCCACACAAAAGGTTACTGGTTAAATTAAGGAATGTTGGCCTGGAACATAGTATTTGTACCTGGATAGCGAACTGGCTAAAAGATAGACTACAAAGAGTGGTGGTAAATGGAACATTTTCTAATTGGACCAGTGTTGTTAGTGGAGTACCGCAGGGCTCTGTACTAGGTCCCTTGCTTTTCAACTTGTTTATTAATGACCTGGAGGTGGGCATTGAAAGTACTGTTTCTATTTTTGCAGATGATACTAAATTGTGCAGAACTATAGGTTCCATGCAGGATGCTGCCACTTTGCAAAGTGATCTGTCTAAACTGGAAAACTGGGCAGCAAACTGGAAAATGAGGTTCAATGTTGATAAATGCAAGGTTATGCACTTTGGCAAAAATAATATAAATGCAAGTTATACACTAAATGGCAATGTGTTGGGAGTTTCCTTAAATGAAAAGGATCTAGGGGTCTTTGTAGATAACACGTTGTCTAATTCTGGGCAGTGTCATTCTGTGGCTACTAAAGCAAATAAAGTTCTGTCTTGCATAAAAAAGGGCATTAACTCAAGGGATGAAAACATAATTATGCCTCTTTATAGGTCCCTGGTAAGGCCTCATCTGGAGTATGCAGTTCAGTTTTGGACTCCAGTCCTTAAGAGGGATATAAATGAGCTGGAGAGAGTGCAGAGACGTGCAACTAAATTGGTTAGAGGGACGGAAGACTTAAATTATGAGGGTAGACTGTCAAGGTTGGGGTTGTTTTCTCTGGAAAAAAGGCGCTTGCGAGGGGACATGATTACACTTTACAAGTACATTAGAGGACATTATAGACAAATGGCAGGGGACCTTTTTACCCATAAAGTGGATCACCGTACCAGAGGCCACCCCTTTAGACTAGAAGAAAAGAACTTTCATTTGAAGCAACGTAGAGGGTTCTTCACAGTCAGGACAGTGAGGTTGTGGAATGCACTGCCGGGTGATGTTGTGATGGCTGATTCAGTTAATGCCTTTAAGAATGGCTTGGATGATTTTTTGGACAGACATAATATTAAAGGCTATTGTGATACTAAACTCTATAGTTAGTATAGGTATGGGTATATAGAATTTTAATAAAAAGTAGGGAGGGGTGTGTGTATGGATGCTGGGTTTTCATTTGGAGGGGTTGAACTTGATGGACTTTGTCTTTTTTCAACCCAATTTAACTATGTAACTATGTAACTATGTAACTAACTATGTAACTAAGTTTAAAGGGCATGTAAAGGCAAAAAAAATAAAATCCCATTTTTACCTTCTTTAATGAAGCGGCGAATTTTTGGCGAAACGAAACGGGTCAAATTCCTCCATCCCTACTGGCCATATGTGTAAAAATCTACTCTTTTTGGCAAAGTCGCCAAACAAGCAAATCTTTTACCAATATATAGTACCAATATAGGTGGGAGGCATAGAAGGAAGGGAATAAATAGAATAAAGGGAATAGTTCTTTATGCCTATGATACTGCCAATAAGAGGAAGAACATTTCATAAAAGGGCATGTAAAGGCAGAAAAATAAAATCCCATTTTTACTTTCTTTAATGAAAAAGAAACCTATCTCCAATATACTTTAATTAAAAAATGTGTACCGTTTTTATAAGAAACCTGACTGTATGCAGTGAAATTCTCCCTTCATTTACTGCTGTGGATAGGAATTGTCAGATGGTCCCTAACTGCTGAGCAGGGAAACAATCATACTTATGAACAGCAGGGGGAGCCCCCGCCTTACTTCCCAGCCATGCAGAACTCAAGCAGCTTTGTTTATGACGATCCCTAAGCAGCTCAGACCACACTGAGCATGTGCACAGTCTTAGTCTTGCAAAGATGTTTAACAAAGTTACAAGATGGTGACCCCCTGTAGCCAACTTTGAAAGCATAAATCATTTGTTTGATTAGGCTTGTGGTGCAGTAAGTTCATGTTTATATTTAGTATACAAAATACAGCATTTCTAGCCTTATTCTATTTTAGACTTTACATGTCCTTTAACATAAGAATGAATCAAGCTTATTTAAATCAAGAGTATATCTAGGATTCAAAAGTAAAGTGAATTTTGCGAATTGGGAATTTTTGCAGAGAGTGTTAGTTAAAGATAGTTGCTTTGATCCAGGAAACATACTTGTTTGCCACACAAATCAAGAAATCACATGGGGGTTATTTATTAAGGTCTGAATGCTAAAAACTCTGAAAATTCAAATTTTATTACTATAAAATCTGAATTTTTAGTGGACCAAAAAAATTTGAGATTTGTTATACCCTAAGGCTGCAAAAAGTCAGAATCTCAAAATACTCCATCTTCAACCTGTCGAGGTCCTGTATAAGTCAATGGCAGAGGTCCTATTTGCAAATTGAACTGTACAGGGGCAGATTAATGCATAGGCTAACCTAGGCTATAGCCTAGGGGCCCACAGTGCTGAGGGGCCCATGGGGCTTTTCAATTTGTTTTTATTCTGTTTAAAAAATTTCACGAGCAGACACGAGCACGGCTTTGGGGAAATTGACAAGCTCCATTGACCTCATCACCGCGAGCCAAGGCAGACCCAGCATGTAGAGCTTGAGCGCACTCAGACAAGCAGCCTGCCTAATCCTCTCCCAGCCAGAAAGCAGGTACTGGGCGTGTATGGGGGGCAGTACAGCACCTGACCAGGTCCAGCAGCAGTTGGGGGGCCCTTGTGGAAAGTGTAGCCTAGGGGCCTCACGTAGTATTAATCCGTCACCTTCCATGCAATAATTTGAATGTTTCAGTTTTTCCACCACTTTCACAAATTATTCAGAGTTTTCGTGGAATCAAATCCACAAAATTAGTACTTTTTACGTGAAAATCGTGTCAATCTGATTTTTCTTAGTTTTTTTTTATTGATATATAAGGGTAAATCATGGATTCTATTTTGGTCTGGCTTTTTTTATTTAAAAAATCAGAAAAATTCAGATTTTGATAAATAACCCACTTTTATCTCTGGGTATGGACCCTTGCCTTTTGTTCAAGTAAGGGTATTACAGAACTTCAACCCTCAGGCTGAGAAAATAATTTGGACAGATGGTTCTTAAAATAACAACTCTTTTTTTTTAGGGAAATGTAGCACAACCTCCAGGAGAAAATGATGTAACTCAAATATTCAGCAGCTATTCACGTACAAATAACACAGCCAGTGCTTTACCCATCAGGGGTCAATAATTGAACAGCATATTTAGTCAACTCGGAAGTGTCCAATTCCAAGTATCAGGCCCTTCATGTGGAAGCTAGGCGAGATACTAGTCCCTAGTCTGTACACTTGAATCCCTATTCTGTGGGTAGTACACCCATGATTCGCTAATTCTCCTTGGTGGAGCTCAGGCTGCTCACAGGATAATCTGAACCTAGCTCTCTCTCCTTTACGCTGAGCGGTAACCATGGTACCCTTGACTTGGGTAACTTGATAGGGTTCAGGATGATATAGTGAGGATAACTTGCTGCCAGGTCTCACTCTCTTGACAAGAACCCAGTCACCAACCTCCATTGTTATTATTTTTCTGTGATGGCCACCCTGATCATGTTTTCATCCACTCCTTTGCAGCAGCATCATTATGTGTAATGGGTGTACTGGTTGACGTTAGAGGCAGATTTGGCAGTTTGATATGCAAAGGTCTATTAAAAAGTGTCATTGCTGGTGGTGTGCCAGTGGAAGACTGAGGTGTTGCTTTGTACTGTCAGAGGAGTTTGCATAATTCTTGTTGAATGTTCTATGGTAGCAATCCTGAGAGTTTTGTTGATGGATTGCATGAACCGTTCAACCTCACCATTAGCCTGAGGCCAGTAAGGAGTCATTTTCCCGTGGGTAAAGTCTAGGTAGGTGGTGAGAGGCTGAAAGTCTGTACTACTGAAAGGAAGGCCATTGTCAGTCTTTACAGTTTCTGGTATACCATATTCAGAAAAGATCTTGTCTAAATTTGAAAGTCTGAAAACTGGATTTTTATGCGGAGAAAAGTAGTTTGTTAGGGCTGTTTTGCATAAATTATAGTTACTGTCACCTCCTGTGCTAGACAGAGTTATATATATATCATATACTTGCTCCCCTGCATATTGTAATAACTGCTTTCTTTCTGGCATTGTCAGTAATGTTCATGTCTTGGAGAAATATTTCAAAGCGCTTTACCCACTTATTCCAGAGTGTCCCTAGGTTTGCTTGGGACTGGTGCACATCAAAACAGGGAAAGTTAGGCAGGCTGGCCATGCTGTGTGCTGGAATGCTGATAGCACTGTGGATTGTGAGCTGTTTTACTGTGATACCTGCAGATGATGTGAATCCTCGTCGCCAGCTGTGATATCCCAGTGCTGGGTGTTGTGGAACTGGAAGAATGCACACAGAGATGCCAGACTGCAGGGTAGAAGTCAGCTTTATTCCTGGCTGCTCTCTCCACACTGTTTTCTCCTCCCCTTCACTTCCCCTTTCTGTGTCCATAACCTTTCTTATTAATCCACCCAGTGCTAAGCTGCTAATGCATATTAAACTGAACATTTAACATCACAGGAATGGATAGAACAACATTACAGGGTGTATCATTGAAATAATGCTGCAATATTGAGCTCCCCTCCAACAAAGGTTCCAGTTACTATATTACCTTCAATATTATGTCAATAAGAGACCTACAAACAAAGACAATAAAGTAATAATCTAAGTTGGAAAGTGCATAGTGGGAAATTTGAACTTGCAAAGAATAGCAAAGGACAGCTAGATATGTATATTAATAGATATGACATAGCAGTGCTTAAAACATTGGATTTTTTTCAATATATCACTTATTTGCATTAGTTCCCAAATGAGCCTGGTACCTTTTTGGTTTACATTTATTTCCATTTACAGCTGACCTGTATAGTAAAGGGTAGTGCTCCTATCTGTTCCTTAAAAAATACAGTATATATATATATATATATATATATATATATATATATATATATATATATATATATATATATATATATATTTATATATATATATATATATATATATATATATATATATATATATACATATATATATATATATATATATATATATATATATATATATATATATATATATATATATATATATATATATATATATATATATATATCAGTGCTGCTATAATCAAATACTCACTATAGCTCATGGCTAGGCAGGCTGCAATCAGGAATGGTAAGGGACAGATTAGGACAGTGTCGGACTGGGACTCCAGGGGCCCACCCAAAAACCTTAGACCAGGGGCCCACTCTCAGTACTAATATTCTTCATCTCCTCAATAAACCTCTATTCTCCTAGTCTGCTCTCTTTATACTATAATCAATTATTCCATTTAGCTTCTCATAGAAATAGGGAATGTCAATGAAATAGGCCAAAAGTTTAGCAGCATGAGGGCCCACTGACATCTGGGCCCACGTGAGTTTTCCTGGTATCCCTGTGGGCCAGTCCGACACTGGATTAGGAGTCAAAAACCACAATAGCTGCCAATTAGAGCCCACCAAGGAACATATAAACACCTAAATGTCAGGCATCAAACCAAGTTTATAAAGGCCTATTTCATTTAAATTTGTCACGGAAAGTCAACTTTGGAAAATACATGGAAATACGCATGTTGACAGTCCACTTCGGTGAGTCTCCCATTTGATTTCCATTTGTTGGAATCTAAAAACTACAGTAACAGGCTATCCATGTAATGTAATGTAATGTAATGTATGAGAGTGCCCCTACAAAAGGTACAGAAGACAGGAGGGACACATTTTACACCCATAATTTAAGGGAATCCTGCAATCCAGGGGCAATTGTATTAGTCCAGTTAAACCACACAAGGACTTAATTTGATGCAGACTACAAACTTATCGGTGTCTTACTAAAGTTCCTTCTTGTACCTCTATTGCATTACCATTAATGTTCTGTCTGATTGCCGGAAACTGGAGGAGATCAAAAGATAAAAGTCAGGAAAGAAGAAAACGATCCATTTTTAAAGCAAATTCTTTAGTGCATCTCTTAACCAAGCTCCTTGATTTATTGTCAATTTGTGCTGTGGAACTTATGAAAATATCAAAGACCACATTCCTTATTTTTTGTTTCATTTGAAAGATTAGAATAAGTTTATATTTCAGGAAACACATTCTATATTGTTTCCTTTTAACTTAACCTCACAGGAAGCCCCCAAACGATTGAGTTGCACCAAACTCGACTGAGCACGAGCTATTCTATAAAATCAATTGGTTTCTTGTTTACTTGACTTGAGAAAGTCATTCCTATATAATTATATTATATAAGCTTCTAAATTGCATTTTGCAAAGAATGTGTCTCTGCAATCAACAATAATGAATGATTATATGATTGAAATGTGTTATAGTTATGTTTTTCTATGATAATACTTAATAATTTGGTTGGCAAGGAAAGGACATAATATTCTCTCCATAAAGAGGAATCTTAATCTTAAGAAACAATGCCAGACAGGTATGAGATCTGTTATCCTGAAACCCATTATCCAGAAAGATCCAAATTATGGAAAGGCCATGTCCTGTAGACTCTATTTTATCCAAATAATCCAAATTTTGAAAAATTATTACCTTTATTCTTTATAATAATAAAACAGTAGCTTGTACTTGATCCCAACTAAGATTTTTTTTCACAGGAAATTTTCAGAAAAATGTATTGAATCCACGCTGATGTGTTCGGATTATTTTACCAAATATTATCAGAAATTTCTGATTTTGATGAATATTCCCTTTTATGTTCTTTAGGTTTGGATAGATTCATCAGATGATCTGATTAAAAAATTCTGTATTATTTCTGAAATAAGCCTAGAAGATGTATTAGAGCTCACTCTATTAAAATCACCAGAAATCCTGTCTCTCTACATGCAGAGTTTGTGTAAAAGGCACTTGTTTTGTTAGCTTTTGTTCGTATTGAAATCAGTTATTTGAATGAGCTCTAATACATCTGCTAGGAAAGGAAGCCCCCCATAAGATATATTGGATCTAACTATCAATGACTATCTGACACCCAACTGCTGCATGAAGACAGAATAAGGAGAAACAGTTGCTGAGAGAGAGATAGTGAACATAAACTTGATTATTTCCGAAATGGTACAGAATTTTTAATTAATTATATTTAGAAAGTTTCTTATTTCAGTATGCTGAAGCTTATATTACATTTTCATTTTCACGATAGTTCCCCTTTAAACTAAAGAGCCAAGGAGGAGGTTAACATTTTGATATGAAATATGACAAGAGTGATGTAAAGGTGATTGGTTAACTAAAATGTGATCACAGTAAAAATCTTTTTAGGAACTGAAATGTTCTGAAAGCTTAGAGTTATTATCTTCTTTGTTAGCCAAAAATAATTTCACCTTTAAATCTCTCTCTTTTTTTAAAATTCATATCAAAAATTTTACAGGTATGGGATATGTTATCCAGAAACACGTTAACCCGAAGGTTCCGAATTACGGGAAGGCTGTCTCCCATAAATTCCATTTTATCTAAATAAAGCAGATTTTTATAAACTATTTCATCTTTCTCTGTAATACTAAAACAGTGCCCTAAATGACCTTTAAAGTAACAGGTAGAAATTAGTAATTTATGTTGAAATGGATAACATATTTTAGTCTTTGCATACAATATAGCAATTTAAAACTGAACACCCGGCTTGCACAACTTTACTAGAGGAGACTCCCGTGAGCTATCAACTACAGTATTCATATATTTACGAAGCAACCATTAATGTAAATATATGTATTTGGGATCAAGCTTTAAATTATCACATAAGTTATAATTTGAAAAGACATGTAATACATGTTCCCAAATGAGCTGTCTTATTTCTACAATTCAAAAATGTCTTTATAACATCTTTTAGATCTGTGCTTTTAAAGGGCATGTAAAGTCTAAAATAGAATAAGGCTAGAAATGCTGTATTTTGTATACTAAATATAAACATGAACTTACTGCACCACAAGCCTAATCAAACAATTGATTTATGCTTTCAAAGTTGGCTACAGGGGGTCACCATCTTGTAACTTTGTTAAACATCTTTGCAAGACTAAGACTGTGCACATGCTCAGTGTGGTCTGGGCTGCTTAGGGATCGTCATAAACAAAGCTGCTTGAGTTCTGCATGGCTGGGAAGTAAGACAGGGGCTCCCATTGCTGTTCATAAGTATGATTGTTTCCCTGCTCAGCAGTTAGGGACCGTCTGACAATTCCTATCCACAGCAGTAAATGAAGGGAGAATTTCACTGCATACAGTCAGGTTTCTTATAAAAACGGTATACATTTTTTAGTATATTGGATATAGGTTTCTTTTTCATTAAAGAAAGTAAAAAGTGGATTTTATTTTTTTGCCTTTACATGCCCTTTAAAAACATATTCTACAAACAGTGTAAGTATATGTTTATTTATATAGTTCTACCTGTGCATATAACACTCTGCATTTTACAACTAGTAGTACAGATGGACAGCAAACATTGTAATAATGAATATACATTGTATTAAATAAATACTGTTCCAAAGGGTTCCTTAAGGAGGACTATAGGGATGGAATTCCAATGGAAAGGGGTTTAACCCTTTGCCTGCCAAGCACGTACGGCGTACGTGCTGGCAGGCAAATGCTCAGGCTGCCAAGAACGTACATTGTACGTTCTTTAGCAGCTGAGCGCTCTCTCTGCTTCGGCGGCTTTTGCCGCCTCCGCAGAGAGTGGGGAGAGAAGACAGCCCCCTAGGCAACGAGGCTGGGGGGCTGTCAAGTCGGATCTGCGACTCGATTGTCGCAGATCCGACTTCAAAGTAGCAGACGCATCGCATGGAGCGTCTGCTACTACACTCACCTTCTTCCTGCCTGCAGAGCCGCCCACGCACTTCCTGCTGCGCAGCAACTCTGCAGACACGCTGCCAGGACTCCTCCAAAGAAGACAGCGATTCTCCTGCTCCAAAAACGGTAAGTGCACGTTTTTTTACACACTTACCTGCACCTACACATACTTACAGTACATTTATGCATTTTAGTAAAGATTGGAATTTTTTTAAATTTTTTTTTTTTAATTTTAGCACACTTGGTCCCTTTTGTACAGTTATTTACACTTATTTACACTTATTTACATGTATTTGCACACTCAGATAACTTTTATTAGTGCACAAATATGTATACACAAACAGGTGTTTTTTTTTTTTTTTACGAATTCATTATACTGTTATCTTTTGTTTTTTTTGCCTAAAAACGTGTTATTTTGGCAGCGTGACTATTGGATAATCGATTTCGGCCACTAATTACGCTGTCAGAACAATTATTTTGTTATTTCATTGATTTACGCTATTTTTGTGGTTTTATTGCAATTTTATCCCTGCATTATTGTTCCCTATGTATCTTTAGTATCGTTTTGCTGTTTGGTGCTTTGGTATAGAAAGATAGATTTTACTTAGTTTGATCCGCCAAAATATGTGCTTTCCAAAAATATATGGGTTTCTGGGGGTCTTTTTACAGTTTGGGGGTCTTACGGCACATAACGTACAGTTAGGGTTCTCTTTTCTGCAGCTTAGTTGGCTAGCGTGAAAATTCATAGTTACGTTTTTCATTTGGGGTCCATACACAACACATACTTTGGTAAATCTATACATATTGGGCATCAAACTATTTATTAGACCTCTGACGTCCATATTTAGAGAGATTTTTCTTTGTACGTAAAACATTGTGTCCGATAAATGCGGCAAACTGCAACATTTTTAGGCGATTTTCAGAAATGTTGTAAAAACCTATATGTTTAGAAAAGCTTTGCAGTTTGGTAGTTTCGTGTAGAAAGACGTCGTTATCTTTGTTGGAATCGGCAGAATGTGTACTTTCCAAAAATGTATGGTTTTGGGGGGTCATTGCTGTTAGGAGGGTCTTGAGGCAAATAATATGAAGTCAAGGGTCTATGTTCACAGAAGGCGAATGGGCAGCGGAGAAAACTCATATTCACTATTTTTATTTGGGGTCCGCACATGCCAGCTGCCTTGGTATATCTATGCATATTGGGCATCAAACTGTTCAGTAGACCCTTGGCATCAATATTTATGGTGTTTTACAATTGTATGTAAGAAATTGGGTGAGATAAATGCGGCCAATTGCAATATTTTTAGGCGATTTTCAGAAATGTAAAAACAGTTGCTTTTATCGCCAAATTTAGGAAAGGCTTGCGACTTGGTACTTTGGAGTACAAAGACATGCATACCCAATTTGGATTCGCAGGAATGTGTACTTTCCAAAAATATATGGTTTTATGGGGTGAACGCACTTTTTTCTACCTTTGCCCCCCCCAAAACAATGTAAATGTGTTGATTTTGCAGTACCTGAAATGACAGACCATATGGGGGTCTTTGTTTTGGGGCCCCTATACGCCACGTGCTGGGGTACACCTATACATATTGGGCATCAAACTGTTCAGAGGACCCCAGGCTTTCATATTTGGGGTGATTTGTCTTGATACCTAAAAGTATGTGGGTAATACAATGCTGCAGGGTCGAAATTTTGAAGTCATTTTTGGAAATGTCCCCAAAATCACCAAATTTAGGAATGGTTTGCGGCTTGGTACTTTGGAGTACAAAGACATGCATACCCAATTTAGATCCGTGGGAATGTGTACTTTCCGAAAATATATGGTTTTCTGGGGTGAACTTACTTTTTTCTACATTTTCCCCCCTCAAAACAATGTAAATGTGTTGATTTTGCAGTACCTGAAATGACAGACCATATGGGGGTCTTCGTTTTGGGGCCCCTATACGCCACGTGCTTGGGTACACCTATACATATTGGGCATCAAACTGTTCAGAGGACCCCAGGCTTTCATATTTGGGGTGATTTGTCTTGATACCTAAAAGTATGTGGGTAATACGATGCTGCAGGGTCGAAATTTTGAAGTCATTTTTGGAAATGTCCCCAAAATCACCAAATTTAGGAATGGTTTGCGGCTTGGTACTTTGGAGTACAAAGACATGCATACCCAATTTAGATCCGTGGGAATGTGTACTTTCCGAAAATATATGGTTTTCTGGGGTGAACTTACTTTTTTCTACATTTGCCCCCCTCAAAACAATGTAAATGTGTTGATTTTGCAGTACCTGAAATGACAGACCATATGGGGGTCTTCGTTTTGGGGCCCCTATACGCCACGTGCTTGGGTACACCTATACATATTGGGCATCAAACTGTTCAGAGGACCCCAGGCTTTCATATTTGGGGTGATTTGTCTTGATACCTAAAAGTATGTGGGTAATACGATGCTGCAGGGTCGAAATTTTGAAGTCATTTTTGGAAATGTCCCCAAAATCACCAAATTTAGGAATGGTTTGCGGCTTGGTACTTTGTAGTAGAAAGACATGCATACCCAATTTAGATTCGTGGGAATGTGTACTTTCCGAAAATATATGGTTTTCTGGGGTGAACTTACTTTTTGCTACCTTTGCCCCCCCCAAAACGATGTAAATGTGTTGATTTTGCAGTACCTGAAATGACAGAACATACAAGGGGGGGTCTTCCTTTTAGGGCCCCTATATGCCACGTGCTTGGGTACACCTATACATATTGGGCATCAAACTGTTCAGAGGACCCTAGGCTTTCATATTTGGGATGATTTCTCTTGATACCTAAAAGTATGTGGGTAATACGATGCTGCAGAGTAGATATTTTGAGGTGATTTTTGGAAATGTCACCTAAATCACCAAATTTAGGAATGATTTGCGGCTTGGTACTTTGGCGTAGAAAGACATGCATACCCAATTTGGATTCGTTGGAATGTGTACTTTCCGAAAATATATGGTTTTCTGGGGTGAACTTACTGTTTTCTACTTTTGCCCCCCCCAAATCGATGTAAATGTGTTGATTTTGCAGTACCTGAAATGACAGACTATATGGGGGTCTTCATTTTAGGGCCCCTATATGCCACATGCTTGGGTACACCTATACATATTGGGCATCAAACTGTTCAGAGGACCCTAGGCTTTCATATTTGGGGTGATTTGTCTTGATACCTAAAAGTATGTGTGTAATACGATGCTGCAGGGTAGATATTTTGAGGTGATTTTTGGAAATGTCACCTAAATCACCAAATTTAGGAATGATTTGCGGCTTGGTACTTTGGCGTAGAAAGACATGCATACCCAATTTGGATTCGTTGGAATGTGTACTTTCCGAAAATATATGGTTTTCTGGGGTGAACTTACTGTTTTCTACTTTTGCCCCCCCCAAATCGATGTAAATGTGTTGATTTTGCAGTACCTGAAATGACAGACTATATGGGGGTCTTCATTTTAGGGCCCCTATATGCCACATGCTTGGGTGCACCTATACATATTGGGCATCAAACTGTTCAGAGGACCCTAGGCTTTCATATTTGGGGTGATTTGTCTTGATACCTAAAAGTATGTGTGTAATAAGATGCTGCTGGGTAGATATTTTGAGGTGATTTTTGGAAATGTCACCTAAATCACCAAATTTAGGAATGATTTGCGGCTTGGTACTTTGGCGTAGAAAGACATGCATACCCAATTTGGATTCGTTGGAATGTGTACTTTCCGAAAATATATGGTTTTCTGGGGTGAACTTACTGTTTTCTACTTTTGCCCCCCCCCCAAATCGATGTAAATGTGTTGATTTTGCAGTACCTGAAATGACAGACTATATGGGGGTCTTCCTTTTGGGGCCCCTGTATGCCACGTGCTTGGGTACACCTATACATATCGGGCATCAAACTGTTCAGAGGACCCTAGGCTTTCATATTTGGGGTGATTTGTCTTGATACCTAAAAGTATGTGGGTAATACGATGCTGCAGGGTAGATATTTTGAGGTGATTTTTGGAAATGTCACCTAAAGCACCAAATTTAGGAATGGTTTGCGGCTTGGTACTTTGGCGTAGAAAGACATGCATACCCAATTTGGATTCGTTGGAATGTGTACTTTCCGAAAATATATGGTTTTCTGGGGTGAACTTACTGTTTTCTACTTTTGCCCCCCCCCTAACGATGTAAATGTGTTGATTTTGCAGTACCTGAAATGACAGACTATATGGGGGTCTTCCTTTTGGGGCCCCTGTATGCCACGTGCTTGGGTACACCTATACATATTGGGCATCAAACTGTTCAGAGGACCCTAGGCTTTCATATTTGGGGTGATTTCTCTTGATACCTAAAAGTATGTGGGTAATACGATGCTGCAGGGTAGATATTTTGAGGTGATTTTTGGAAATGTCACCAAAATCACCAAATTTAGGAATGATTTGCGGCTTGGTACTTTGGCGTAGAAAGACATGCATACCCAATTTGAATTCGTGGGAATGTGTACTTTCCGAAAATATATGGTTTTCTGGGGTGAACTTACTGTTTTCTACTTTTGCCCCCCCAAAACAATGTAAATGTGTTGATTTTGCAGTACCTGAAATGTCAGACTATATGGGGGTCTTCCTTTTAGGGCCCCTATATGCCACATGCTTGGGTACACCTATACATATTGGGCATCAAACTGTTCAGAGGACCCCAGGCTTTCATATTTGGGGTGATTTGTCTTGATACCTAAAAGTATGTGGGTAATACGATGCTGCAGGGTCGAAATTTTGAAGTCATTTTTGGAAATGTCCCCAAAATCACCAAATTTAGGAATGGTTTGCGGCTTGGTACTTTGGAGTACAAAGACATGCATACCCAATTTAGATCCGTGGGAATGTGTACTTTCCGAAAATATATGGTTTTCTGGGGTGAACTTACTTTTTTCTACATTTGCCCCCCTCAAAACAATGTAAATGTGTTGATTTTGCAGTACCTGAAATGACAGACCATATGGGGGTCTTCGTTTTGGGGCCCCTATACGCCACGTGCTTGGGTACACCTATACATATTGGGCATCAAACTGTTCAGAGGACCCCAGGCTTTCATATTTGGGGTGATTTGTCTTGATACCTAAAAGTATGTGGGTAATACGATGCTGCAGGGTCGAAATTTTGAAGTCATTTTTGGAAATGTCCCCAAAATCACCAAATTTAGGAATGATTTGCGGCTTGGTACTTTGGCGTAGAAAGACATGCATACCCAATTTAGATTCAGGGGAATGTGTACTTTCCGAAAATATATGGTTTTCTGGGGTGAATGTACTGTTTTCTACCTTTGCCGCCCCCCAAAACGATGTAAATGTGTTGATTTTGCAGTATCTGAAATTACAGAACAAACGGGGGGTCTTCCTTTTGGGGCCTCCTATGCCACGTGCTTGGGTACATCTATTCATATTGGGCATCAAACTGTTCAGTGGACCCAGGATTTTATATTTGGGGTGTTTTACATTGATACCTAATGATGTGTGGGAGATATGTTGCTGTAGAGTGGAAGCTTTGAGGTCATTTTTCAAAAAATTCACCAATTTCTATAAAACACTATAACTTTAGGAAACAATTGCAACTTGGTGGTTTGGAGTACAAAGATATTTCTACCCATTTTTGATTCACCAGAATCTGTTCTTTCTAGTAATGGGTAGTTTTCTTGGGTAAACCTACTGTTAGTGGAATGTTTGGCCTTGAAATCAAAAGTATGCCGTTTGGGGAGTGTTGCTTTGGAAATTTGGTTGTGTACTGCTTGTAGATTTTGAGCTATACAAGTGAGAAATCTCCATAAAACTATATATATTTGGTATTGTCGCGTTCAGGAGACATAGACCTTTCTAAATCAGCTGTGTTCTCGTACGTAAAATGAATGATGTTTCTGATATATGTGATTGTTCTTCGTGCAACATGATTTTTTTCATTTTATTTGACACTTAGAATCCAATATTTTTTTAGAGAAGTAGAATTACACCAAAATTCTTGCATATTGTGAAAGTTCAGGTTGTCCTGAAAAAAACAATATATTGTTTTCCTGGGTTAACTAAAAGACCACCCCAGGAAAGGCCCTTAAAGTGAAAGAGTGCAAAATATCTAAAAACTGCTTGGCAGTAGATGTTCGCATCTAGGACAAAACGGCTGGCAGGGAAAGGGTTAAGGTATGAGATGATGAGATGGTATTGGACTTAGGTGGTGTGAAGGAAAGAGAAGACAATAAATATATGGTGAAGGGAAGTACTAAGGTGAGGTGGAGTGAGGGGCTTTACTGGTTGGATAGGATAAGGCAGTAGTTCCCAAACTGTTAGGGTTGGCCCTCTGGAGCAGCTTCTGGGAGGTCTTAGTATTAAGACTAGTTAGGACGGGAATTGGAGAGTAAGGGGATCTCCTAGAATCTGAAAGCTCAACTGGATGATCAGTTAGCAGACCCGGATTTGCTGGCGAGGCCATATAGGCCCATGCCTAGGGCGGCATCAATTAAGGGGCGGCATGCCACCAAGCCGCATAAGTAATTCTCTTGCCGGAGTACTAGCGTCGAATGGCTAGTGCTCCAGCATGAAACCTACAGGATGAGCATGTGCGCTATCTTTCGTAAGGGAGGGGGCGTCGGAGGACACCGGCTTCTGGGCGCCCTCAGGGCAAATCTGGCCCTGTCAGTAAGTCTGACTGACTTGGAGTTGGTGATGTACTAAACATTCTTAAATTCATGACTGAATGACAGATGAGAGATTATCCTATATTTTTCCTATCTGTACTCATTTCATGAGCTAAAAGGGATCTTAAGCAAAGTTGGGACCTTCCAGGTGGCCCCTGGTGAAAGGCTGAACCACAAAGTGTGGGTTGAACTGAAAAAGTTTGACAAACACTGGCATAATGGCAAGAGCAAGTACTAGTTATGTGAGATTGATTGAGGTTTTGGTAGTGTTATTAATATAATTAAAGAAGGAAAGGGGAGAATCCAAGCCCTAGTGAGTATGTTAAAGGAACAAGGTTAATGAGCATACTGTATCATCAGTAGAGTGCTAGCACTCAATTTTGGAAGGAAGGCAATCAGTTCCATTCTTGTAGGGATCAGGTCAGGTGTATATATTGAAACTGGTCACAGGTGGGTTTTAAAATAGGCAGTTCCCATACTAATAAAATTAAGGAATTGATTGTTCTGGGTGGCCCAGTGCCACAAAGCAGTCAATAAAATATTTTTTTTAATTTGCGATTCATGAGTTTTCTGTTAGCTCCATTAAATATGTGACCACCTGGTTGCAAAGTAACCTCAGAGCAATAGCTGTGTGTGAGTGACAGGTAAGATCCCCAATCCCAATAGGATGCCCACCCTCTTGGCCAGTGCACTGCATAAAAATAAATTAATTTATTGATGTCTGATCATGTCACAAAAGTAGCAGAGAAAGTAGCTTTATATTGTAAACTCTGCTGAGCAGGACTCTTTTTGCCATTTGGTCTATTGTTGTTTTTTTTTATATGTAATCTGTATGCTCAGTGCATACACCCATTTATTGTACAGTGATGTTGAATATATTAACCTTTCATAAATGCATGTTAATAATAATAATAATAATAATAATAATAGTGTTCCAAGCAGTATAATACTGATATTCCTGATTGGCTTGAAATAGGCAGAGAAAGATACCTATAACCTGGATGATGCTCACTCTGGAAACTTCTTTTATACTTTTTTTTTTTTAATGACCCTCTACTTTGCCCTTCTTTACCATTTTATTTACTTACCCTTGATGCTACTTGGACAGTAGGGGGGTTAGGTTTTTCCTTTAGAGCAGCTAAGAGCCAATGTGTTTTTTTACACAATTGAAAGTGGGCACAGATCAGGAATTCTATTGGGCCCTCTAAATTTGCTTGCTTCCCAGCAGTTGCAGGGGCTTCTGCCTCTATTATTATATCCCTTTTATCAGACTTATGCAATTTGAGCCTTTATGATATTCTGTTAAATTGCAATACTCTATTGAAATACTCTGGCAGTAGATGCCTGGGCCCTGGTTGACCGTCCTTGTCAAAGTGCTGTCAACATTTTTAGTAGTAGTTTGACTTTAAATTGTGTTTCTGTCTGGACATGCCATTAGTTTTGCTTTGGATGTTATTTTACTGCTAATAGGGCTAAAACAGAGGAGGTCTCTGCAACCAATTTGTTTCCTGGGTACTGGTTATAGAGCCGATAGTATCAGATGGCCTTTTCCACTGACCTTAGTGAAATGAGAAAACAGACAGATGCCGTATTTTTGTTGCAAATAGGAACAACTGTTACTCTTTAGGCGATTCATCCAAATATTCCATTACATCTTAAACTTCATTGAGTGGAAAACAAAAACCAGAGCGTAAGCTATTTATTATTATTTTTGTACCACTTGCCATATTTTGAAGAAATGCATTTGGAGAAATACAACCTTTCGTTTCATATACGAAACAACATGCTTTATTTGTAAACCATCGAAAAAGAGTAGACATCTCTTTAGTTTCATTGTAATGCCTGATCCTGTGACCTAAAAAAGAATCAAAAACATATTGCATTTCGTTAAATACTGAAATATTGGAATAAAAATAGTTATTGGAATCTTTTTGCTTTTATCTTTTTCAAAGATTTTTTAATGAGGATTATGAGAAGTTTTGTTTCACTCAAGAATCAATTTACCAGCTTCTTATACAATTTGGCCAGTTTGCCTATTGCAGATTTATTAGTTGTTACCCATTTAAACTTCGGTTTTCATGCAATTCATCATTAAAGGACATGTAAAGCCAAAAAAATAAAATCCCATCTTTACATAGTACATAGTAACATAGTAACATAGTAAGTAAGGTTGAAAAAAGGCACATGTCCATCGAGTTCAACCTTTTTTTTTTTCTTTTTTATTAACTACCTATCTGCCAGTTGATCCAGAGGAAGGCAAAAAAACCCATCTGAAGCCTCTCCAATTTGCCTTAGAGGGGGAAAAATTCCTTCCTGACTCCAAAATGGCAATCGGACTAGTCCCTGGATCAACTTGGACTATGAGCTATTTCCCATAACCCTGTATTCCCTTACTTGCTAAACACCATCCAATCCCTTCGTAAAGCTATCTAATGTATCAGCCTGTACCACTGATTCAGGGAGACAATTCCACATCTTCACAGCTCTCACTGTAACAAACCCCTTCCGAATATTTAGGCGGAACCTCTTTTCTTCTAATCGGAATGGGTGACCTTGTGTCAGCTGGAAAGACCTACTGGTAAATAAATCATTAGAGAGATTATTATATGATCCCCTTATATATTTATACATAGTCATCATATCACCCCTTAAGCTTTCTTTACTTTCTTTAATGAAAAAGAAACCTTTCTCCAATATACTTTAATGTATGTAAAAAATGTGTACCGTTTTTATAAGAACCTGACTGTATGCAGTGAAATTTTCCCTTCATTTACTGCTGTGGATAGGAATTGTCAGACGGTCCCTAACTGCTGAACAGGGAAACAATCATACTTATGAACAGCAGGGGGAGCCCCCACCTTACTTCCCAGCCATGCAGAACTCAAGCACCTTTGTTTATGACGATCCCTAAGCAGCCCAGACCACACTGAGCATGTGCACAGTCTTAGTCTTGCAAAGATGTATAACAAAGTTACAAGATGGTGACCCCCTGTAGCCAACTTTGAAAGCATAAATCATTTGTTTGATTAGGCTTGTGGTGCAGTAAGTTAATGTTTATATTTAGTATACAAAATACAGCATTTCTAGCCTTATTCTATTTTAGACTTTACATGCCCTTTAAAATGCAACATCCATCCCCTACCTGTGATTATTTTTTATTTGCATGCCAACTGAGCATCAGCCACACAACTAATAGTTATATATTATTTACACAATATATAGATTTAATTGACATGTAAATGTAACCACTTCAGACAAATACTAAAATATACTGAATACACTAAAATATTTAAATAGGAAATTGTGTGTTAAATAGGAAATCAGAATTGTGTAAATCATTTTTCTCTGTATGCAACTTGCATTGGGGGTTAAGAATTATTGGTGTTAGTATCCAGTATCATTGCAGAGCTGCAATGAATACTAACACACACTCAATCTCTCTGCTTTGAGTAACGTTTAAATCCGTTATTTTCCTTTATACATAAATTTTTTTTATTGCTTAAGAATAGCTTAAAATGAATACTACTGGAAATTCTGTTGCATCCAAACTTAATACATGTGTATATATACATACAGTATATACAGTATATTATTTATGAATGGCATTTCAAAGGTTAGTTCACCTTAAAAACAACTTTATTATAAAGTAGACAATAATATTCTAATAGGCAGATTTATAAAAATTGAGTATCGTCAAGATTTTTCTAATATTAAAAAAAAAACATTAAAAAAACTCCTAAATCTTGATCACTAGCTTAAGCTTATTAATAAAACAATAGGTATCTGAAAAATGTGATCATTTAAAATCATGTTCGAACACTTAAACATTCTATTTTTCTTTTTTAAAGAGTCTGCAACACTTATTTATTTTGAAAGCTTCAATTTAAAATTTAAATAGATTGAATCGTTACATTTTACATTGACTGAAGTTTTTTTTTATTTTTAATATTCCCATTTTTTGCCCTTAATACATCTGGAATATTCAGTTAAATATTCTTAGTTAAATAATAATTTTTAGTTTAAAAATAATATTCTTAGTTAAAATGTTTAATATAAAAATAATTGAGCAAAAAACTCAGCTTGTAGTTAGAACTTGATCTTGAATGTTGATTCTGCCCCTTAGACAGTTTGCAAAGTTTTGTTTATTAATTTACATTTTTTTACTGTTCAGCTGCCAGGCCTGGAACAGCTATCTGGTTCTTTAGGAATAAATACTCAAATAAGCAATAACAGATGAATAACCGATGGCCTGAACAGAAATATAATCATTAAAAAATAACAATAGTGATAAAACTAAATCCTCACACTAAAGTCAATTTGCCGTAGTCTGGGTCGGTGACCCTGCCAACCAGATATATTCACAACCATGTGAATTTCCCTGTTAAATTAAAGTTGTAGAATTTAAGCATGAACTATTAACTAGGGCGGGAATTTAGCTTACCAAAAATCAGTGGCATGAAAAGGGTAAATGTCCATACCGTTTTCTTTTTCTCAAGTGATTTGTGAAGAAAAAAATGAAAACATTTAGTTCTGTCTGATAGTCTTTTCTTTGTGGGAATAGGCTCAGAATAAATACCAAACAACAAAAACACAAGATTAAAATTGTTCCAGTAAGAAATATTTTATTCTTTGGCAAAGCGAAATTGTTTTGAATAAACATCTTCCCTTGCCTCAGGTTTCTTGTTTTAATGCAGTACTTCTTTAGACATGAGCCATAGAACGACCAAATAAATCTCTATCGTTTTTAGTGTCAACCACTTTTATGTGTTGATAGATAGATAGATAGATAGATAGATAGATAGATAGATAGATAATAGATAGATAGATAGATAATAGATAGATAGATAGATAGATAGATAATAGATCAATGATAGACAGATAAATAGATTGATAGATAGATCGATAGATAGATAGATAGATAGATAGATAGATAGATAGATAGATAGATAGATAGATAGATAGATAATAGATAGATAGATAGATAGATAGATAATAGATCAATGATAGACAGATAAATAGATTGATAGATAGATAGATAGATAGATAGATAGATAGATAGATAGATAGATAGATAGATGATAGATAGATAGATGGATGATAGATAGATAGATAGATAGATAGATGATGGATAGATAATAGATAGATAGATAGATAGATAGATAGATAGATAGATAGATAGATAGATAGATAGATAGATAGATAATAGATAGAGAGAGATAGATAGATAGATAGATAGATAGATAGATAGATAGATAGATAGATAGATAGATAGATAGATAGATAGATAGATAGATAGTAGAGAGAGAGAGAGAGAGAGAGAGAGAGAGAGAGAGAGAGAGAGATATGATAGATAGATAGATAGATAGATAGATAGATAGATAGATAGATAGATAGATATGATGGATAGATTGATAGATAAAGAGAGAGAGAGAGAGAGAGAGAGAGAGAGAGAGAGAGAGAGAGAGAGAGAGAGAGAGAGAGAGAGAGAGAGATGATAGATAGCTAGATAGATAGATAGATAGAGAGAGATATGATGGATAGATAAATAGATTGATAGATAGAGAGAGAGAGAGAGAGAGAGAGAGAGAGAGAGAGAGAGAGAGAGAGAGAGAGAGATGATAGATAGATAGATAGATAGATAGATAGATAGATAGATATGATGGATAGATTGATAGATTAAATAGAGAGAGAGAGAGAGAAGAGAGAGAGAGAGAGAGAGAGAGAGAGAGAGAGAGAGAGAGAGAGATAGACAGATATAGAAGCAAGTTTGTGCTCAGAGATATTGTGGTAAGTTTCCTTCTGCAGTGGCAGTCAAGGCTGACCCTCATGGACTTCTAATCTAGGTGAAATGCCGAAAGTCGGTAGGGTGTTAGAGGGACTTGAAGCATCTCCAGGCTTAACTGGACTTGGCCTAAACTGACCCACATTGTATATTCAAATGATGAGGTCTTTGGAGATGGAAGTTGGGAAACTATTTGAAAAGAGAAAGGGTTTCATTGTGGGTTGGTTGAAATACCACAATTTTAGCCCAATACTCAACTGAGGTTTATCTGGTTTAATACTCTTAAATCTAACACTAATCAATTTAACCTGCTTCATCCTCTAGTACAGTAACCAATAAGATGTTTGATTTTAAACAGTTCACCACTTAAATCTACCTGATGATTGGTTGCTATAGGTTCCTGCACCCAGACAAGCTTAGTGTCTTTTATTACACAAGACCCTAGTCAATACTGTATCAAAGTTACAAAGGGTTTGTTGGAAGGGATTCCTTTATATTAAATGGCAGTCGTACTGCATTTATATGAATTAACTATAGCAAATTACAATGCCCACATTATATGCTGTGGCAGTCATTGCAAAGTCTTACATTGCCAGTGGAAATGTTATGCTACTAATCTTTATAAAAACTGACCTAAGCTTCCAATCATTACATAAAACCTCCCTTGGCTGGCAGAATCATTTTATGGAGTTATGTTACAAGGCAAGAAGTAAACTCCTAGGATTCCTCAATGGCCTTTGGTTTTTGCATCCACTTTGGTAGTTGCAGTTCACAAAAGCCTGAACTTACAGTACTCCACCAAACTCTGTCTATTTAGAAATGCTGGGCTTCCGGTTTGCTGTTAATAATATGAAGGTAGGAGCACTCCCATCTTCTAAATTAAGTGGTAATTGCCACAATTCCATTATTTTAGAAGGGCTGTGCAGTGCAATGGGTGCTTACTAAGAAGAGGGATGATGCTAGGGGAAAAGCAGAGGGCCAGTGATTATAGAGAGTGATGTGAATGTTTTCGCTAGGCATGGATTCACGGCAAATTTCTGCATTTTGTCATCTGCAAATGTTTTCCCTAAACTGCTGAAAAAACCTCGGCAAAAAAGTAAAAACACCCGTTGACTTAATAATGCATTTGGACAAAAAAGTCAAAAAAAGTTGCCAAGACAAAAAAGTCGCTGAAACAAAAAAGTTGCTACAAGAAAAATGCCCATTGACTTTAATGCACTTGGCGTAAGAAAAAATTGTCGCGCGAAATTTTTTTTGATGCTCATTGACTTCGATGGAAACTTTTCGCAATTTTTTGGTAGTTTCACAAATTTTGTGCAAAAGCGAAATGGGGCAGATTTTCTTATCCCTAATTATAGACGACCACTCTAGACGACCACTCTGGGAGAGAAGATCCATCTCTGAATAAAAGGCTGCTGTATATAGACCCCAGCTTTTGTATATCAGCTTGTAAAAAAAGCTATTACATGTTTAGCTTCAACTTAAATCCACACTCACCCAATGACATTAAAGACCCAGGTGTCATCACCCTGGGTTTCACACGTTAAATCCGTTTGCATTCAAGTGATTATAGACCTCCACTCTGGCCACTTGTCCACTCCTCAGACTGGTGTCCGTCCCAATAAACTTTAGACACATGGCCACCACCCATTTCTAAGCACACTTTCCCCTATACTTCTAAAGTATTATTTAATCACTTTGATTCTAAACTATGAGAAAATGAAGTAGAAATCTAAGATATTTAACCAATAACTATGATTTATATATCGTTTCTTAACATATTCTTTGTTAATTTTTCAGATAGTTTAATGGATGGAACGATGTTAAGAATGGTTACTGAGAAGGGAAGGTAAAAGTCTTGCAAATGCTTAGAGCAGGCAAACAATATGGGATCAAACGGAATGAGTTTAACTTCAAGAATTGTAAACATCCTTCAGAAATGTTCATAATAAATTGTTCGGCTGATGAAATATTGTTTAGACAATTCTGGACTGTACATTTTCACCAGTGTTGTAAAGAGACAGCAAGTGATAGATTCAGGGCCATTCACTACATATATGGGGTGTTAGCCGCTATTCTATTTCATGTCTTTGCATAACATCTGAAAATGTCAGCAGCCAAAATTATGCAGCGTGCATGGAGGCATGCATGGAGAAAAATCCATAGCAACCTTAATGTATATGGCGCAACAACAGTTGGTCTTTAAAGTGATAGAAGCAGTCAAGATACAGATTTGAGCCAGCAATAGGCTTGTGGAACAATAAAGCTTCTGAAGTCTCTGGACAATGAGTGGTAGGTCTCACTCGCAGGAGCAATAAGGACGTTTAAATGCTGAAAACTATTGAGTGAATTAAATTAATACTAGTTGAGCTTTTGTCTGCGAATTGAGTGCAAGTTCTGGCTCATCTTTTTAAAGTAGGGATTGGGCAATTTTTCTTGCTTGGCATTAAAACATCATTGGTTTGTGAATCTTTACTTTAAGGGCGGCAGAAGCTCCGGGGGTTCAGGGTCAGACTGGACTGTTCGGGGCTAAAACTAATATTGAAGGGCCATCTTCCTAGCACCGGACATACAACCTAGCCCCCATCCCCCCTGTTCACATGCACATATGCTGCTTACCTCCTCCTTAATTTGCAGCTACTGGGTCCTGGTGGGGAAGAGACTATGTTCCGGGTGGGGGACAGTCTACTTTCTGGGCAGGGGAGCTGGCTGGGTCGCTGGGGCCCATGAAAGCCAGGGCCCACTTGGCTTTTTCCCAGTGTCCTGGCGGGGGAGGGTTCTCTAGCATCAGTTGTACACTTACACAAGATTCAACAGAAGAGGCAAGACAGATGCAATGGCCCTTATCATAACTTTATGTTTGCATGTGATTCTTTAGGATCAAGTACACTATTGATGCAGGCCACTGTATGAACATCTTGAGGCGCACATGCAAAATTTGCAAAAGTAGGTGGGGCAAACACATCAGCACTGAGCACAGCTATGATTTGGACTCAACTACCTTTAATGAATGGCCTCTAATTTATGCAATGGCTGCATTCACCTTTGTGAAGTCAGGAGAGGTGGTTATATATATATATATATATATATATATATATATATATATATATATATATATATATATATATAAAACTTAAAAGTTAATTTATTAATATTGCTTTAACTCAAAATATCTCATAGCTTGCCTTAAAAAATATTTTAACGAATGAACAGGACTGGTTCGTATTAAAGGGGTTCTAAACCCAAAAAATTAAATTAAACTTACTAAAAGTTCTTCTCTGAGCATGTTGGCAATTTACATAAATTTCCAAATGAATTCTGAGATAACAACAGTTTTAGAAAGTTTTAGGCCTGGCTCAACAGCTCTCTTTAAAGAGATATCAGGGACCCTAACTGTCTATGCACTGACTGTATAGTCATTTACCCACAGGTTAGCCTGGTACTGACAGCCTAAACTGCTAATATTTAAGAAACGCTTAAATATGCTCAGAGTAATTTTCAAGTCACTCTTTGGGTATAGGTAGGCCACATTGGCAGCAAGGATATCACTATGCCCCAATTGTGATTTGATTTCAGATTCAATATGAATTCACTTTTGAGGCAATGATAGAGTCAAATGTAAAACTGTTGAATTAATGCTAAAAAGAGAATTGCTTTTCCCAACAAATTTCACAAGACAACAAATGTTATGGTGGGATCTAAAGTTCTCTAGTGTAGTTTTTAGAATGGGTCATTAAACACCCTTGGTAAAATAAAGTTCAGTAAGAACAACTGCTAAGCTTGCAGGGTGAAGGAAACACATTTCTCCGGAAGTTCATTTGGAGCTGTATGAATCAGAGCCGGACCAGGACATCTTGATACATGTCTTGCAGAATGCACGTGAATTCTGATTTCAGGGCGGAGTTTAATGTAAGGGCTTCAGTAGAGGCAGGGTTGCCTTTTGTTAATAATAAGTGTGTGGCTGTATTTAATCGAATAGATACTTACACGAAAGGTTGGAATTATAAATTATGGCTAGAAGTTTGGCATTTTATACTGAAATTACTGTACTAGCCCAGAGTATGAGTAGCACTTTTGCAGAAATGATCCAGGCCTTCAAACTTGTCTACAGCATCTTCTGATTTTGTAAGGTCATCATCTGAGTGTCAGTGACACTGCACAGGTTCAGTGGGCTCATGGCTCCAGAGACATGTAGGGGTCACCAGAAATTATCCAAATTATGCCCCAACTACCATCTGCACCCTGTGTTTCAGGCCAGATTAAGAACAGGGCTCCTTTGCACCCTGCTCTGTAACCTGCTACTGATGGGTAGGGGGCAATAGAGGAGATGCCTACATTCCACCCTCTTCATATGAATACAGTGCTGTTATGTGGACAGGCAGGATCTGCGTCCATAGTGTCTGACAGTGAAGCAGGGTAAAAAGTCTCAAAAACATGAAGCATTGTGTCTATTGATGCCCAAGAGCTAACCAAATCTATGTGGTATAATAAGGTCAATCAACCCGCTCTATTAGATTTTGATTATTCTCGCTGCCACCTTAGGTACATAATATCAAAGGCTATTGTGATATTAACTCTATAGTTAGTATAGATATGGGTATATAGAATTTTAATTAAAAGTAGGGAGGGGTGTGTGTATGGATGCTGGGTTTTCATTTGGAGGGGTTGAAATTGATGGACTTTGTCTTTTTTCAACCCAATTTAACTATGTAACTATGTAAGAGACAAGAGATATTAAACCATAAATGTGTCCAGTGTAAATGCTCGCAACCAACCAGAAGGTAGGGTGTACTAGCCAGCTATTTGAAAATCAAAACACTGGTTGATAAGGGTTACTAGACATCACCCAACTTTGTGACTTACAATTAGATTGTACAAACATAGAACTAGAACAGATACCTGCTTCCTTTGGTCAAGTGGCTATAAATAAGATATCCGCCAAAAAAGACCTCTCAGATGCATTGTGGTGGCAATCAAAACCAAGTTTCTGCCAAATGTGCCAGTTAAAATTTATAAAGTAAATGGGCATAGGATTTATAGTTCACAGCTACATATAAATCAACCATTTTATCAGTCCTCTGGAAAAGAAACTGCAAATGAAATGGACCAATTGGCACTCAATGTGTTTGCTGCGATTAAAATCACAAAGCTGTTTGTCCGAAAATGTAAATCTTTGTAGGAGTTCGGGAGGGGGAAAATCCTGTTTATGGAACACTTTGCCATTGATTCATACATCACTGGCTGTATACATTTAGACATTTTACAGGAAATAGCTGGCATACTCTTACCACAAATAAAGTACGCCATGTAAGTTTATCGAACCTTTCCCTGTTGGCAGAGACAGACAGAAATGGAATGCTCTCACTGGACCTCTTTCTTGCTAGGCTCAAAAGCGTAGGCAGAGGCAGATTTAATAATCAACATATTACCACTAAATCTAGAATAAATGGGAGACAATAAGGAATTATGAGATTGCTTAACTGTATTTTACCTTAAACAAACAAGTATCAGAGCATTTCTATAGTATGCATAAAAGCTCCTTTCTCTACATATTTTCTACATTTTTCATACATTGATTTTAGCTGAGGAATTTATCTTCTACCATCATGGAATAGCACCATGAAATGGAACCCATGGAGAAAAATACATTCTATGAATCCTAGAAATCGACACATATATGTGGTTTCATGGAGCAGAAACCTTTGGGGGTCAACTATGAAATGTGCAAAATCAATATATTTGTTTCTAGGGTTTAATACAATGAAACCGTCCACTAAACAGCATGTTGTATAAGGCTCCCTAGGCCCATCATCAGGTCTAGTAGAGAAATTCATATCAGCATATGAACATAGATAAAGAAAATAAGCTATTGATTTACAGATGATGATAGCTACCCCCTCCAGAACTCTTCAATACCTCTACTTGTTTGAGGGCTTTTACAAAAAAACTGGAGGGCTAAAGGCAGACAAAAAAGGAGTCAATTATAGTGACCTAGGGGCAAATGAAAACCTTATTGATCATTCTTATGTCAGGTTTTGAACTCTGGGGTGTTTGGTCCAGGGTCTATGCACTTTCCAGTTGAGCCACTGGAGGCTCTCACGGTTGTTTCTGATTAGTCCTATTTTCATATTCATTGTGTTCTGTCTGTTCCCTTGTTTCTGCCCACCTCATTAGTCTCATGTGTATTTCATCCCCCTAATCAGAACCCCTTATAAACCTGTCCCTGACCATAGTTCTTTGCTTGGTCATTGTGCATCCAAGCCCTGATCTTGTTATTCTGTGCTTTGATTCCTGTTTCTTGTTACCTGTTCCTGGATTCCTGTTCTTGAGATCCTCCCTTGTTCCTGATTCCCAGTCTTGCTCCAGTTCTCCCATTCCCTCCTCACCTGTCTTGTTGGATTTCCTGGTTGTGACCTTGGCCTGATTACTGGACTCTGTTTGCCTGCTGCCTGACCCGACCACGGCCTGTTTACTGGACACTGTTTTCGTCTGCCGAATCCTCATTTCTGACTGGTATATTATTATTGTTTTTTAATATTATCATCAACCACCTGTTTCGTTTTTGCCTCATTAAGCCTTATTTTCCTTTAACATGTCTCTAAGACTGCTATTTCTGGTTATACCCCTGGTTTACCACCATACAGGCTCCCATCCCATATTTAAGTTCAGTGTCTGATCCTTACAGTTTAAAGCATTTGTGTCCAGAGTCTGGTTGTGTTACAAATCTAGCGCCAGATCGTGGGTTCCAGGTACTGAGGGCAGACTTGCAAGGGAACAAGGAAGTCTGTCCTTACAAGTTGCCATAGGACAGGCTGCTTCCACCAGCACTCCCCCCTTCTGCCTGGCCCTAATAAATACTATATTTCAAAATGGAACACCAAGACATACAGCAATTTTTAAATGTACAAAGCAGGATTCAAAGTGACCTATACTTAATAATGACCACTGAAGTGTTGCTGTTATCATCTTGTCCTGTTGCTGCCATCTTGTCCTATTATACCTGCTATTTCCACAAACTAATATTATTATAACTATTATTATTACTACTACCCTGTAAGTCTCACTATATGTGGGTATGGGGGGAACCCTACAATACAATCAGATATATGTATCTGGGGGAGACTACTAAATTGGAATTTGATGGGGTACCATTCACTGCCATGTCTAGGGTCTTATTTTGCCTTAACCCATCTATTTACAGTAGAACTCAAAGCTATAAATCTCTCCACATGAAAGCGTTGTCATATTGAAAGACATCATGATGAAAAGGATATGTTGTTACAATAAAGTTCTTTCACTTGATTCCTTAAACAAGGCACTTGTGTATTTAATGCTCCAGTGAAGCATATATAAATGCACTGCTGGATGTTGTACTACAGTCAGCTGAATGTCTATCACGTGACAGCTTTGCAATCTGACCCACTTGCCCTGCATAAACTTTTCCCTACAATCTACAATTCTAAAGGTTTTTGTAATGTGTCTGCTATTTAGAATACTCTCCCTACCTGTGCAGCAATGCTGAGAAGACATTCAGTGGTCTACAGTGGAATACCAAAGAGTCACCTTGACCTGTTTCACTGAAAAATTTGTGAAACTGTTATTAATTAGCGAAACACAATGAAGTCAAAAGGCGTCAAAACTTTTTTACACAAGACAATTTTTTTGTATCAGCGAATTGTTTATTTTGATGACTTTTTTGTCGCTGTGAAATTTTTTGTCCAAATGCATTAAAGTGTATGGGCGTTTTTTCTTATGGCAACTCAGCGACAATTTTGTTTTGGCAACTTTTTGTGGCTGCATAAATTTTTGCGGTAGATTTTTGCCGCAGTTTTGCATATGATAAAATGGGGAATTTCACCGCAAATCCATGCCTGTTGAAGAAATTCGCTTATCACCAGTTACATACATAGAGCAGGAGTTACAATCAGTGGTAAAATGTGAGTCCAGCCCCAGAGACCAAGGTCCAGGGGCCCACCAGCCATGAGTCAAGGTAAGAACCTTACCTCAGACGGCATTGCCCCGCAAGTTACCAGGGGTGACAAAAAGCTGATTCTGATAACTTTAAGAGACTAGTTTCTGGTTTAAACCCCAACTGTGCTCTCTGCACTACTGATACGCCCCCCCCCGGACCCACTCCGAAGGAAGATGGTAAGAGTAGTGGGGGGTGGCATCACATGAGCTGCCTCAGGACAGCTTAGCGGCACCAATGGACCCTGCAAAAGTCCTCAAAGTTATGCCTCCATCCTCAAGAAAATTGCGCGTCCTTAAATGAGTCCCTATGCTGGTGGTAGGCGTTTCATCTGTCAATCAAGAACTTATCATGATGAACCCCAGAGCATGCCTAACCTGGTGGCTTGTCAATTTTATTATTATAACTTAGTGTCTATGCAAAAAAATTTTTTAAAATTTTTAGTTACAAAGAGGTTATATACTGTATTAAAGGTCGATTTTAGTGGTTTTAGAGGTTTTGGAAACCACGATGATTGCCATTGAATTTATTAAAAGATACGAACATGAAAAGTACAAGTCAATTAAAGAAAAAAGATACAAATATCTCTAAGACCTGTAAAAATTTTTAGTTTTTCAGTAAAAAAAAATCCAGACACTTCTAAAATTCTGATTGGATTAAAAATGGTCCGATAGGATCAGCACAGCTCCCATTGACTTCTAAAGTAACTCTACAACTTTTACTTGGCAAAGTTTGGTAGTAAAGGTTTCCGTGGTTTTTTTCCTTAATAAATTTAGAATTTTTAGAGCTTTTTAGAAATATAGGGAAACCATGAACTTTTTGAGATTCATGGGGAAAAAAAAAATCACACTTCGTTTGTTAGTAAAGGGAACACTAAATTTATAGTGTAACAGGGGACCAGAGAATGTGCATTGATCAAAACCCACTTTCTTTAATGTTTGTAGCTAACTTGGCCAGATTAATCACAATTCCATTGGATTTATGTATTTTATGTAGCCTTGGAGTGCTCCCACAACCCCCCCCCCCTATGTGTATTTATTTACGTTAGCAGAGTTGTTCTACAGGAAGAATGGCCAAAATTCCACACACACACACACACCTGTCCCTCTAATGGTGGTCTAATGCCTTTATAATGGATAGTGTTCTGGCTAGTGATGGGCTAATCTGAATTTACCACAAAATTCGCGAAAGGGCAAAAAATTCATAAAACGCATTGAAGTCAATGGGCGTCATAATAATTTTGAGGTCAATTTTGATGCGAGCGACAATTTTTATACGCGAAACTATTTGGTCAAAATGCATACAAGTCAATGGGCGTCCGAATAATTTTGATGCGCGTCAATTTTTATGGAAAATTTTACCACGCATCAAATTTCTTGGACGCAGCTGAATTTAGGACAACCATGTCGGGTTTACCTTGGCATAGTATGGTTGTTTGTCAATTTTTTTCAAAGTATACAGACTTGAACAGATACTAAATCACTATTATAAAAAGGGGCTAAGGAATGTGCATTGATCAAACCCTTCTCATATAAGTTGTGCCTCTATCTTTCAGCAAATCCACTTGAGTCATTATGCTAGTGGTAGGTTTTTCACCTGTCAGCAGTGAAGAAATTCTCATGACCCCCCAGAGCATACCTAACTTGCATGGCAAACAGATGGGGATCAGCTCCTCTCAGCCTCACTATAACTGGTGATTTCCTTAGCAAGGCAAGACAACTTCCTGCTCTATTACATTACTGTTGATGGAACCTTATATGTGGGCAGATGGGACTAGTTAACTAGATTTCCAAAAGTTAATACTAGATTTCCAGTCTAGAGCTTAGTATTTCACAGGTTGGGTCATGAATAATTTGGAATAAAGAATTAACAATAATCGTTTATTGGCTTTGGTAACCTACTAACAATTCACACGAAGACAGAAAGTTATATTAGCATATATCCTATGTATATATATACTGTGTACATATACCTCATTTTTCCTTACCACATTCCAAATATTAATATAATATTGTCTCATTATTATTCCTTTTAGTAATTGTTTGTGTTCCAGGTTTGTATAATGCATGGGAACTGGAGTTATCCAGATAAGAAATCTTCTGTAAAGTGGAATGTAACCCTATTTTGACCTATTTTGACTTAAACAAAAAAGTAACATGGGTTACTTTAGACCCTCTTTCATCATGGTTGGCCTTCTCTATGTGGAAGAAAACAAGTTAGGGTGTTTTGAACTATACCTCAACACTGCCAAAAAAAGATAAAGACTAAGAAAGGGACACCAGGTGTTCTTTAAATAGATAACCAAGGCTTTATTCAATATAAAACCCCACAGAGTTGCAGTACTCACAGCACATGAGGTAGTTCAGATAAATGCAGATACAGTAACAGGTTTGTAACCCTTTCGACACCCTTTTGTCGGTGTTACATTCCACGTGTGGCGCTTACCTGATGACATGGGACAAACCTGAGACACTCTGCAGTGGTATGGGGAGAGACTGGGTACCTGGTACTAGAGCAGTACCTCCACCTAGTGGGATCCGGGAATGCACCTACGGGTGGCCCCACTAGGAATACAGTAATAACACACAGTATTGGTTAAACTGAATAATGGTTTATATAAAATAACTGGCCAACTAATACATGCAGCACTCCGAAGCGGTGGCAATAGGGCCTCACTGCCTACCAAACTAAGAAAAGGCAAAGTCCTTTAACAAACAGTCTCTTTATTCTTCAGCGCCTCTTTTGCGTACTGTCCCATTAACCAGGATATTCACAAATCCTCTTTGGAAACTTTAGAGCTTTCTTCAGGTGAGGGCAGCACATTCAGTCATACAGTGCGACTACCAGCCCCTTTGGATGCTCAGATAGGAATCTCTGCTGGTTGTTCCTCCAGTCTGGATTCCTTTCACACTTTCTGTCTCTCCAGGCAAAGTATGTTGCTTCCCTGTGCCAGCCTGATCCAAATGAATGCAGCTCTCTATGCCAGGCTCTCTTCTTTTGCCACTATCTGTGACTTCCTTTTCCTGCCAGCCACTCACTAGCTGCTGTGTCACTTCCTGTTGCACTGAGATCACTGAATAGCTGGTTGCTAGGTAACAGCTTACAGCACACAGACACAGGATCTGGGCTTCTTCCCTTACAGGGATAAGAGCAATAATTTTGCACGGATTCCCTACAGGTGTTAGTAGATATAGCACAGAAGGCACCATGGTAGGAATAGCTTTGAGAGTTAAAAGGTTCACCTTCTAGGTTGTCAGTACATTATGTGGTCTGGATCACCTCCAGTCGATGTGGAATAGGGATAGAACAATAACCTGTTTCCCTTGTCAATACCGCATCCCTTCAATACAGGCAAGCAGAGCCTGGAAGACTGTTACTCCCCTCTATCCTCCTTGGTGGAGCTCAAAGCTGAGAGTGCTATAACAGTGCTATAACAGTGCTATAATGTCCTGCACACTAGTTCACTTCGTTCACGGGGTCCATGCCCCCACAACTTCTCTAAACGGGTTGTCACTTTAGGGCCTAACACTTCTGGGGCCTTGTTGATCCCCAGCTCCATGGAACATCTGCACAGGGCAACTGGTGCAGGCCAAAGAAAGACCTCCCCCTGCCAAACACTATATTTCAGTGAGGCAGGATATGGTCATATGCCTAAAGCCAATAAGAAAATATGTAAATTAATACAAACAGTTTTAGGGGCTTTTGTCCAGCAACAAGGGAAACAAAGCACTGTAGAGAAATGAAGCCATAGGGGCTGTTAACCTTCTGGGTCCCTACAGAAGCACTATTCCTTCAAGCAACAAATCCAATGGAATTTTTTCACCATTGATATGGATTTATGCTAGCAGAGTTACCATTAAGTATTGTCTTATTACTTCAGTGTAAAACCAAATCAATCAAAAGTAAAAGTTTATTTTAAGAGGGCACTATGGGAAATGACCCAGAAGAGTACTCTTCTGGGTCCAGTTCCTTGAATGACATAGACCAAAGATAAAGTCTTGATTACAGATTAAAAGGGGGGATGGACAAGTACAGGCAAAACAATGACTTGTGCTTTATGAAACAGATTATTTTTTCCAGGGGCTGTCCCAGTTTACAGTTAATAATCAGAAAGGAATAGTTCCCCTTCAGGAGTAAATGATAAACAGTTATAGACAGGGATTTCATCTTTCTTTTGATCATCTGGAAGTCAACTAGATATCAAAGCTATCAACAAGTAATATGTAAATATGGTACACTTATGGTACACTTCAAACAAAATTATCCAAAAATGTATGGTTAAGTCTGATTGGTCACAGACAGTTCAATCCCATGTTGAAAGTCTGTCCACATATGTGTTTGGAAAACTGCTCTTCACAGTTTGGGGGAGAACCATGAGGTTCAGATATACAAAAATGGTTTTGAACTCGTCGTACTTAGGGGCTAATGCTAATTAATTCATCCAAATAAATTCTCAAGAGTGTTTTCTTCTTCACTCCTAGATCATAAGCATGCATATTTAGCCTTATCTTACTTAATGAGATCTTCACAGAAGGATAAAAGACCTATGTTGAGATACCAAGGGTTCAGAACAGAAGTGGTTCCAAATTAGAATTTCTGTGCTGAGACTGAGCAGAGGATGAAGAGGAACAAGCCTTAGATACTGTTCTCAAATAAGTTTTCATATTCTCTATTGTCTTAGAGAAAAATAAAGTCCTCAACTATTGAGAGATTTGTTGGGGGCTAGCTTCACATAGAAATCAGCTGCAATCCTGAGACAGGGGCATAAGAATTGTTGGGCACAAACATAGATATGTGCTACAATTCTGAGACAGGAGTTACTAACATGCTATACTGTATATACATATACGTACATGCCTTGATTTCCCCTTTTAAGAAAACATCTGGGAGAGGAAAATAGAAAGAAAGCCATAAGCAGAGATGCATAAAATCATAGCCTTTAAAAAAAGTCTTTTAAACCCAGCAGTGGAGAAATTGAACAGTAGAAACAGCACTAACGGTCCCTGCAGGAAGAAATCCTTCAAACTTTTTGTACCCTTAACCCTCAGTTCTGGTCTCAGCATGGTCCAGAACCTGCTTCCAACTAGGTAAAATACCCCCACCCTAGGAATGTGCTTAGATATTAAGTTAATTTCCTGCTCTAGCCTGGCATACATGGTCTTTCTTAGTCTTCTGCTGCAGTACTGTCTTGCTCTAGAAATGATGTCATTTGGACTGTTATACAGTTTCTTGCAAGATTAAGTCTAATGCTTCTGGACTTTTCTTGAATCTTGACAACTCTGTAAGCCTAAGGAAACCATTCTTCGTTTGGGCAACCAGCTCTTAGATGGTCATCAGTGAGACCTCAAGATTCCTGGAAATTTGGCTCTGCTGTTTCCTGATCTTCCCCAAAATGACAGAAAAAAAGTACAGCTGGTCTGTTACCTTTCATAACCTTTTATTTGGTTTCCTTTCCTACCAGGGAAGGATCTGCCTTAATAATTGCCTTCTGTTAGCCTACTTGAATCATTTTCTACTTCATATAAACTCTACTGTCTTACTAACTCTGCTCATACGTCTGCAAGTACTTTGGATTAGCACATTTTTCTTCATTCTAACTTTCACCTCCTCAGTTTAGCACTTCTTTCCTCATAGCATCCTCTGTTTCTCTGCAGTAATTTGTTAACTGTAACAGTTAGCACTTCCATTGGCCAGGCCTCCTCAGCTGTTTATCCTTTTCATTAATAAATGGGTTTAAATGTTTCCACTAGGCATGTTTGTTTTATTTCTATGAGCAAGGCGTCTAATTTAGTGCTAGTTTGTGGTTTTGCTATTTTATATAATTATAGTTACCTTCCATTCATTCTATCAGCTCATTAACAAGTTATGTACAGTAGGAATGCAATTATTTTTCGTTCATTTCACCTCAGTTAAATCCAAGACAGCAAAACACCATTTTTCATTCCACGCCAATAACCAGCCATAACTTGTACAATTATACTTGTCCAGGGCCGTCCAACTGGAGGCTCGTGAACCAGGCAAGGATTTCTATAGTCTCCAGCTTGTTTAAAAGCTCCATAGACTTCCCTGTATGAAAACATGATTTTAATTTAATGTGGCCCTTGAACAAACCATATGAATAATTGGCCCACTATGGGGTAAATTTATCAAAGAGTGAAGTTCCGCCACTAGAGTGAAATTCCGCAGCTCTCAATTCATTTCTATGGGATTTTGAAAGGCGTATTTATCAATGGGTGAAGTGAAAGTTCACCCTTTGATAAATACGCCTATAAAAATCCCATAGAAATCAATGGAGAGTGGTGGAATTTCACTCTAGTGGCGGAACTTCACTATTAACTTCACTCTTTGATAAATATACCCCCAAGTGTCATGTAAGTTGGGCAGCATTCTACTAGTCCATCTGCTCTGTATCAAATCTGCTCTATGTATTCTATGTTGTGCCTCATATAATCAGATTTTCTCTAAATTCCTGATCCTATTTGGCTTTTTGAGTCTCATTCTTTCTGAGATTGTTATGCGATATGGCAACCAACACTCTTCAGGATGATCCAATTGTTTTTCCCCTAAGTCAACTGATCCTAGTGGCTTCTAGGCAGACTAGTTAGGAGATGACTGCATTAACTTACCAATTTTTTCCTTTCTTTATGGGACTTTCATATCTGTCCTATAGATTTTGGCTTAATATCAGTTTGGCATGAGAAGGGCCCCATACACAGGCCAACAAGCTGGGGTCTCAGTCAGGATGGTTGGCAGCATTTATAGACACAAGTATTTAGCCTACTGTACATTTAGAACTAATGCTTGCTATAAGCCCAACCCTACAATCCTCAGGTGATTACTGTTGGATTTAAGACTGGAATGATGGAACACCAGGAAAACACTTGGTGGTTCGTGACCCTTATGGGCCATGCCGACCCAGGCTTGCTACCCAATCAGCCGCCAGAACCTGTGATGCAACGTCGACATGACACAGTGCTGTACATTGGGAGGAGGGTCATGTTGGTTGTTGAAGTCCCACTGGGCCCCCAATTCCTTAGTTCAACGCTGACCAAGACTATTACCGTGGAATTTTAAGCTACGGTTCATGTCCATTTTCCATATGGAAAGCTAATCCTCATTTAGATGATAAAAGTACCACCAGATACAACAATTTTCAAGAAGTTTAGATTTAATATTTTATTTAAAGAGAGGGAATCGATATAATAGACATATACACCCTTTCATATTGAACAATTCACCATCCTTGAGAGTCATGCAGATTTTTCGCAGCCTGCAAGCCTGGGTAACGAATACATGTATAAATAGAAACCTAGTAAATGCTGATTTGTTGGTTAGAATCACATGTGAGTGACATCACATAACAATATAAATGCTTAAACAGAAACCAGAAGACTGAGTTTCGGACCACACAAGCTCAGAACACAGGCAGAGCTGCAGTGACATATACACAGAAACAAAGATGAGCTGAGCTGCGTTTTGAAACAAACCAGTTCTTTCCTGGAAATGAGCTTCCAATTCCAGGTTTAAATTATAGCTTATTTGGCTCTCCGTCCATCTATAACAGTATCTAGACAATCTCCATTGTGATTAAAAACATTCCATATTTGTAATTCACTTCTCTAATCAGAATTATCACTAATATCTCTTGTTTGACAAGGAAAAAAACACGCGATGACTTCATCGATTTCGTTGTAATAACTTTCCTAAGAAGGTTCATTACACAATCTGTTGTTATAGAGTCTGATCCCCCTCTTTAAAGGTTAAATATACACATTAACAAATATATACGATGTGTGACACTATGGGGCAAATACACTAAAGCGCGAAGCTGCTAACGCTACCGCAAATTCGCCAGCGTGACGTCATTTTGTTACTTCGCAGATTAACTAGCGGGCGATGGCGTAAATTCGCTAGCGAAGTGGACCTACTCTAGCGCTACTTCACACCCTTACGCCAGGCGAAGTTGCACTATGGTGAATGGGACGTAACTACGATAATTCACTAACTTGCTAAGTCCCAAAAAAATGCTGGCGTCTTTTCCTTTTTTAAGGGTGATAGGCTGAAAATGATTGTAAATTTTTTTGGGGGTACCCTCTTTACCCCCTACATTTCCTAACATATGACACATAAACTATACAGTGGGCTCATGTATAGGGCAAAATAACAACTCTATTTTATTTTATGAAGCTTTCCCAGGCTTTTCTAGTGTAATGTACCTATTTGCTGCTACATATACGTTCATTGTACTTTAACTTGGCGGCGTATGCAAATTAGGCATCGCTAGCGTAACTGCAAAAAAAAAACAGTGCTACTGAAAAATTAGTGTATAATTCTGGGATATTGTGGTCACAGGCAGGATTCTGAGCAGCAGTCTGGGTTTAATAAAATAGAAACATTCTGGTGCAGACAGTATGGGTGGAGAGGTGGTCTTTGTGGGTATCTTTAACACAGAAGCCCCAAGCTGTACACCTGCCTAAGACACTCTATAAGGGACAAATTTTATTAGGTACAAATTTTCATTTCACAAAGATTTTCCATACTTCGCGCAACTACTTCAGACATTACTTAGACATTAAGAAAGAAGGACGGCACTCATTGCCTATGATTAAGGGAGTGATTCCCGAAACGCGTAGGGCGTTGGATCCTTGCATGAGCTTGGAATAAAAGTATATTCCATGTACTGGAGTGCCGTCCTTCTTTCTAAATGTCTAAGTGAATTTCAGCAGTGGGGACGCTGCGGACAGAGCACCCGATTGGAGCAGCAAATAGGGAGAGTGAACTTGGAGCGGTCCCCCTTTGTGAAGTTTAGTACTTCAGACATTAATTTGACACGACTATGCTTATTCATCCAAATGCAAACATTTATCTAAGCAAATGAACACTAGTGTAAATTCAGCAGTGCGAAAGTTTCTTAGCGAATTTTCTCTAGAATTAATTTCTTCCTAGCGAAACTTCATAAACATACTTACGCTTATGTCAATTTAAATATGGCGGCTACATAAAGGTCATGGGTCATATGTATTCATTAGTGATGTTGGGGAAATTGCTGGAAGTGGCCACTTATTATTATTAAAAATGTCCAAGGAAGCAAAATAAAGACAAAAGATCCTCTATTGTCATAAAAATGAGCCCACCCTTAAAACAAACGTGGCATGAGCTTCATTTGATTAAAAAAGTGTAAATAACATATATTTAACAGTTACAACTTTTAAACATAAACGCCAGAGTTATTATTTTTTATGACTTTTTTTTGAATACAGGATATGATGTCAATGACATAGTAATGTTGAGGATGTAGCTTCATCTTAACAATTCACCAGGTAGAACCAGGAGAAGTAGACTTTGGCGAAAAGGGTAATGTATTGGAAAGTTTAGACTTTGATAAATTTGAGGATTAAAGATTGTCGCCAGAGTGAAAATTTGCCTGCTGAAACAGTGTGAATTGGCTGTGTAGCCATGTTTTATAAATACTACATCATTGCAAGGAGTAACCCAGTGTCATAACTACCGGGGGAGCAGGAGGTGCGATTACACCAGGGCCCATATGCCCGCGGGCCCGCCAGCAGTTCTTGTGCCCGCATAGAGCCAAGACGATTACTTCCGGAGGGGGTGGGGGGGTGGCTGCACGGCTTGCCCCTGGGCCTGACGCCGCTTAGTTACATTACTGGAGTAACCTGGATGTGGGCAGAGAAGGGCTAACAGTGAAATGTCTCAGATAGCAATGGTATTCCTGCCGGCATAGTAGTATTGGCTGCCTGTGAGCTGGTTCATGAATATAAACTGTGTGACTTCATTGCATACAGTCATATTATCCTGATTTCTTCTGTCCTGTGATGGGTGTGTGCAGAAGTGAGCTTTTGAGCATTGTGGTTTCTATTTTGTGTTTTCTTAGTATTAAATTATTCATGATGTTTACCCTGAATGACATTAGTCTACAGTAAAGAGAAAAGTATGGCCAGTAAAACGGCATGGTGACAGTCATTTATGCAAAAGTTAGTATACAGTGTATGGGTAATATATGATTTAGTTCTTAGTGGTATGTGTATCATACAAAAACAGAAGAAGCAAGGCAAAAACCCGAGTGTGGCAAATCAGCACATGAAATATCTATGGAGATTGTCATTCATCCATGTCATGATATACAGTATTTAGCAGAGCTGAAACTTAAGCAACTGGACTTTCTGAGTTTCCTTGAAAATGATATAAGCACTAATCGGAGCTGCTTGGAATTAAAGAAGCCTCTTGGATGAGTGGTGAAACTTTTTTTAAAGAAAACTTAGAGAGGCAAATTCACTAACCTATGCAAATTCTCCAGCGACGGCTTTGCAACATCACAACATTTCGCTAGGCATAGATTCACCAGGACAACGCTAATTAACTAAAATCCGAAATTGCGTCCAGGGCACCAAACTCTGGTGAAGTTGCGCTAGCGTTACTGCGCCAAGCAAATCGTAGTTGCGCTAGCGTTGGCTAGTTTGCATACGACAGAAAGTTAATGTTGAATGGACGTATATGTTGCATCAAATACATTACACTACACTAGCCCAGGGAAACCTTCATAAAATAAAATAGAGTTGTTATAATGCCCTACACATGTATAGTTTATGTGCCATACTGGTAGGAAATGTTTAGGGGAGCCCCGGTACCCAAAATAAAATTTACAGACTTTTGCAGTCTATCACCCTGAAAAAACTAAAAGACGCCAGTGTTTTTTGGGACTTAGAAAATTTTTCAGCTAAAAATTGAAGAAGCCTTATACATTCCATTGCACTTCGCCTGGTCTGAGCTGGCGAAGGCAAGTCTGGTGGAACAGGTAACATTCAGTAAAATGCACATCTTTGTGACTTTCACTCTGGTTCTTTCGCCAGAGCAAAACTTCGCCTGGTGTAAGAGTGTAAAGTAGCGCCAGAGTCTTTCTTCTTCGCTAGTGAAGTTATGCCAGCACCCATTAGTAAACCGGCGAAGTACCGAAACAACGTCACGCTGGTGAATTTTCGATAACGTTAGTCACTTCACCCTTTAGTAAATTTGCCCCAGAATGTTGCTTTAGACTTAACTCTACTATTTATTTAAATGATAAATATGAGATCCTGTGATATAAAAGGGAACAGCACTGACCTTTTTTTTTATGGTTTATTAGATGTAGTACAAATGGGACTTTTAAGATCAGAATTCCAGTAAATACCCAATGAGAAATGTACAATGAGAAAAATGCCTGTAAAAACACTTGCATTTTCGGCTTTTTTTGGTTAAGAAGAACAAAGTTTCCGAGTCATTTTCTTGAAGGTATAATCTCATAGACCTTGCTTCAATGGGCACCTTCAACTCAGGGATATTACTTATCACACATGCAACATAAAGATTCTCCAAAATGTATTGTTCAAGTTCCTATGACCACTCCATGACATAGTCTGCACCAATCAGACATCCCTACCAAGGCAGTCTAACTTCACCTTCACTTGAAGACCTATCAGAATACTCCCATATCCTGTATGTTCCATAGATCTTTTCATGGAAATTATTAGTACAGATGTCTTTGCTTAAGGTTGGAGAAGACTGACTATTATAAATATTTTCTGGGTGGGGTGAGAAGTACAGTTGTATGACAAACTGCAAGCTAATGTGAGGGGAGCAAAGAAGCTCCAAGTTAAAGGTCTTATATTTTTAGGGTTGCTACCTGTCCTGGCTTTTCTTGAATGATGAATCGGTCAACCTATCACTGATCACTGTGTCATACTCTGGACCAAGGCCAGAACTAGGGGTAGGCAGAGTAGGCATGTGCCTAGGGCGCAAAGCTGGGGGGCGCCAGGCACGTACCTGCTCTGTTGCCTACCCCATTGTCCGGTCCTGTCTCTCCCCGACTGCCGTGGATATTTTTCCATAATTGTGTTTCTGCGCATGCGCGCATAGTTTCGCGCATGCGCACCATAGCGCAGCTTCGCACATGCGCAACAGAGCAATCACTCAGCCGGCGCCGTGGCCGGCCAGGTTGCCTAGGGCGCCTGGCTGGGTTGGCCCGGCGCTGTTCTGGACCCCAGAGTGTCATAAGTCTGCCAAAGGGCATTACTATATTCTCATTCTCCTGGACTTATCTTCAGCTTTTGATACTGTTAACCAATTATTTTCTAATGCAAGTTTTCCATTCAATTGGTATCCATGATCAAGCTGCATCCTGGTTCTCTTCCTACCTTTCTGACGGCTCCTTCTCTGTTTCTTTTGCAAACAAATCCTCTCCTCCTATTCATCTTAATGTGGGGGTGCCTCTGCACTTGGTCCTCTGTTGTTCTCCTTGTACACTCTCTCTTTAAGAAACCTTATATCTTCATTTGGCCTTTAATATCACTTCTATGCCAATGACATTCAGATATATTTAGACACTCCCTCACTAACCTCTGATGTTCAAACCCAGATAGCAGACTGCCTAGTAGCTATCTTTTCCTGGATGAACCAACGCCACCTCAAGCTCAACTTGGCCAAGACTGAGCTCATGATCTTTCCAACCAAACCGAGCCCTTCTCTTCCTTTCACCATTACTATGGCATGACTATTAACCCGGTTAACTCAGCATGCTGCTTAGTGATCGTCTTCGACCAGTCCCTCTCCTTCTCTAATCAAATATACTGCCAAAACCTGTAGTTTCTTCCTCCGCAATATAGCCAAGATTCACCCATTTCTTTTACAAACAACAGCCAAAACACTAATCCGTGCCCTTATCTTATCCCATTTAGACTATTGCAATCTCCTCCTAACTGGTCTTCCTGACTCCCATCTTTCTCCCCTCCAATCAATCTTAAAGGGCATGTAAAGGCAAAAAAATAAAATCCCATTTTTACTTTCTTTAATGAAAAAGAAACCTATCTCCAATATACTTTAATTAAAAAAATGTGTACCATTTTTATAAGAAACCTGACTGTATGCAGTGAAATTCTCCCTTCATTTACTGCTGTGGATAGGAATTGTCAGATGGTCCCTAACTGATGAGCAGGGAAACAATCATACTTATGAACAGCAGGGGGAGCCCCCACTTACTTCCCAGCCATGCAGAACTCAAGCAGCTTTGTTTATGACGATCCCTAAGCAGCCCAGACCACACTGAGCATGTGCACAGTCTTAAGGTGGCCAAACACGGGCCAATAAAAGCTGCCGACATACCGTGTCGGCAGCTTATTGGCCCGTGTATGAGGCCCCCCGATGGGCTTCCCCGATCGAGATCTGGCCGAAAGTCAGGCAGACGAAAAATCCCATCGGATCGCAGCCGCATCTATTCGTTGATGCGGTCCTGCGATCCGACCGCCCATTACTATTCGATAGGATCTGATCGTTGGGCCCTAGGGCCCATGATTGGATCAGCCCGATATTGCCCACCTCAAGGTGGGCATATCTGGGATAGATCCGCTCGTTTGGCGACATCGCCACCTTTAGTCTTGCAAAGATGTTTAACAAAGTTACAAGATGGTGACCCCCTGTAGCCAACTTTGAAAGTATAAATTATTTGTTTGATTAGGCTTGTGGTGCAGTAAGTTCATGTTTATGTTTAGTATACAAAATACAGCATTTCTAGCCTTATTCTATTTTAGACTTTACATGCTCTTCAAACTCTGCTACCAGGATCCTTCTGCATTCTCCTAAAAGGGAACCTGCTCAACCCCAACTAAAATCCTTAGCATGGCTGCCTGTTAAGCTAAGGATAGCATATAAAACCCTTCTACTAACATTCAAAGCCCTTCACTCCTCTGCTCCTCACTACATTTCTTCTCTTGTCTCACTATATGTTCCTGGTCATCTTCTCCGCTGTTCTCACACAATCCACATCCAATGCCACCTCTTGTATCAAACCCTGTCCCTACTGACTATGCCTTACCTTGTGCACTTTTTCATCTCCAATTTGTGCTTGTATGTTAGCCTCCCATCAACTTAGACTGTAAGCTTTACGGGGCAGGGACCTCCTTCCCACTATGTCTCTTACCATATAGCACCACATAGCACTTATGCTCTTTGTCCTAAAATTCTGTATATTCTGTATATATTTATTATGTAATTTGTCTCCCCTATGTATACTTTTATATATATTGTACTTTTATGCACTGTACAGCGCTGCGGCTCTTTAACAGCACTTTACAAATAAAGTTATACATACATACATATGTACTATGTATCTCTAAACATATTCTTTTGTTTTTTTTTAAAAAAAAAGAGCTTTACTAATGCAAACTAGTTAAACTGCTTTCAAAGTCAAGGGACTAAATAACAAATACAGTATGTGTATTAAATTAATAAGCAGCATCAATTCTGCCTGAGCCTAAACCATATGACAAGCTTGCTTTGTAGTTTTCATTTCCCAACAGAAAACATTTCATATGTTCCATTGCTCCACAAATGTTCAACACATATTTCAACCACACTTAGCAAGAAATGCTACTCATGTTTTTTTGGTTTATTCGATAAACTATCAGGAGTTTCTAAAATAAATAGGTCAACACTTTTATGAATGCACAAACGGATCTCCTAATAAATATTTACAAGGCAGAGTATAAAGAGTAGTCAAAACAATGGATAAAGTCTAGCTTACAGAAATAATTTCATACCATATGGATTTTGGAAAACAAGGTAATAAATAAGGAATATGTACATTAGTTTTTCTGGTGTAATCTTGATGCAACTTGACATCAAGCCACAAACATCTAGAAATGGCAGCAATGTCAAATATTAATTAACACTTTTAAAAATTAATATTATTTATTTTATTTATTAATTTTTGAGCAAAAAATAAAACCCTCCACTTGAATAATCTCAACTATCATTTACCCCCCACGATTTTGCATTTTTCACAGGATTTTTATATTTTAGAGAAATTTTGATTGGCTTAATCTGGATCATGAGGGAAAATATCCAGACGAAAAATGCTCAAATAATCACCATTAAGTAAAATCTTTTTTTTTTCACATTCAAGAGTTTTTTTCCTGCAATTAGAGATTTAAGTAATTGCTTAAAATACCCAATGATTGCAATTTTTGCCATATTGCCATATTTTTATGGCAAACTTGGAACTGCCAAAATTAAATAAATCTGACCTTTAGAGATAAGTGATAAGAATAATTGTAATATATTGTGCACAGGATTTGTCAGTTCATTGCCATTTTTATCGTTTATAAAATGAGGGGTACCCAAAGCCAGGATTTGGTGGATAACAGCTGCATTCTTGTTGCATTGTTGCATTCTGAAAGGGAGATGCCTTCAAAATTTGTGTCATTTTAGAGGGTTTTTTTCTCCTTTGATTAATTGAATGTTTACTTATACTTGATTGAATAAAATGATGTTTTGAAAAACATTCTTACATTTTGCCTGGGACAACTCTCACAGATTTCTACAGTAGATGAACGTGGCAGCTTTTTGATGCCACATTTTAGATTTAGGGGCTGATTCACTATGGGTCAAATATCGAGGGTTAATTAACCCTCGATATTCGACTAGGAATTGAAATCCTTCGACTTCGAATATCAAAGTCGAAGGATTTAGCGCAGAAAATTCGATCGAACGATCGAAGGATAATTCCTTCGATCGAACGATTAATCCTTCGAATCGTACGATTCGAAGGATTTTAATCCAACGATCGAAGGAATATCCTTCGATCAAAAAAAGTTAGGCAAGGCTATGGGGACCTTCCCCATAGGCTAACATTGACTTCGGTAGCTTTTATCTGCCGAACTAGGGGGTCGAAGTTTTTTTTAAAGAGACAGTACTTCGACTATCGAATGGTCGAATAGTCGAACGATTTTTAGTTCGAATCCTTCGATTCAAAGTCGTAATCGAAGGTCGAAGGTCGAAATAGCCCATTCGATGGTCGAAGTAGCCCAAAAAAACCTTCGAAATGCGAAGTTTTTTTACTTCGAATCCTTCACTCGAATTTAGTGAATCAGCCCCTAAGAGTTTTGTTTTATTTTGCTTAATAAAACCCTAAAATTTGAGTTTCTCAAGCAGTTTTAGCTCAAGCAGACTCAAATCATAGAAACAAATTCTAATTCATAAATCATCCTTAATGTTTTTATTGTAGAAAGGTATTGAGGTAAGATAGAACTTATTAGGAAAACTGAATATACCTTTGGCAGCCACTCGCCAAGATGCTTCTGCTGCATTTGCACCCGATGCATTAAAAGAGAAGGAAAGGCTGAGTTAACTCAGGGGTGCCAAAAGTTAGGCTCCCCCAAGTGTTTGTATTTACTTACCTGACACCCCGGATCAGTGCTCCTATCAGCAGAAAGCTGCACCGGCCTGGTGGTTTCTCCAGTGAGCACCAACGAGTGATTGGCTTCCTTCTTCTTTCTTTAAATTTCCCAGGGCAGACGCATGCACAGTAGGAAGAAATAGATGTTTTTTTTGTTAAAGTTTGGCTTTTCGCACTACTGCGCATGCGCATCCGACCTGTAGAAAGAAGAAGAAGGAATCGACCACTCAGTGGTGCTGGCTGAAAGTACCCCAGAGTTTCAGGTAAGTATATATATATGATCACTTAGGGGTGCCTTACTTTTGGCATCCCTTAGTTAACTCAGCCTTTCCTTCTCCTTCAAAAAAGCATACAATTGCGCTTGTGTTTGGTTACAAATTGGCTTAAAGTAGCATTTTCAGAGTGGTGGTTGCATGACAAGTCAATGAGGCCAAAAGTTGAGGCAGTTTTCTGTTTTCTGTTCCTGTTCTGTTGAGGCAGTTTTCATTGCCCATGCTGCATATTTAGAGATGGGAGAAAGGTGGAACGTTCCCTTTCCCAAAAATGTGGACAGCAGCCCCTACTCCAAAAAAAAAAATTTCAAATAATAATCTTTCTTGGTTAACTTATAAATAGCCAAAAGAATCAAAAACCATATGCGTTGAACCATACAGGCTGCTGAATACATTTTTTGGAAATATGCTGGAAGTTCTGAGAACACTTGAGGACTGTACAGCCTCCCTGAATACAAATGGTGAGCTGGGAGCAACTAAATTTTGTATTGTCTACTCCTTAAATGTTGCCTTTTCCTTTCCCTGTCATCTAGATTGTCAGACTTTGAATAAGGAATCTCCTGCTCCAGACTAGCTGTACTTTGCACCTTATACTTGATTTATACTCTAGCACTTGAGCCTAGGGCAATGGTACATCTCTTCACTGGTTAATTCAATAGCTATTCACACATAAATTACACAAGCACAAATATTAAAACATATTTTTTGCAATAGTTCACAGGGGAATGAGAATTAGACTGTTGCTTCACTCAATTTGGCTTTCTGTCTAAGAGAATCACAGTAAGAATTTGGCTTTGGTTAGAAAGCATCATATTATACTCAACAAAATTTTCACATATTTCAAAAATCAATTGAATTATTCAGAGCTCTTTCTTCTAATATATATTGGACTTGTCTTTTATACCACAAGTATTTCAGCCAACATTGTAAGGTTTTGTGTTATTATGTTGTAAAATCCACACATTTCTTCACAAGTTGATTTATATTTGAATGATTACCAAAGTTTTATATTACATAGGAAAAGAAACTCAAAAATAAACCAAAAACAACTGTATTTTAAGGTTTAAAGGATAAGGCAATGTTGGTATTTGCATGTTTCATGCTCCATGTGCCTGATGGTTGCGCTGTTCCATGTGCCTGATGGTTGCACTTCTCCATGTGCCTGATGGTTGCGCTGCTCCATGTGCCTGATGGTTGCGCTGCTCCATGTGCCTGATGGTTGAGCTGCTCCATGTGCCTGATGGTTGCAATTCTCCATGTGCGTGATGGTTGCGCTGCTCCATGTGCCTGATGGTTGCGCTGCTCCATGTGCCTGATGGTTGCGCTGCTCCATGTGCCTGATGGTTGAGCTGCTCCATGTGCCTGATGGTTGCAATTCTCCATGTGCGTGATGGTTGCGCTGCTCCATGTGCCTGATGGTTGCGCTGCTCCATGTGCCTGATGGTTGCGCTGCTCCATGTGCCTGATGGTTGCGCTGCTCCATGTTCCTGACGGTTGCGCTGCTCCATGTGCCTGATGGTTGCACTTCTCTATGTGCCTGATGGTTGCGCTGCTCCATGCGTCTGATGGTTGTGTTGCTTCATGTGCCTGATGGTTGAGCTGATCCACGTGCCTGATGTTTGCACTGCTTCATATGCCTGATGGAACATGTTCACAGGCATAAATGTTCCATCCAGAGAATCCCCCACTTCTGCTTTCTATGCTCTACTGTACCATTCACTAAAGGTGAAGCATGCCACATGGGTAGCTACATTTAGGAGGTTATTTCTCAAAGTCTGATTTTATCTCAACATTTTCTGCTTCAAACGCTGATCAAATCCGCTCGGGTTTTATACCTGTATTTATTATTACATTTTCCAGAAAATTTGCTTTGCTGGAAAAAATTCGATTTTCATGATTTTTTCAGATTTTTCACCCGAAACCTCCAATTTCTTATGCTTTTTGCCCAAAAACATTGGTATTGCACAAAACCCAGTGCACATCAAAAAATCATTGGGACTTCTCTCATTGACTTATATGCAAGGTCTGATATGCTGGATTTTCTGATTCAGACTTTTCCATCCTCAGGGTTTAATAAATTCAGAAAAATTTGTGATGTGTGACACAAATTTTTCGGGATTTTTGCATTCAGAGTTTAGTAAATAACCTTAATGTTGATAGAGTGGCCTTAATACACATTTGTTAATTCCTATTTTTTGCCATTAATTTTACCTTAATAAAGAGCATGTACTGTAGATCCATCAGCAGTATGCAGACAGCAAAAGTCAAAAGCAGGAGAAATTACTCTACCCCTATCAAAAATAATCCCTTCCATCCTCTGTTACCAGTAGAAAATGCCAGGGTTGGACTTGGCTGGCGGGACACAGGGAAAAAACTGATGGGCTCTGACCTTCGAGGGCCCCACCAGCCCAGGCCCACAACCCAGCCGCTGCTTATGACCTCCCTAACTGGCCCCTGCCGGTACCGTAAGAATAAAAAGGTAGGAGCGGGGGTTGTGGCTCAGGAAGGGAGTCAGAGGGGACCTTTGCAGCTGCAGCAGGGGGGTTGTGGGGGGGGGGGGCCCTGAGGTAGCAGCCCCATTAGGCCCCGGGACCCCCATTCCGATTCTGGAAAATAGGGTCCAGGATCCTACAGTCTGAAGGCTGAGCAGTGGTGGAAAGACAGCAGGTATATTTAATATAAGTTATATATCAGAAGTTTAGAATGAACTGTATGCACCCAGATAGCTAAAACTCTGCCCTTTGTGTATATTACCCTGACACACTGAGCCTAAACCAGTTTCATAATGTACAAGTTATGCCATTTTCACAAAGCACAAATTATTTTTTTTCTTTTTTCAAATCAGAAAGTAAACTCATTATTGCACTCCATGTTTCTCTGCAAGAAAACATCCAACAGATTGTATGAGAGCAGCTGGATGGGGAAAAAATGCCAAAGATCACGCCTGAGAGAATAAACACATAATTTGTGAGAAAAAGCTCTCCCACGGTTGTCTTGTAGAGGTGCCGTGTAGTGATGGGCGAATTTATTCGCCAGGCCCGAATTCGTGGCGAATTTGCGCGATTCGCCGCCAGCGAATAAATTCGCGAAACTCCCGCGAAAATTCGCGGAAAAAATTCGCCGGCGTCAAATTTTTTTTTTCGAAAAACGGGCGCCGGCGTCAAAAACGAGACGCCGTTTCGCGAATTTTTCACCGTTTTGCGAATTTCGCGCGAAATTCGCGAATTTTTCGGCGAAGCGAAACGGCGCAAATTCGCCCATCACTAGTGCCGTGGAGCAATGCAGCGTGGGACACAAATTCGTGTAACACGTAATTTATCCTGTATAGAGCATAAAGTATTTAAGCACCATAAGAATAAATCAATATATTACTGGTATGGGACCTGTTATTCATAATGCCTGGGACTTGGGGTTTTCCAGATAAGGGATCTTTCTGTTATTTTGATTTCCATACCTTCAGTCTGCTTAAAAACATTTAAACATTAAATAAACACAATAGGATTGTTTTGCCTTCAATAAGGATTCATGCAGCTTAGTTAGCAACAAGAACTGCTTTTTATTATGGGAGATAGTCTTGCCGTAATCCGGAGCTTTATGGATAATGGATTTTTGCATAAGGGGGTCCTATATCTGTGTATTTAATAATTTAGAAAATGATCACTGCCCAAACACTGTACACCCCCTCATTGGCGTAATTGTACTTATAATTATGATAACATGCCAAGTATATGCTGACTCTTTGGGGGATATCTATTAAAGTCAGAATGCCAAAAACTCGAAAAATGTAAGGGTTTTTTTTTTATTATAAAATCCACAATTTTAGTGGAAAGCAAAACTCACATTTTTGGAGATTTATTATACCCAAAAATGGAAAAAGTCAGAATCCGAAAATCCGCCATCTCAGACCTAGACTGGTGTGGGGTGGTGATGGGCGAATAAAATCGTCAGGAGCGAATTTGCGGCAAATTTCCACGTTATGTCCCGGGGAATAAATTTGTGAAACTGCAGCAAAAATATGCCTGCGTCAAAACATTTTGGATGCGCATCGGAAAATTCAATCGCGTCAAAACCCGCTGGACGTCAACATTATTCAGACACCAATTGACTTTAACGCCAGCGTCAGAATTGACGCGTTTGTCAAAATTGATGCAGGCGTCAAAATTTGAGTTTTGCAAATTTTTCGCCATTTCACGAATTTTGTAGGAAATTTTTCGTAGAAGCGAAACAGGAGAAATTCGCCCATCACTACTGCTGAGCGTTGTATGTAAGTGAATGAGAGAGGTCCCTATCCTATTTGTACGTTTTGTGGTCTTTTTTTGTACTATTATAACTATTTCTGACTTTTGAGGCAAAAATCTGAAAAATGTTATCAATTCAGAAAGAAATTCTATAAAAACGTACCGATTTTTGCTTGATCTTATCAAGTTTGTCCCAGATATGATTAAATTGTGCTTTTTTTATTAATAAATAAGGTCACGTCGTGGATTTCTAGTTTGCTCTGACTTTTTTAATTTAAAAAATAAATGATAAATAAGGCCCTTTATCTCTAGATGCAGCACGTGGACACTTGGGCTGTACATGAGCAAAGTAAGGCTGCATCAGGGTGCAGGAATTTCATTTGCAATAACACAAGCACATAAAATGGAAATAATGGGGTTCCCTGGCTGACCGATATAAAGTAACAGCTGCAACTAAGTCCTCTTAAATGTTGTATATTCCGAGCTGTCAATGTCCAAGCTACAACCATTGTACAAAAAATAAGTGATTGTGACATACATAAAGCAGAAATCCCACTGAAATTGTTCTTGATCCAAGATAATATTATGAAACATTCTGTTCCATTTTATCCCAGGTTCTTGAAGTTGAATCTGTCACTGATTTGCTTTTCCTTGTTTTAGGCTCACAATTTTATTATTTGGAGAAATCCCCTGTGAACATATTAATTCCTTAATTAAACATTTCTGTTCCATTTGCACAGACTCCAGCCTTAAAGCAGGGCCTGTGCAATGTCACAGATTAGGAAGCTTATTGCAGTTGTATTTTACATGTTGGCTTTAAAGTCCCTTAACACACATTTGAACAACTGTTCATGGGGAAGAGAACAGAGTTTTCTGGATCATATATATATATATATATATATATATACATATACATATAATTACTGTGCCAAGATTTTAAGGGGCAGATTTATCAAAGGTTGAGGTGGATTTTCAATTGAAAAAAATTCGAATTTCAAGCTATTTTTTATGTACTTCGACTAGAGAATAGTCCAAATTCGATTTGAATTTGGAGAAAATTAGAATATTGAAATTTAGCATGTACTGCCTCTTTAAAAATTTGACTTCCACCGTTCGCCATCTAAAACCTGCCGAATTGCTGATTTAGCCTATGGGGGACCTCCTAGAACCTATTTGGAGTCAATTGGTAGACTTTTTTTGGTGGGGAAACTTCAAATCTAATTCGATCGATTGAGCTATTCCTTCGATTTGTGCGATTCTAATTCGGCCGAATACAGACCTATTCAATCAAAAAAAAACTTTGAATTAATTTCAGTTGGTCTTTTTGAATTCGAATTTCGACGTTTTTTTCAATTCGAAATTCGACCCTTGATAACTATTCCCCCTAACTCATATAAATGTTGAGTTCCAGTGCATGAGACTGTAACATAATGCATATAACCCCAGTCACACAGATAATAAATACAGGCATGGGATCTGTTAACCAGGAAACCGGGAAAGCTCTGAACTACGGAAAGGCTGTCTCCCATATACTCCATTTCATTTAAATAATCCAGATTTTTAAAAATGATTTGCTTTTTCTCTGTAATAATAAAACAGTAGCTTGTACTTGATCCCAACTAAGATATAATTATTCCTTATAGGAAACAAAACCAGCCTATTGGGTTTATTTAGGGGGTTATTTGCTAAACTCTGAATGCAAAAATCCTGGAAAATTTGTGATTTTTTTTAATAAAATCGGACTTTTAAAAAATCACAAATTTTTTGGAATTTATTAAACCCCGAGGATAGAAAAGTCCAAATTAGAAAATCCGGCATCTCAGACCTGTCGAGGTTGCATACAAGTCAATGGGAGACGTCCCAATGATTTTTTGATGTGCGCTGGGTTTCGTTCAATACCCCCGAAGTTTTCAGAGTTTTCGGCAAAAAAGCATAAGAAATCGAAGTTTTCAGGTGAAAAATCCCAAAATATTGTGAAAATCTGTTTTCTTCCCATAAAGCAAATTTTCGGGAATGTGTAATAATAAATAAGCGTAAAAAACCAGAGCGGATTTGATCTGAGTTTTTAGAAGAAAATGTTAAGATAAAATCAGACTTCGATAAATAACCCCCTTGAGAAAGGTTTTTATGAACTCCCATAATCTCTAAATTCGACCCTTGATAAATATGCCCCTTAGTGTTAAAGAAATGTAAATTCACAGAAGTCATTGCTAAAATATTCTCTTTTACCATGTTCTGTACTAGCGTTGTAGCTGTTTCATTGTTAGATTCGTTAAGACCAATAACAGTTGCCTTGTGTGTATCATATGCTTGCATTTAGCATATACCACAAATATCTCAACACATTTACATCTGAACTTACTTGCCCTGGGCAAAGGGGTGATTTTCCTGTATTTAAAGAGCATTATACATGTGGGCATGGATCCCCGCTTTGACTTCAGGGATTTCCTGTCTTGCTTAATCAAAATGTTTTCGGCTTCATTCAAAACGGACTGAGAGATATCTAGTGAAATACATCAAAAACTATAAATGTTGATGGCGATGCAATTACATAACGACTTAAAATAATATGTGAATTAACATCTGCTAAACATGGTTTTAATTTGTTTATTTCTGTCTGTTTAGGCTGCAAAGAGCTCAAGTCCGTGCTGTCCTCTAAACACACGATTATTTGGGAAGATTAAAGGTTTCACTAATCACCTCGGACTCTTTATACATGAGAAGACCAAAAGGAGATAACACAGATCTTGGGTGTTCTAAATGTCGGCGTTTAATGACAAAACAAAGAAATATATTGGTATAATAATACCTTATAAAGTAGCATATGGGGGAAATTCATAAAAGGGGGAATTTGAGACAAAATAAAAGTGGCGATAAATTTGTCAGATTTCCCACCGCAGTCACAAACCTCTATCTCCGCTACAGAACAGTTTCCTGATTTCGTCTTTTGCACAACATTTCAAATTACATCTTCCCAAAACACTTTTTCTGGATTTGTCTTTAGTTCTTCCTAAACCTGTCTGTAAATCTCCCGCGAAAATTAATGCATCTGAAAAGTTGCTCGCGTCAAAGTCGCCGCACGGCAACACTACTTGGACACTCACCGTCAAAATTAATACGATAGACTTTTCGGACGGGCGCAGGCGTCAGTTTTCGACTTTCACGTTTTTCCCACAAATTTTTCTTTGTTATGCAAATTTCACAAATTTCTTGGGGAATTCATGAATTTTTCGGCAAAGCAAGAAGGGAGAAATTCGCCCATCACTAGCCAGGGTGTCTTTACTTCACCTTTAAATAAAGATTTACAATATATATTTATGCAAAATGCTAACATTGTCTCATTCTTTAAGCAAAATAATGCAAATGGGAGGTAAAGATGTTTTTGTCACCTATTAATTAATTTAAACTGTTTTTTGTTTATAAAGCTATTGCTGCTAATTATTCATGCTAATTAGTCCGCCATATTGCACCTAAGGGCAGGAGCACATAAAGCTACTGGGGGAGAATGTAAATCACCGGCGGGATGTCATTTCGTTATAAATACATACGGTAATGAATATTTTGATGTCAGAAAACCTCTAAAACCATGCAAGAAAAGAAAGGGAACTTCCATTGACTTCTACACAACCTCAACAGCTTTTACTTGCCGTACTTTTGTATTCGTAGATTTTATCGCTTTTACACCTGATAAATAATGAAACAATTTTGGATTAACTAGCTATACACAAAAATGTATTTGTAGTAAAAACGCAGATTCGGAGAAACGAACGTTCATAAATCGTCCCCTTAGAGGGAGAGGCAGTGGTTGCAAGTTTATAGATCAAACTTGATGATTGTTACTGTGGATTTGGAAGTCTATTTTAGCAAAAAATTAGGCTATTATGACACAGTTTTTTGATTTGTGTGTGATTTGTGCACCTTCCTTAGGATGTGAGTAATGTCGCTGCCATGTGCTAGTAAATAAACCCCCTAGATATTCACCCAGTGTAACGTCCTTCAAATCTAATGTCTCATTTTAGGGCTCACAAGTAAATAAAAGGTAAAAACATACAAGGTGTCATGACGCGCAGGGTCGGACTGGACCAGCGAGACACCAGGAAAAAGACCCCGTTGACCCAGACCTGATCCCTGATTGGGCAAAAGTAAACCAATTGGTGCGCTGATTTCGGGCATGCGCGTAGGATTTCTCTCATGTGCAAAGCGTGTCATTTTTTTGCACATGCGTGTATCGTTCTGTTTTTTTGCATGCGCAAATTCTAGCTTTTGTGCGCGCCCCCCCCGGTTTTGAACCTGAACCCCGAATGCATCAGTCCGACCCTGTGAGGCAAGTTTATAAATATTCAATTTGATTCCAGAAGTTAGTGGAGAAAAAGAAAATGTAATCTTAACTTTTCTTCAAATTCGAGTCTTTCGAAACCAAATTTTTTATCCACAAAAATAAATTGTTTACTTGTTTTCCAATTAAATTTTTTCAAAATTTTCTCCTGCCTTTGTCATCACCAAAAAACTTTAAATAAATAAATAAATAAAAATGGTGAATATTTGGCAGTACAGCCACTTTAAAGGGGTGCTTCACTTTTAAGTTAACTTTTAGTATGTTATAGAATGGCTACTTTCAATTGGCCTTCATTTTTTATTTTTTTTTATAGTTTCTGATTTATTTGCCTATTTTCCAGCTCTCAAATGGGGGTCACTGACCCCATCTAAAAACAAATGCTCTGTAAGACTACAAATGTATTGTTATTGTTACTTTTTATTACTCATCTCTCTATTCAGGCCTCTCCTATTCATATTCCAGTCTCTTATTCAAATCAGTGCATGGTTGCTAGGGTAATTTGGACCCTAGCAACCAGATTGATGAACTGGAGAGTCACTGGATAAAAAATAATAAAATAATAAAAAATAAAAACCAATTGCAAATTACCTCATGATATCACTCTCTACATCATACTAAAAGATAATTTAAAGGTGAACAACCCCTTTAAGTTGTGCTTCCATTCCACTTTACAGCAATGTGGCTTTTTAAAGGGACAGTCACCTCAATTATAACATTTAGCATAATGAGAGAAACTGTACTTCAAATCAGCTTTTTCATTATACATTTATTTTGCCATTTTAAATTATTTCTAGGGATACACCAAATTCACTATTTTGGATTCGGCTGAACCCCCGAATCCTTCGCGAGAGATTCGCCTGAATACCGCATTGAATCCTAATTTGCATATGCAAATTACAGGTGGGAATGAGAATACTTTTTTACCTCCTTGTTTTGTGACAAAAAAGTCACTCGGTTTCCTTCCCAGACCCTAATTTACATATGCAAATTAGTATTCAGATTCAGTTCAGCCGGACAGAAGGATTCGGCCGAATTTGAATCCTGCTGAAAAAGGCAGAATCCTGAACAAAATCCCAAACCGAATCCTGGATTTGGTGCATCCTAGTTATTTCAGAACAAAACTGCAATTAAAAGCACTATCTGTATGTTTATTGCTACTTTCTCCACTTCTCCATTGCAATTCAATGCAGGCTCTAAATATTGCAATTCCCATAATGCCTTGCATGTGAAGTGATTTTATTTTAACTCTCAGTTTATATTTATTAATGTATATTGGAAAGTTGCTTAGAATAAAACTGGATTTCATTCTGCAAACATTTTTTTTTAAACTTGTCCTTTAATCATCACAACTGAACTGTGCCAGGCTGTTTGGCTGAACTTTGCAGCAGTGTCAGTGTATCATGTTGAAGCCACTAGACTGACACAGTTGCTCCTCCTGTTCCCCTTTTGCCAGCGCCAATGAATTGAAACTTTCCAAGTTATTTTGGCCAGTGTTTCACACCTCCGGAATGTTAATGTGCATATTGCTAAAGGCACGGGGATTGATGAAGTACTTCTCATGACGCAAATCAGGCAGAAAGAATTGCAGATCTTGCAAAAAGTCTCACTCAACGCCAGCAGTTTTATCAGCAGCAATACAAAGACTGGCTATTTTTTTGGAAGTGGAAAATAACGTTTTTATTCCGTAAAGTGCACAAATTAATTTATCCAAACTGTTTTTAGAATGGGCGCCTTCTCTTCTAGGCAGCCATCAGAGCGTCCTTGGATAGCAATTCCTGATATTTGGCTGCCCTCTGCTGAAGGGGCATTCTCTTACAAATGCAATTGTTGTTTCCATTCCCAGTAACGATTTTCAAATACTTATTGTTTTTTTATTTTATCAGGGCCTAAAATACCTGCTCAATGAGTATCATGGATATGTACAGTATATCTGCAAAACCACTAGAATTATATTTTAAATGTTTCCAAATTAGTAGCTCCAAGTTGCAGATGGGTCCATTGGTTTTATAACAATAAGGACCTGCAGTCCATCCAGTAAAAGTAGGGTAAAAAATGAATTACACTAACCCTATGGTGAATATGAAACATGACCTCCATTTTCCCCTTTGTTTTCCAATGTAAATGTTAAAGGGGTAGTTCTCCTTTGAGTTTACTTTTAATATGTTATAGAATGTCCTATTCCTAGCAACTTTCCATTTCAGCTTCATTATTTATTCTTTATTGGTTTTGAGTTATTTGCCTTCCTCTTCTACCTCTTTTCATCTTTCAAGTGGGGGGTTACTGACCCCAGCAGCCAAAAATTATTACAATGTTATTGTTACTTTTTATTACTTATCTTCCTATTCAGCTATCGGTTGCTAGGTAAAATAAGACCCTAGCAACCAAAAGATGCTGAAATACCAAACTAGAGAGCTGCTGTTATGTATGGTGTCCTAAACCCAGAACAAACCCCAAGGTCCCGGCCTCAGCTCACGCTTCTGCCTATAACAGATGCCTTTCTTGTTGGGAAGAGCCCTCTGCTACTCGGATGCTGCCAGGTCTTAAAGTGAGAGGACAGGGAGAAAGTTCTGGACAGGCAAGGGAACCAAACATGAGCAGGAAGAACAGGTCTAGAACGTGGAGCATGGGCATGGAACAGGCCGGGTCAATACCAATTGGGAAGAGTGTTACCAAATCAGGAGGCAAGAGAGTAGAGGGCACAGGCTGGGTCAAACACACCAGTAGCGCAGAACAGAAACATTATCCAAGAGAGTAACCAGATACAGGCAAGAGTCAGGACAGGCAGCAAACTAGACACGGTCAGGGACAGGCAGGAGTAGGTTAATCATACTTAGAATCACACACAGGAGCTGCTGAAAAAAGACCTACATTGGGCGGTGTGTTACTGGGCACTACCCTTTTAAATATTCAAATTTTGAGCCAATTCACAATGATGTCAGAAGCAAATTCGGAAGCGACGCAATCGTGTATCATTTAGGTACAGGTGCACAAGGAGAGAGGAAGCAGCGGGTATCTCTGCTGCACCACAAGATTACCAAAGTTACATAGTTACATAGTTATATCGGGTTGAAAAAAGACAAAGTCCATCACCTTCAACCCCTCCAAATGAAAACCCAGCATCCATACACACATACCTATACTAACTATAGAGCTTAGTATTACAATAGCCTTTGATATTATGTCTGTCCAAAAAACCATCCAAGCCATTCTTAAAGGCATTAACTGAATCAGCATCACAACATCACCCGGCAGTGCATTCCACAACCTCACTGTCCTGACTGTGAAGAACCCCCTACGTTGCTTCAAATGAAAGTTCTTTTCTTCTAGTCTAAAGGGGAGGCCTCTGGTACGGTAATCCACTTTATGGGTAAAAAGGTCCCCTGCTAATATTTCCCGCTTAATATTTATTTTTACTATTAACATATTTAAAAAATAATTTTTTCTTTTTACTGCTTGCTGCAATATCCTTTTCTATAGCAATTTTAGCTTGCCTTATAGCTTCTTTGCATGATTTATTGGCCTCCTTGTACCTTATAAATGATTCAGCTGTACCAGCTAACTTGAAAGATTTAAAAGCAGGTCTTTTCTTACCCACCTCAACACCAACGCTTCTATTGAACCAAAAAGGTTTTGCTTTGCAACGACGTTCCTTGCTTACAAGTGGAATATACTGACAAGTATATTTATTAAGCAGCATTTTAAAGACTTCCCATTTTTGTTCCGTATTTAACCCTGTGAAAAGCATTTCCCACTTAATATGTTGCAGAGTTGCCCTTATACTGTCAAAGTTTGCACGTCTGAAATTTAGTGTTTTAGTTACTCCCTTATAGAATTGCTTCTGTAACAGAATCTCAAAGGAGACCATGTTATGATCACTATTCCCTAAATGCTCACCCACACAAATGTTAGAGATGAGTTCAGTATTATTAGTTATTACAAGGTCCAAAAGAGAGTTATTCCTAGTAGGTTCTTGAACGAGCTGGAATAAAAAGTTGTCATTCAGCATATTTACAAACCTACTAGCTTTTTCTGTCTTAGCAACCCCATTACCCCAGTCAATGTCTGGATAATTGAAGTCACCCATAGCAACAACTTGACCCAGCTGTGAAGCCGCTTGTATCTGCAAGAGTAGCTGGGCTTCAAACTCGACACTTATACAAGGTGGTTTATAACATACACCAATGATAATTCTTTTTGTTACCTTTTGCCCAGTCAAAATCTCTACCCAGAGTGATTCTACACCCTCACCAGTGCCAGCTATTTTTATTTCTTTAGCGCATGGCTTTAATTCAGGCTTTACATACAAACACACTCCTCCACCCTATTTAATCCCTCTGTCCCTCCTAAAAAGGGTGTAACCATTTAAATTCACAATCCAGTCACATGTTTCATCCCACCAGGTCTCAGTGATACCAATTATATCATAATTTTTAGAGCATGCAATTAATTCTAGGTCTCCCATTTTACCTGACAAACTCCGTGCATTTGCAGCATACAGCGGAGGTTACTACTTTTACTTTTGAAATTTGCATTATTTAGTGGAGAATTATACGTTAAGTTAGTATTATTCTGGCACCTGGTAGACAGCAAACTGTTCAGTTGTAGTGATCCGGATGACTGATTACCCTATTCACTTGTCTAATAATTGACACCAGATATTCTCACAGCTGCTGAACAAAACATGAAATGGCTGAAAAATCATAAAAATTAAAGATGAAGGCTGATTAAAAATTGTCTCAGAATATCACTGTTAACATCATACAAAAAGTTTTTCTAAAGGTGAACTACCCCTTGAAAGAGTGGATGTTTAGTTTTCCTTCTGTGTGTTTGCCTGCTAGCCTTTATGAAGGTATTATTGGTTTAATTCTTTGCTTTAGTATTGGGTAAGCAGTCATTGCCTGCCTGGCCGAGTCCTTCCATATCTCCTCCAATATCAAAGATCACAGGTTTTATAATATCTCTTTCACAAGAAGTTGGTTGGGATTATGACATAATGTCCCAGGAGTCTGATGTTATCAGGACATGACCAATCAGAAGGGGCTGATAATGGTTTATACTGTATATGCACAACACTAACAGCACACCCTTTATTTCACGTAGAGTTCACAGAGTAATACTAGAGGGCTCATGTTTGATTGCATTGTACAGCGCTAGGTACAAAAATTGGTGCAGATTGTGAGAGGTGATCTCCTCTATACCTGTGCTGTGCACTGATTCACCTGGAGAACAAGCAACAATGTGCCACATTGTGGTGCATAGGACGGAGCACAATCTATTCCCCTCATTATCATTTATTTATATAGCACCAGCAAGCTCGGCAGCTCTTTACTTTAACTTATAACGAACTAGGGATTCACCGAATCCAGGATTCGGTTCGGGATTCAGCCAGGATTCGGCCTTTTTCAGCAGGATTCGGATTCGGCCGAATCCTTCTGCCCGGCCGAACCGAATCCGAATCCTAATTTGCATATGCAAATTAGGGGTGGGGAGGGCAATCGCGTGACTTTTTGTCACAAAACAAGGAAGTAAAAAATGTTTTCCCCTTCCAACCCCTAATTTGCATATGCAAATTAGGGTTCGGATTCGGTATTCGGTATTCGGATCTTTCACGAAGGATTCGGGGGTTCGGCCGAATCCAAAATAGTGGATTAGGTGCATCCCATTCCCTATAAAGAACGGGAAGGGTAATTTAAAAAGTTTCATTATCATGTTTTTTCCTGAACTATAAAATATTGCACTGCTGTGCCCGTCTTTCCATTTTTTTGCGTATTCGCATTGCAAACGTATTTTCGCAAAATGCTCGCAAATGAGCTTCAGTCGCCCACTGTGCGAGGTTGTTGCAAAACTGTTTTGCAAATATTTTTTCCACCACCAAAGTTGTGGCGTAACTCAAGTGCAGAGTATTCGCAATTTGTTTTTGTTTTTTTCATTTTTATCCAAATAATTCAAATTTTTTAAAATTATTTCCTTTTTCTCTGTAATAATAAAACAGTAGCTTGTACTTGATCCCAACTATTAATATATTTGTTGCAAAACTGTTTTGCAAATATTTTTTCCACCACCAAAGTTGTGGCGTAACTCAAGTGCAGAGTATTCACAATTTGTTTTTTGTTTTTTTCATTTTTATCCAAATAATCCAAATTTTTTAAAATTATTTCCCTTTTCTCTGTAATAATAAAACAGTAGCTTGTACTTGATCCCAACTATAATTTAATCCTTATAGGAGGAAAACAATCCTATTGGGTTTATTTAATGTTTCAATTAATTTTTAGTAGACTTGAAGTTGGAGGCCTATTTATTAAAGGTTGATTTTTTTTAACCTTTTGAACCATGCTTAAAAGTCTGTTTTTCTAAAAACACAAATGCCAGGAAAATTATTAAAAGATCTGAATATAAAAAGTGCAAAAACCTCTAAAAACAATTACTAGAGAAAAAAAATCTGGAAACTTCTGAAATCTGAAAGGCTAAAAAAAAATCAGCACAGCTCCCATTGACTTCTATGGATGGGACACTGATGGCTTAAAGGAGACATTTTGTATAATACTCATTTTCTTGTTTAATACTCCCCTTGCTTACAATATGAAATAATGCAGGGGAAGAAACATTTTGAAAGTTTTATACCTCCTAAAATGTTCATTATATCAGACCTACAGAGAGGTGCTTCTACTTCAGCGTGTAGGTGGGAATGAGGAATGGGAGTGTCTCTTCATTCTTCCACAGGAAGTGGTCATAACTTTTACTGATAGACAGAACTATAGGAAAACCCCTCCCACCTTCCTTTCTTCCTAAGGGTCCCATCCCCATTGCCCATATCTTTCATAACTCCCTGCAATGTATATTATTGGTGATACACAATTTCTGCACTTTGTTTTTATCCAAATAAAATATATTTTTGTTGTAACTCCCTGCATCTGTAATTATTAAGCCTAAAACCTATGATCTAACTGGATAGATTAAATATTAATGTGCACAAACTCATTTAGACTGTTTTCTTATTGTACTGTCTATTGTATGCCGGAAGTACTTACTGTATTTTTGCCAATTGCACACAACACAAAATAAAAGCAATCTATGTGCAAATTGCAATCTGAGGCCTGGGTATGTGATCAGTTTGTCAGGCAATTAGGGAGATCACTGTAGGCAGGAGAGAGAGAGAGCTGATAAGGGTAAGTGGGAGGAATCTAAACACTGAGCAATAGAGCTGATTGAGCAGAGTGAGAGGGAGCTGGGAATAATCCGAATGCTATGAGCAGTAAAGCAGGGGTGTCCAAACTTTTTGCAACGAGGTCCAGATTTGGTGAGGTGAAAATATGTGGGGGCCAGAACGGCCCAGCTCCCTAGGCAACCGTGAATGCGTGAATCGGTGCTCTCACTCGCATGCGTGAGTTGTCGCTTGCGGCCATGCGTGAATAAGCGTGCGCGCATGGGTGGGAGCGCAGAATGATGGGAAAGTACCACACATAGTTGGGGAGAGAGGGGACTGGACATGGGGGTAGGTGACAGACCAGGTACGTGCCTGCCCCCCCACCCAGTTTTGCGCCTACTCTGCCTCCCCCTGGGCCAACCATTCAACCTGACATTCTTTAAACCATTAACATAATTTAATTAATTTAAACAAGGAATCGCGTAATAGTCATATTTGGGTACATTAGTGAAATGATCTGCCACTTGGTCTATACTACTGCCTGTGTGCTGAAGGTGTTAGCAATACACACATACTGGCACATAGTGACGCGCCACTCTTACATACTTCTTTAGTTTACTGTACTGGCATGTCAGTACGTCTATTGCACCTTTAGCCCAAAAAAAGTCTGCGAGAGATTGACGCGTCACTACATGCCAGTACGTGTCTGTTGCTAACACCTTCAGCGCACAGGTAGCAGTATAGACCAAGTGGCAGATTATTTCACTAATGTGCCAAAATATTACTGCTACAGCTACGTGATACATGATAGAGGCTGAGGGCTGCTGCATATTTGAAAACGGCCGCAATAGGCCACCGGGCCTGACTTTGGACATGCCTGCAGTAGAGCCAATTTGGTAGGGTGGGAGGGAGCTGGGAGTAACTCAAATGCTATGAGCAGTAGAGCTGTTTGGTCAGGGTGGAAGTGAATCGGGAGTAATCTAGGGTAAGTGTGAGGAATCTCAACACTAAAAAAAGATGAGCAGTAGAGCTGATTGGGCAGGGAGGGAGTAATCCAACGCTATGTGCAGTAGAGCTGAATGGGCAGGGTGGGAGGGAGCCAGGAGTAATCCAGATGCTATGAGCTATGGAGCCAATTGGGTAGGGTGGGAGGGAGCCCAGGAGTATTCCGAATGCTATGAGAAGTAGAGCTGATTAGGCAGGGTGGGAGGGAGCCGGGAGTAATCCAGACATTATGAGCAGTAGAGCCGATTGGGCAGGGTTGGAGGAAGCCAGTGAGTAATCCAGACACTATGAGCAGTAGAGCTGATTGGTCAGGGTGTGAGGGACCCGGCAGTAATCCAACGCGTAATCCAATGCTATGAGCAGTAGAGCCAATTGGGCATGGTGGGTGGGAGCTGGGAGTAATCCGGACGCTATGAGAAGTAGAGCCAATTGGGCAGGGTGGGAAGGAGCCAGGAGTAACTCGAATGCTATGAGTAGTAGAGCTGATTTGTCAGAGTGGAAGGGAGCCAGGAGTAATCCAGGGTAAGTGGGAGGAATCTAAATACTAAAAAAAAGCTGAGCAGTAGAGCTGATTGGGCAAGGTGGGAGTGACCAGGGAGTAATCCAACGCTAGGAGCAGTAAACCCAAATTGACAGAGTGGGAGGGAGCCGGGAGTAATACGAACACTATGGGCATGAGTGAGCTAAACAGGACAGTTGAGGGGGAGTCAAAACGCTATGGACAGGAGAGACATATACTGTGGGGGGCAGACAGATCATCTAATGTAAAAAGGAAGCCGACCACAGTGTGCCACAAGCAGCACCTCCTATCTCTGCCCCATCCACAGTGTCTGTATGAACCCTGTCATTTATATGGGAAAGTCTGTGAGAACAGGAAATACAGTGGAAAGACAGACATTTTTAGGATATTTAAAAGGTATGGAAAAAAGAATGATGTCTTCTATTGTAGTTTATAAGAGGTTCCCTCTAAATGTTCAGAAGGGGTTTTGTTACAGTAAGAGCTGTGAAGATGTGGAATTGTCTCCCTGAATCAGTTGTACAGGCTGATACATTAGATAGCTTTAAGAAGGGGTTGGATGGCTTTTTAGCAAGCAAGGGAGGGAATACAGGTTATGCAAGATAGCTCATATTCAAGCATTCTGGATAAAAGGTCCCATACCTGTATATACTTAAAAATTGTTTTTGTAGTAACATACAGACGGTTGTGAAAATGTGCTTCCATCAACTGCCAGAAAAGATATATAAAATAAAAGCACAATATATACTCCAAGATTAAGAGACAGATGATCTTATTATAAATATTCGGTGGTTCAGTGTTATTGTCTATTATAATAAAGTTATCTACTATTGCCCTCGTGTAAATTCATCAGCTGAACAGAGCCATACTTCTTAAGGATTATTACAAAATATTGTTGTCCTCCAATGCTGATCTTTCCTAAAGTCTTTCGATAAATAAGAAAGGTATTGCTCAATAGGACTCTTATCTCACTGGTGAGTTTTACAAATGCTGAGTGGGTTGATACACTGGATGTAACAGGCAGAAGTAAAAATTGGCCCAGCAGTAAGTGTTGGAATGTGCACGTCCGCTGGACAGCTTGTTTCAAACAAGTCGTGTAATTCTGAGAGTAGGCGCGTGATAATGTAGGTGAACATGTTATGTGTATCTTGCTCTACACAAAGCTAAAAGCAACCATCCAAGCTGCCGCTGGAAAAGCCGAAACAGAAAGAAAAGGCCTCCCCTCTTTTTCTTGGGAAAGCGAGGAACATGATTTAAGGGTTTAGTGAAAACAATGTATTTTATTATAAGTTTCTTGAAACTAGCCAAGACGGATTGATTTATAAACGAATTGCACCACGTAAACCTTTTTTATGGCTGACCTGAAACAGACGTTTATGACTGTATAATGCCAGAAGCCTACAATAACACCTGTGGCTTTATGTCATATTTATATGAAGAAGGGAGAAACGCGGCCAGAGTTAAGGAAGGGTGATGCAAGATCCCCCGGGCCTCCGATTTAACAAACCTGCCAACCTGCAGCCCTAGAACTGTTACTGAACTGTAATCCCAGTTCTGGGAATAATAACTACAGAGGAAGCAGACCCTGCAGCTGCAGGGGGGCCCAAGAGGTACAGGGGGCCCCTATGAGTCCCTAATTAATGAGTGATTTCAACATATATAGGTAAAACAGGCCAGCCTCTGGATAAATTGGGGGCCCTAAAATTAAATTGCTGTGGGGCCCCGTATCATCTAGTTACTAGTGATGGGCGAATTTGCGCTGTTTCGATTTGCTGAAAAATTCACGAATTTCCAGCAAAATTCGCGAAACGACGAAAAATTTGTGATATGGCTCCAGTTTTTTCAATGAAAGCGACGCCAGTGAGTTTTTCCGACGCCAGCGAATTTTCGCGGGTGTTTTGCGAATTTATTTGCAGGCGGCGAATCGTGCAAATTCAGTACGAATTCGCGTCTGGCGAATAAATTCGCCCATCACTACTAGTTACACCACTGCTGTGGATGATAAATTTCTATCATACGCAGCCCATGCGTCCTCCCAGAATCCTGCATAACCTTAATTCCTATATAAAGTTATAATAATCATGCATGAAAACATATTCATATTTTCTTTCCAAATTGCACACAGAAATACAAAGATATTGCATTTTGGTATAAAGACTTTTTCTTAGGACTCTAAAATACAAATGGATGATGTGCTATTTTCTTTATCATATCTAGTAGAAGTACAGTAAATCTAAAGCAACTGGACTTGCTGAGTAGTCACTGAAGATGTTTCACTACTCATCCGAGCTTCTTAAATCATAACGCCTCGGCTCAAGAGAAGTCTTATTTATTTGATTGGAGGTGACATTGATTTTATGTTCTTATGTAACTCAATGTAAGTGTAAACCATATGAGCTGTACAGGGCACTAAAGTTTGTTAATTTTATTAAAAACTCATTGCTTGGAAATACAAGTATTAGAGAAGCACCGCACACCAACACCAGACAGCAATACCATACTTGAACTATAAGCACAATGGATTCCCAATGAACCTGTCTTACTTTATCTCCCAGTTTCTTCATGGACTCTTGATGGAGAATCTTCTTATTCCAGGGCCGTGCTGTTCCCCAAGAATCCTTTTTGGACCCATGAAGCTGCTCATGCTAACATACTATTATGCATATTATTAGATTACACTACAATTGATTCTTGAATATTGATTCTATCTCATAAACCTAATTGAATTGTCTTTCTTGGCTGCTTCAGTGCGTTGTTTTTTCTTTGATATAAGGATGAAATCTACTACAGAGAAAATCTACTTCCATGGCTTCTTGTATAGGGGAAGGCTGTGTTCCATTAATTTGGAGAAGAAACACTGCAGACATACAGTAACTAAAACTGACCATAAATGTGTCGATAAAAACTGACGACTCTTCCAGACCAAGTCGGCAGCTTTTTAGTGTCCTTGCTAAACCAGAGGATCTTACCATGTATGGTCAGCTTGTACATCTAACCAAATTTCATTATATTTAATAGTATAATAAGAATCCACATATATTGTTCACTAAGTTGATAGATCTTGGACTAAATAGTTGCTTGTGTTGCATGGGTTTTTAGTTTTTTTAATGGGAAGATCACAGGTTGCGAGAGTTGGTAGTTGTGTCTCTTATACTATCCTACTAAATTCAATTCAATGGAAAGAACATAGATGTTGAGAGTTGGTAGTTGTGTCTCTAATACTAACCTACTAAATTCAGGTGCTCCACAAGGATGGGTACTTAGTCCTTTGCTCTATTCTCTCTATACCCATGATTGTATGGCCATTTCCAACTCTAATTCCATAATAAAATTTGCTGATGACATACTAGTGCTGGGTATGAAGATTGTCATTCATCCAGGTCAAGGTATATCTAGTACAGTTGTTTTTAGATTTACCTATACTAGATAGTAGTGCTGGGCTTCATCTCCAATAAGGATGTGTCATCTTACAAGGCAGAGGTGGAGAATCTTGTATCATAGTATCAAAAGAATTGTCTTTATTTGACCATCAGCAAAATTAAGGAGTTGGTGGTGGACTTTAGTAGGAAACAGCAGAGGTCTTATACTACACTTACTATTGGTAGGGCTGCAGTAGAGAGGGCGAGTAGTTTAAATATCTAGTAGTCTGAGGACTTGACATGGTTTGAACATATTCGAACACATTCTAAGAAGGCCAGACCTTGTCTTTATTATTTAAGAAAATTGAGGAAATATGGAGTTTCAGCAGAAATTTTTAAGACTGTTTACTTGATTTTCTAGTAGACTTAAGATATGTAGATCCAAATTATGGAAAGATCCATTATCTGGAAAACCCCAGGCCCCGTGCATTCTGGATAATATGTCCCATACCTGTATATTGTTTTTTTTTTGTACTTGTATAACTTTGAATGTGACAAATAAAGTATAAAGAATCTGTCTATCATCTATCTATCTATCTATCTATCTATCTATTTATTAATAATGTGTAATATAATAGGTAATAATGTGGGTGCACATTATACATTTGGTTTACCTCTATGGGGGCCTAAAATCTATGGCTCCACTAAGGCATACCTAAGGAGGAGCCACATTTCCTATCAGACTCTCACTGAGGGGCCCATTTACTAAGGGTCAAAGTGAATTTTTCGAATTCAAAAACTTCGAATTTCAAAGTAATTTTTTGGGTACTTCGATCATCGAATAGGCCAAATTTGACTTGGACTTCGATTCGAATTGAAAAAAAACTTCGAATATTCGACCAATCGAAAATCGAAGTACTGTCTCTTTAAAAAACTTAGCCTATGTTAGCCTATGGGGACCTCCTAGAACTTATAGCCAACATTTTGCTAAGTTTTGAGAAGTCAAAGTTATTTTTTTTGAAAATCAATCGAATGATCGATTAAATCGTTCAAATCGTTCGAATCGAAGGATTTAACCGATTGATTAAACGCTTTTACTTCAATCAAATATTCCCATATTCAATCAAAAAAACTTTGACTTCGAATACCAAACTACTACAATTCGATGGTCGAATTTCGACGTTTTTTTCACTTCAAAATTCGACTCTTAGTAAATGTGCCCCTCAGTATACTGTACTATTATTTTTTTTCCCTAAATGATTTTATAATCTCCCAGTGCTCTGGTATAAGCATGATAATGTTTTGATTAAATAGTCATGTTTCTGTTTATTACAAATTCTTATCCAGGATCCAGGGATATAACACAATAAGTTGTTTAACTCTCCAATATTAATCTTTTATCTGTCTCCAGATATATTTGGCATGTTGACCTGTCCACCAAATATGCTCGAAGCTTCTTTGTTGGAGGAGCCTCCTCAGTGGTGTAGGTTTCTTTTGTAGATGAATTGCACATCTTGGGAGGCCCCCTTAGGGGAGTCCTGTGTCTCTATACTATGCAATGAAGTCTATTATTTAAGTAAACATTACAGCTCCGCCTATTGTTTATAGGGGATGTCTACCACATATATATATATATATATATATATATATATATATATATATATATATATATATATCTATATAGATATAGATATAGATATATATATATATATATATATATATATATATATAGTATAATGAAAGATAATGTAATTCCAACCAACTTTCCAATAACTTGTCCTGACTACCCATATCATTGAAAATTTTCATCTATAGGCTCTCTGCTTAATGGAACAATAACAATAAGAAATTAACGTGATTTAAAGGAAAGACAATTTAAGCACTGCTGCACTGCACTGGTAAAACTGGTGTGTTTGCTTCAAAAACACTACTATAGTTTATATAAACAAGCTGCTGTGTAGCCATGGGGGCAGCCATTGAAGCACAAGGTACACAGTAGATAAAAGACAAGTACTGAAGAATCCCATTGTATACTTCAAAGGTTATCTGTTATCTGCTGTGCCCTTTCTCCTTTTTCCAGCTTGAATGACTGCCCCCATGGCTACACAACAGCTTGTTTATGTAAACTATAGTAGTACTTATCTGTTATCTACTGTGTATCCTGTGCTTGAATGGCTGCCCCATGGCTACACAGCAGCTTGTTTATATAAACTATAGTAGTACTTATCTGTTATCTACTGTATATCCTGTGCTTGAATGGCTGCCCCCATGGCTACACAGCAGCTTGTTTATATAAACTATAGTAGTACTTATCTGTTATCTACTGTGTATCTTGTGCTTGAATGGCTGTCCCCATGGCTACACAGCAGCTTGTTTATGTAAACTATAGTAGAGTTACTGAAGCAAACACAACAGTTTTACCAGTGCAGTGCAGCAGTACTTTATATTTTAATTACTTTTATAGACTTTAATTTTTTGGTGCTACTGTCCCTTTAAGCTCCAATTAAGATATACGTACTCCACAATCTCATTTTGAATTGCAGAAAAAAAACCTAGCTTTTTAGAGAAGCTCCTTTCCTCTGTGCTACAAATCCCATGTCGACAGTTTCTTACACATTCAACTACACGGACATCTCCTTAATTAAACAGGGGGGTGACTGTAGTCTCCATGGTAAAACCACAAATTTTGATGCAAAACTGTACCAGACAAAAAAAAAAGTTTGCTTAACCCTACCAAACAAGCATTCTACCATGATTCACAACACTTTAGAAATCAAAGTTTCTGCACTGGGTTAAATATGGACACATCAGACTAGCCAGTATGGCCACCCCCATTCTTATAAATAAATAGAAATATGTAGATTAATAGCAGTGGAAAGAATTTCATGTGCCAATGAATATTATGTGTTTTATAGCATATTAGAATGAATGTAAACAAAAAACTACTTAATATATCATAGATATGGCATCTGGCACAAACAAACAGAAAAACCATTATACCATCGTAGCTGAATATGTGCTATGGGAACTGAATGCTCCAAATAATAATGCCATCCCAGTTAATAAATCTGTAATGTAAGTGTTCCTGTCATTTAACAGTGGAATAGAATTCTACCAGTCTGTTAAGAAGTATAATTAGATTTACTTTAGAGCTGTCACACTCTAATAACTTCCACTCCTGCTTCTCTGTGATCTAATAAATTAATTCAAATATCTATTAATCACAGTTCTTTTAGATGAGGAGTACAAATTGCCATCTACAGTAAACAATATTGTATTACATGATACCATCTATTTGGCATTGGACTCTCCGTTTTGTTATTTTTAGGGCTTCGGGAGGAGGCTGTAATATTAAAAGAGACCTGAAGAAATAAGTTCTGCTTTGTGGCTTCGGAAAATAGATATGGTTTCGAATTGTTTGCTTTGGTGTCCTCCAGTCACTTCAAGATTTACTGCCATATAAATATGTCCATTATGTTGTGCTTTTCATTTCCACCAAGCAATGTGATTTGTTGCTTCTAATTTTCTCAACATGGATTCAACCTCTTTTTGTAAATTTCTGGAAACTGCTGAGCAGGATAAAAAACATATTTTCCCAACCCAAATCGATTCAGAAGCCTGGACAGAGCCACCATTAAAATACATTCAATTAAATGAGAACTGAATTCTAAAGTTTATTTTTTTATATTTGATACAGTGTGTTGAAGGGCATGTAAAGTCTAAAATAGAATAAGGCTAGAAATGCTGTATTTTGTAAACTTAATATAAACGTGAACTTACTGCACCACAAGCCTAATCAAACAAATAATTGATGCTTTCAAAGTTGGCTACAGGGGGTCACCATCTTGTAACTTTGTTATACATCTTTGCAAGACTAAGACTGTGCACATGCTCAGTGTGGTCTGGGCTGCTTAGGGATCGTCATAAACAAAGCTGCTTGAGTTCTGCATGGCTGGGAAGTAAGGCGGGGGCTCCCCCTGCTGTTCATAAGTATGATTGTTTCCCTGCGCAGCAGTTAGGGACCATCTGACAATTCCTATCCACAGCAGTAAATGAAGGGAGAATTTAACTGGTTTCTTATAAAAAAAGGTACACATTTTTTAATTAAAGTATATTGGAGATAGGTTTCTTTTTTATTAAAGAAAGTAAAAATGGGATTTTATTTTTTGCCTTTACATGCCCTTTAACCAGTAGTTCTACCTATTATTTAGAACAGTGCTGTTTACTCAAGAAATATCCAGTGTTCTATTGAGAAATCTTTAGTATAAAAAGCTGCCCCTTATCAGAAAGCCTACAAGGACTTCAGTTGGGGTAAAGGAATGGGTTTGGTTATACAGAGAGTTTCCCAGTGGACTGCTGATTTGTTTTGATTGTGCTTGTATGGACCAGACAAAGGGATCATTACTAAAACAACAGATAGAAAGTAAATGGGTGCATGCTGCCCCTCGAATCTACCATTATAATCTAATAATTAATATAGCCAGGCCAACTGCTTGAGGACAAGGTATTTGGACCCAAGGAAGCCAATACTATCTACATGGAATCATTAGTCCAAATAAAAACCTACAAGCAAGTACAACAGCTCTCACCTTTTCTTGGACAAATGCAGACTTATTTGGCTGTATATTTTCTTGCTAAACCAGTACACACGCGGTTAACTCACATGCCCCTGATCTTGTGGGAGGGGGAACACTGGCCAGACCTCTGTGCTAAATCACTCTGATAATTATCAGATCCCTTGAAGTGAGAGAACTGTAATTTCGGTTTACAGCAAGGGTGCATGGAATTTTTTAACTGTTAATCCTTCAAAAGAGAACAATTCTGAATATGGAAAAAATCTGTAAAGCGCCGTGGAATATGTCTGCACTATATAAATAAAAGGATTGTAAAAATGTATTTAAAATGTACTATTCTACATTAGTTGAAATAGCACTTTGAAGGTACAGATGAGAGGGCCCATTTGAGATCGCTACCACTGCTTTGTTATTGGCCTTTGCTTTGGAGCCTGTACCCCCCTTTACCAGTCAGTAAATTCAGAATCTGAATTTCAGATGATACTTTTTTGCATGTCGTGCCTAAAGATACTCGTTGTTGTGTCAACTGAATTGCAAGCAATGATAGGTGTACATGCACACGTAATATGGGCTTACTTTGTAGAAAAAACAGTATCATCTGAAGTCATTACAATATCAAAGGGGCCACACTTTACCACAAATGTTGAACCAGTTTCCAGTCCCCAAAAATGAAGATTTAGAATTTTATTTTTGTCCATGAACCTTGAAAACTCTAGTGAGGGTAGCAAAGTTCCACCTTCTGAGCCCTGTCTTCTTCACAATGTTTCCCATCACTTGACCAAGAGCTTTAAATCTGGAAGTATTTTTTGATGGACTTCATCTTCTTTAAGGTCTGTGCTGCTCCCTTTCTTATATTTTCCATCAATCATTTGGTTGTGCTTTTTTAATATGACTGGGGCATTTTCCCCAATATTCACCAATTATCTCTCTCAGTGTTCTCTCTGGTTTAGTTTCCACTAAACCAGAGAGTGAACTACACATGGATAAGCACCAATAGAACCAGTATGTGACTTTTGGTTTAGTAGATTTACCCTTTGTAGCCACTTATGTTTTAATGAAGATGTTTTCTGTAAAGTTAGTTAATCTTGTGCTTTTTTTAACTTAAATTGTCTACAATTCAACAGTAAGGGGCCGATTCACTAACTTCGAGTGAAGGATTCTAAGTAAAAAAACTTCGAATTTTGAAGTTTTTTTTGGGCTACTTCGAATCGAATGGGCTACTTCGACCTTCGACTACGACTACAACTTCGAATCAAAGGATTCGAAGTAAAAATCGTTCAACTATTCGACCATTCGATAGTCGAAGTACTGTCTCTTTAAAAAAAACTTCGACCCCCTAGTTCGCCATCTAAAAGCTACCGAAGTCAATGTTAGCCTATGGGGAAGGTCCCCATAGGCTTGGCTAACTTTTTTTGATCGAAGGATATTCCTTCGATCGTTGGATTTAAATCCTTCGAATCGTTCGATTCAAAGGATTTAATCGTTCGATCGAAGGAATAATCCTTCGATCGTACTATCTGCGCTAAATCCTTCAACTTTGATATTCGAAGTCGAAGGATTTTAGTTCCTAGTCGAATATCGAGGGTTAATTAACCCTCGATATTCGACCCATAGTGAATCGGCCTCTAAATGTAATCACCATGACCAAAAGCAAAGCAGTCTGGGTTTAGGAGGTGGTGTAACTGGGGGTCTCCAACTCTGCATCCATTCAGATCCCTTCAGATAAGTTAGTAGCATCAAAATTAAAAATGCCATTTTTGGGCATTGCCCCCTTATGTGTAGGAGGTTCACTTCTTTTATCTGGGTAATATTGATGTAGGTTTTTTGTGCCATCTGTAGAAAAATTTTCTTGCATTTTCTATATGGCTTGTGCATTTTGAATATTTGTATGCTGCACTTGCTAGTTTAATCCAGTAAGGTGTTGGAGCTGTTATATTTAATTCTTGTTCCCATTTTACAATATGTGGTGGTTTCGGACTTGTATCTAGTGATGGGAGAATTCGCTGCAAACTCGCGTGTTTCGTCACAAGAGAAGAAATTTGCAAAACTGCTGTGAAAATCTTTGGACGCTGGCTCATTTCTGTTGGTGAGTGTGTGCCGGTGTCCAAAACAAGCCGGCGGTGTTTCGCAAATTTTTCACCATTTTGCAAATTTCACAGGAAATTCGCAAATTTTTTGGCAAAACAGGACAAATTAGCCCATCACTGCTTGCATCATCTTTCATTTGTATTGTGTACATTCTTGCTATTCCTTTGGGGCTGTGAGGGTTATGTAGGCTTAGAGTTTAAAAATGGGTAGGTTTCATAGTGTGGGCCTTTATCGTGGGGTTGAGGAGGTGTCTTATTTGCAAGTATTTGTAAAAGTCCTGTGTAGGAACATTATATTCTTGTATTAATTTGTCAAAATATCAGTGTGGTGCCCTCAAATATTTGGTTTACAGAAACTGCAGAAATTAGGAGCACAACAAAAACTATCATAGAACAGACCACCAAGCTAAATATTACCCGAACACCAGCACTAGGGTTGCTAAACAACAACCTACATCAATACCCTCGACAACACCTAACCTTCCACATCCTTAAAGCAACCACACTACTAATACCCAGAAATGGTAAATCCACCAATACAGAACGAATTACTCTTTCGACTCGAATCTCTTATATGAGCAAATGGCTACCACCACCACTAAGCATGAACACTATAACACAAGGTCAACAGATCTATGGGAATGCTGGAAAGAAGACACTACTTACCAACACAGTGACATCAGAAGTCCTTTGATTTACCAAAGAACAGGAACCAGGGAAGACAATGTCAACCTAAAAGGGAGTGAGAACAGAACCCTTACTTACTTACTCACTTGGTTAACTACTTACTTACCTTTGCTTCTTCCCTCTTCTAGCTACCTTCTCAACCCTCACCTAGACCCCATCCCCCTACTCACCCAGTTTCAGTCCCCTCCCTCCTCTCCCTAAAACCCTCGTCTAAAACCCTCCTCTCCCTAAACCCTCCATCATTGTTATACATCTTCTCACTACATGCTATTTCTATTAACCCCCTTCCAGACATCAAATTCTACATGATCTCATGAACCTATGGAGAAACCAGACTACCAACATATACTGTATAAGCTCTCACAAAGCATATACTGGTGATAACCGATGTCTGTGCCAATGTTATCTTTTCCTGAAAAACCAATAAAACATTTAAATAACGGAATTTTAAAATGCTAAAACATGAGGCTGTAAAAAATTTAGTACAACTTAATGTTCAGTCATATGAGTCAGCACAATTCTAAATCTAAATCTATTATACACATTCCTTAATAGTGATTATTCATTAGAGTAATAAACTAAGAGATAAAAAGAGAATGTACAGTAGGTAAAGTGTTGCATTCAATCAAAGTATGATGTACAAAGCTTTTCAACAACATTCTTGCCATTCCAACACTTTCTGCCTCTACAAGGGTTATTTAAAGGACCAGCCTTCTAAATCTCATTCAAGATGGATTTAGTTGTTTTCACCTTCCTTCTAGTTACAAATTCAATCAACTAGCAGGTGAATACTAGACAGCTAAAATATAAGCATCTCAAGACTTCTGGAGTCTTTTTTATGACACTATGGTATATGAGTTTATGACATTTCAAACCACATTGAGGAGTCTGAATACATAAAATTTTGAAGAAGTAAAGTCCAAAAAAGTCCAAACTGAATTGATTCAACCTATAAGAGGAGGACTTTAGTTAATTAGGTAATTTTTTAGTTTCTCAAAAGCTGCACTTCTTGGTTTTATGCTGCTTGGTCTAGATTGCACCTTTGGCTGTTATAATAGCAAGGGATCTATTTGTTAAACCTCACATTTTTGTAGTTGAGTTTTTAAAGGGAAAAACTTGAATTTTTTAAAAAAATAAACTCAATCGTTTTCAAGATTTATTATGCGCTGAAAAATTTGAATCTGAAAATACTCTAGCTAAAACCTGTCCAATCATGTAGTCGTGAATAGCAGACGGTCCCTTTAACAATTACAACATCTTTTTCACCTTTAGGATTTTCTATGGTTTCAGGCAGTTTGCACTGGTTTTCATTTGATAATTCGTTAAATTTCAGTTGTCGTGGTGACGACTCTAAAAAGTCATGATTGGAATTGTTGCACGATTTTGTTGCGACTTTTTCTCATAGCAATTTTTTCGAGAATAATTATTGGTCAATTAAGAGGATTCAGGTTTGGAAGTTTGGTCAAATGATGTATTTCATAGAGTGAGAAAAATGTAAGTAGGTACTCGACAAAACAAGGTCAGAATCTACAGGTCCTAATAAAGTGACCTACACTTTTGTTACTAGATTTAAAATTCCATTTAACAAAACTTCTAAAAAAACAATATTCCAAGTATGGTGAAACTATTTAAATTAGCTTATTTTAAAATGGTAAAAATTGCAAATACAGCAAATAATTATAAATAATATATAAATAATACCAGGTTGATGACAAGAAAAAAAAGATAGGCAGCCCATGATGGATAAGGGATATGGCACTGGCAGAACACAAAAGCAGTATTTCTTTACAGTCACTTCTGCTGGTACTTCAAAACATGGAGGCATATTTATCAAGGGTCGAATTTCGAATTGAAAAAACTTTGAAATTCGAACTCAAAAAGACCAACCAAAGTTAAGTCAATGATTTTTTTGGGTTGAATATGTCCGTTTTCGATCGAATAGGTCCGTATTTGGCCGAATTCGAATTGTTTAAATCGAAGGAATAGCGCATTCGATCTAATATTCAAAGTCCACCAATTGACTCCAAATAGGTTCTAGGAGGTCCCCCATTGGCTAAAACAGCAATTCGGCAGGTTTTAGATGGCGATTGGTCGAAGTCGAATTTTTACATGATAAATTTCGATATTCAAATTTGGACTATTCCCTAGTCGAAGTACACAAAAAATAGCTCGAAATTCGAATTTATTTGATTAGAAAATTCACCTCGACCTTTGATAAATCTGACCCAAGGATGCGTTTTGGCTTTAAAAGAAAAAGATGAAGATAAATATGATAAGTATTACGGAAAGAAAAAAAATGCAAGGAATTTAAAGAGGGAAAAGTAGATTATACATAGCTATAAGCCCTAAAAAAAGAGAGAGGGGCAAATTCACTAACCGGCGAAAATTCACCAGTGCTGGCTTCGCAGCCACATCGCAACACTTCGCCAGTCGTAAATTTGCCTGGACAACGCTAAGTCCCGAAGATCCGAAGTTGCACACAGGGTACCGAACGCTGGTGAAATTACGCTCAGCAGTTTGAAGATACGCTAACGTTGGCTGATTAGCATACAGCGTGCAGTTAAAGTACAATGGCCGTATATGTTGCAGCAAATACATTACACTACACAAGCCTGGGAACCTTAATAAAATTATATAAAGTTGTTATAATGCCCTACACATGTGCCCACAGTATAGTATAGATGCCATATGTTAGCAAATGTAGGGGGGAAGGAGGGTACCCCAAAAAAAATGTCAGTCTATCACCCTTTAAATAAGAAAAACTTTTTTTTGAGGAACTCCTATCTAGTCTATTGCACTTAGCCTGGTCTGAGGTGGCGAAAGCAAGTCTGGCGATAGAGGTAACGGTCAGTAAAATCAAAAACATAGTGAATTTGCGTAGTAACGCTCTTTCACCAGACGGATAATTCATCTGGCGCCAGAGTCTATCTCCTTGGCGAAATTACGCCAGCGTTAGCCACTTCGCCCTTTAGTAAATTTCCCCCAGAGAGAGAGAGAGAATGACTCAATATTTTACATCTGGGTAGCGTTTTCAGACAGAGTTCGTATTTCATTGTTTAAAAGCAAAGAAGATGAAAAGTATAAATAGATATGGAAATGAAAAAGAAACTCCACAGGAAAATAAGATAAAGGAAACACAGGACAACGTTTTACATTCTTCAAGCAACCCTTCAACTTCATAAAAACCCTTGAATTGTCTTGTAATTAGCAAAACTTAGCAAAGTTTGCTGCAGGTATAATCAATCAGGTATAACCAGGTATCAGATGTTTGTTTTTTTCTTCAGGGTCGACTGAACCTTTTTTCAAGCATCGATTGTATCCATAGGTTAGAAGGGTTTTCAGACCTGGTGAAAAAAATATGGTTGTAAAACCAATAACAAAATGTTAAAAATAAGCATGGCGGAGATATTGGCCTCCAAAAAATAAATTCACCAAGCTGAAAAAATTGAAAAGGATCTTTTCCAGCTCTTCAAATAATGTATTTAAAAACTGGATTTCTATTTGAAATTGAGCATATCAAAAAAAAATTTTTATAGTTACACAATTATTTTGCAAATCCTCAACAATAACGCCACATATATTGCTAGACAAAATATACTTTGTAGAAAAACGTTTTACAGGGTTATTTTTCTGATTACAAAAGGATTTCTGTTTTTTAGAGATTGTGTGCTGGCGAAATTAGGGGGTTATTTATCAAAGTCCGATTTTATCTCAACATTTTCTGCCGCAAACACGGATTTTTTTAAGCTTATTTATAATTAATTTATTTTGTGGGGAAAAAAAACAGATTTTCATGATTTTTTCAGATTTTTCACCCAAAAACTTCGGGGTATTGCACGAAACCCAGCGCACATCAAAAAATCATTGGGACTTCTCCCATTGACTTATATGCAACCTCGACAGGTCTGAGATGCTGGATTTTCTGATTTGGACTTTTCCATCCTCAGGGTTTAATAAATTCTGAAAAATTCACGATTTTTTAAAAGTTCAATTTTATTAAAAAAAAATCGCAAATTTTTTGTGATTTTTGCATTAAGAGTTTAGTAAATAACCCCCTAAGTCTGTGACCACAAAAATGTATTTGATAACTACAAAATTGTTTTTGGGTTCACTGATTTTGCTTTGCGCTGTCTAAATTGTTTTGTGACAATGGAATGCACTGTATGTCAATAGAAAATACAATACCTATTTTGACTTCATACAATACATTTTGTGTTGCATAATATACTGTATGTAAAAAGCACCACATTGTATTTTCACGAAACGTGCATGCCAACAACCCCTAAACCCTTCTTCTTCATAAAATATTAGTTATCATTATAACCCGAAAATCATGTTACTGTCACCAACAGATTAGTCTGCTGAGCCGCCAAAGCATTATTATCCATGGCCTTAAAAAAAATGGTATGTTAACTGCCCAGTTAACATAGAATAATTTGCTTGAAACCACATAACTGTAAATTGATTGTCCTTCATTTACTGAATCTTTCCATTGAGTACAACTACTACATTAGTCAAAAAGAGTAGTGTAAAAATTGTTGAAAAGTTTGCACCAGATCAAGTAACCAATTAGCAGAAATTAGTAATTTTCTGGTCGCTTGTTTAAAGTCAATTTCTCGTCGGTTTCTATTGGTTCCTAGGCAAGGCACAAATTTCGCAACGTTTTTTTGCATATACAAGTAAAACCTTTTGGTAGACCAGCTCAAGTGTTGTTTTGCTTCACAAATGATTGGGTTTATAATGCCCTTGAGTCTGGAGAGCCCTGTTTTGACTGTAAACCAAGACCAATCTGCTAGTCCGATAATGGCACTGCAAGTAGATAAAGGAAGGCTGAGAGTGGGCAACCATATATAAGAAGATATATATTGCAGAACATTAGGGTGGTCTTAGGCATTAGTATGTAATGTGGTAGCAGTTACAGTTCGTTGTCCTAGAGTTTTACGGGGGGAATGTAATAAAAGTCAGCAACAGCAAAACTATTCCAACAGTGGAAGAAATACTGCAAATCTTTTAGTTTGTGCAGTGCAAAATCCATGTAATAATTAAACGTTTTACTGAAAAAGTTATGTTTGCTCCGAATGATTTTGCCAATGTGCAAAAGTGTGCAATGTGCATTTAAAGGAGAAGGAAACCCAGTCGGCGCAAAAACCCTCCCCCCTCCCATGTGTTGCCCACCCTCCCTCCTCCCCCCTGGCCTACCCGTCCCACTGGGCAAATGCCCCTAACTTGTTACTTACCCTTCTGCGCAGGTCCAGTCCACGGAGTTCACAGGCACCATCTTCTTCCACGCGATCTTCTTCCTGCTTTGACCGGCATTTTGGCGCATGCGCAGTAGGAGCATTTCGGCAGTACGGATCTACTGCGCATGCGCCAAAAGTCACAAAGTTTTCTGTGACTTTTGGCGCATGCGCAGTAGATCGTACCGGCGAAATGCTCCTACTGCCCATGCGCCAAAATGCCGGTCAAAGCAGGAAGAAGATCGCGTGAAAGAAGATGGCGTTGGTGAACTCCGTAGACTGGACCTGCGCAGAAGGGTAAGTAACAAGTTAGGGGCATTTGCCCAGCGGGACAGGTAGGCCAGGGGGAGGAGGGTGGGCAATACATGGGAGGGGGGAGGGTTTTGCGCCTACTAGGTTTCCTCCTCCATTAACATTTGTGATACAATCATGGTCGGACTGGGGGGCCCGGGGCACGAAAAATTCGTGCAATTTGTTTTTCTCTTTGATACTTTTATTGCATGTCCTCCTTTGGCTTTTACTTTGTTTCACACTACTACACACTACAGGCCATATTCTCTGACTGCTAATGCAGAAAATGACTAAGGTTAAAAAAAAAACCAAAACAAAAAAACCTTTCCTGGAAGTATATCTGACACAGGAATATGACACTTGGTTCTTACTGGAATTACTTTCAATAGGCTTTTATGAGCAATCGTTAAAACACACTGACATATGATGCAATAACATGCATTCTGTATGTCCTTTAATACATTTCTTGAATCGGAAGCCATCATCTTAATTATAAACCTCTTCCTACACACAAAGGTTCCAGCCAAAGGATACGGTTTTGGAGGTTTATTATTATGCGGTCAGTCAATAGTCAAAAACATTTAAATTACATGCAACCCGGATTCCTCTAACCACAAAAACTGTGCTGAACAACCACAAAGATATATGCACTTTTGCTGCAAACTAACCTTAAACCTACTGTGTCAGCCTTGCCTACAAATTAAATTCATAGGATTGTGCCAATCAGTTTTATTAGTTCCGAGAACAATTATTTTATTAGACCAATTTTTAAATGAAGGTATCTTTTACATTATAATTGGCCAGCATTGTGTGCAGCACTTTTGGAAGAGTTTAATCACTAACAACACTCTCTGTCCCATTAGAGCTAATCAAGTTTGTGCAACAAATCCTTCTAATGTCAGTTAATTAAACTAATTATTTAAACAACCATAGAAATGTTCCCAAAGGGAGGGAAGAGCCCACAGTGTGCACTGCAATAATGCAGTTAATCTTACTGATTGGGATCTCCACTCTCAGAATACTGTATAACTATTGTATTTGCATGTGTTGCATTTAGTGATGGGCGAATTTGAGGCGTTTCGCTTCGCAGAAAAATTTGAAAATGGCGAAAAATTCGCTGGCGAAAATTTTCCGGCGCAAAAAAAACGGACGCCGGCGTCCATTTTTTTTACGCCGGAAAATTTTCGCCAGCGAATTTTTCGCAAATTTATTCGCCGGCGGTGAATCGCAGGAATTCGCCGCGAATTTGCGCATGGCGAATAAATTCGCCCATCACTAGTTGCATTGTAACATAACTAGCTTTGTAACTAGTGTTGATTAAACACTTCTATTTCCAATCAGAACATTTGTATTTATTATACTTTATAACCCAGAATGTTTCATCTTTTAATTATCACTGCCCCATAACCACTTCCAATCCAGATTTTTTTTTGGACTTTATGCAGAAACTGGATCACTTGAAGGAAGGACATACAAACACAGTGTGATTCATTTATAAACTTCACGCAGGGCAGATTGGTTCACACAGTGAATATATTTGCCCAGTGCATGGTTATATTTATAATGCTGAATAAGAGAAACTGTGATTTTTTTTTTCACAATGCGAATGTCTATAAGAGATTTTTAAATATGTCAAAAATCGCAATTTGTGAATATTTATGTGCACACTCTGCATTCGAATTATGCCACAACTTTGGTGGCAGAGAAAATATTCACAAAACAGTTAATTTGTGGTTTTAAGTTGCTGTCAACTCATCTGTCCGGTTTCACCATTCCGCTTCACCAAATAATTTGCAAAAAGGCAAAAAAACTCAAGAAACGATGAAAAAATTTGTGAAACGCATTGAAGTCAATGGGCATCAAAATAATTGTTATGGTCGACAATTTTTATGCACGCAACAATTTTGACCTGTGACCATGTTTTTTTGTTGCAGCAATGTTTTCTCCCAGTGAATTTTTTGTCTGCGAGTTTACACAGCAGTTTTGCAAATGTATTCGCGGTAAATTCGCCTTGAATCCATGCCTGGCAAATTTATTTGCCCATCACTACTAGGCAGCAACGATAACCACTGAAGGACTGTGTGTCACATACATACAAATATCCACTACTCAGAATGAGAGAAAAGTTTCTAATCCAACATTTAACAGAGCCAACAGTCATTTACAATGAACTGCAACAATATAAGCATGAATATAAAACAAAGCTCATATTCAAAGACTCCAGCTTCTTGTCATGGCTATCGTTGCTGTAGCAAATGAAAGAATCCAATGGCACACAATACTAATGCAACACCTGAACTGTTTATTGTTGAGTGCATTACAACGTTTCGGAGTTGACCCCTTTGTTCAGCCAAATGAGAAGGCTGTGTGAGGACCAAAACCATTTGTATCATTGCTGTAGGACATCATCGTAGAAAGTAACCCAGGATTACTACAGTTGGGGTTCCTGACATGTTTCCTCACTAATCCGGGACAACAAGAAAGCACAGAGATGTCTAGGAAATGGGGAAACCATGTTGCATGTTGCAGTCATGATTCTGTGACTGTAACATTTTTAAATTATTGCTCGATAGCCGTCACTGTAATGATAGGGTAAACTATCAAGGTATTTAGATTTCTAGAGCTACAACACTTTTGTTCAGGTTATTTGGCCTATCCAGTGTGAGACATTTTATTGCTGTCGAGCGCATATGAAGAATGGTTTTGCTCTACTGGGAAAATTTGCCAAGATTGAAGAATTTTTTACAGGGTGTCTTTTTTTTGTAATATGATTCACAGAAGTGCTGACCTTGATACAACAGCGCCACCTGCTGGTTATTTTCCCACCAGTCTGACCAGCAAGTAGTCAAGGAAGTTGTCAGGAGAAAGAAAGAGGCTGCTCTGATGTTCTTCTGCTTATGAAAGATGTGAGATTTCTAATTATTTTCCTAAGCAGAAGAACATCAGAGCAGCCTCTTTCTTTCTCCTGACAACTTCCTTGACTACTTGGTGGTCAGACTGATCAGAAACTCAACAGCAGGTGGTGTTGTTGTAACAAAATTCATTCACATTAACAGTACATGTATCCCTTAATATCTTGGAATAAAAACTAAATAAATAATGAATGTAAATGACAAAAGTGCTTAGAATAGCACCCTCATCAATTTTACATTGACTTATTTTAAAGGATTACTTCTGCTTTAAGTCAATGGGAGAAGTCCCAATGATTTTTGATGTGCGCTGGGTCTCTGCAATGCCCCGAAGTTTTAGAGTTTTTGGGTGAAAATTACAAAAAAAGTGAAAATCAGATGAAAAAGTCTGAAAATTTTGGGAAAATGTGATAATAAATAAGCGTAAAAAACCGAACAGATTTGATCGGAGTTTGTAACAGAAAATATTGGGATAAATTCAGACTTTGATAAATAACCCCCGTTAGTAAGGAACCTCACATGCAGCGGCTGAAATATTTATTTGTTGGTTGGTAGATTCATGTAAAACTTCTTTTTCTACCACAATGTTTTAATGCTGAATAAAACAATTGTTGTGTTTTGGTAGCCGAGGATGAGTAGAGTATTACAGTGCTTTATTAGCAGGTTCATGCAGCCATTACACATCAACAGGAGCTTCAACTCCAATACTTTTAAACAGTATAGAAAGTACACAGTATAACTCTGGTGCACAGTGACACCTACACACCATTTGTATAAAAACCACAACAATAAAAAAGCTTACCGCCTAAAATCTAGCTAGTTTTTAATTTTTTAAAAAACTGGTTTGTAAAGAAAAAGGCAATTGATTTGAAAAACACAAGCAACAAAAATAACTCACTTGTCCTTTTTTATATCAAGATACCTTATCCCGACCTAAAAATAATTATAAATTAGCCTTATTTTAGTGTCAGGAAATAGAATTTATCAACGGCAGTAGTTTGAAATTACCAGTAGAAATAGTATGTGCTAAATCTGCAAAGCAATTTTACAATATTTGGGTTAAGTCTACGAGTTTTCTATAAATTTCTACATTTTGCACCCAAAAAAAAGAAAAAGACCAGAACACTCTGTATTGTAAAGCCATTGTTTAATGCTTCTCTAGACAAAGCCAGCAGTAATAATGTTTCCTAATGGAATTCAGTCAGTAAAAGAAAATAGAAAGCAAAATAGAAATGTTTTGATGTACCTGTTGCAGAAACTTTCATACAATTTCTGTTCTTACTTCTATTGTTTTTGTCTAGTGTGATGTCTTCACCCCCAAAATAATTAACCAATAATTGCATATACTGGAGATTAAATGATATAAAGTATGTATTTCCTTGCAGGATTCCTGTTTGGCAGAAAAGAATAATATTGTGATGTTTTTGCTACTCTATTTATAAAGCATACATTATTTAATTGTACAACGTATTTACATTCTAGTCTTGGGTTTTGTAAGTTTATGCTATTTATAGGGAATGTGCTGGCAGTCATTATATTTTAATCTAATAAAAAGTATTTATTTATTTTTTGTTTTTAAAGAAATGTAATTAAAGGCGACGAGTAACCATTTCTTTAAAATAAATAAATATATGGGTAAATCTATGGAATATAATTAGAAGTTAGCAAATCATTGATGTAAAAGAAACTAGGGGAATTTGTGAATAATTAACGTAACTGTAACAAGCAATGGCAGCCATCAGCAGGAAACTGGGCAGCAATGTATTGTCTTGTATTAAAAGGGTATAGATTAATGGAGGAGAGATTATTCCGCAAATTCACGAAAGTGCGAATTTTACAGAACGTTATCAGAGTTTTCTTCGCCACCTTAGACCTGGCGAACTGATAAGATGAAGCTACATCCTCCTCAATCTTATGTCAGTGACATCATATCCTGTATGCCGAAAAGTCAAAAAAGTTCTAAAAAACACTGGCATTTTTTCATATTCAAAAGTTCTAACTATTAGGGACCGATTCACAAAGGGTCGAATATCGAGGGTTAATTAACCCTCGATATTCGACTGGGAATTAAAATCCTTCGACTTCGAATATCGAAGTCGAAGGATTTTAGCGCAAATAGTGCGATCGAACGATTATTCCTTCGATCGAACGATAAAATCCTTCGAATCGAACGATTCGAAGGATTTAAATCCAACGATCGAAGGAATATCCTTCGATCAAAAAACTTAGGAAAGCCTATGGGGACCTTCCCCATAGGCTTACATTGATTTCGGTAGCTTTTAGATGGCGAACTAGGGGGTCGAAGTTTTTTCTTAAAGAGACAATACTTCAACTATCTAATGGTCGAATAGTCGAACGATTTTTAGTTCGAATAGTTCGATTCGAAGTCGTAGTCGTAGTCAAAGGTCGTAGTAGCCCATTCGATGGTCGAAGTAGCCCAAAAAACACAATCGGCCCCTTAAAGATTTATGTGTTAACATTTTTTTTCCAACCATTTGAAGGGCATGCCACTTTTGTTTTAGGGTGGGCTCATGTCTAGGGCATTAGAGGATCTCTTTTGTCTTTATTTTGTTTCCTTGGACATTTGTAATAATAAGTGGCCACTTCAAGCATTTGCACCAACATCTCTAATAAAGACGTATATATGACCCATATGTACCCGCCCTATTCAAATTGACCTAAGCGTAAGAGTACTAGCGAAGTTTCGATAGGCAGAAATGAACGCTAATTAACGTTTGCTATGAAATGCTTGCGCTGACGAATTACCGCTATCGAAACTTCGCCAGTGTTCAGCTACAGAGGTGAAACTATGCATTTTAGCGACTGATGATAGAGGTAATGAATTTACACTTGGCGAATGGGCGCTAGGTGTGGCGGAGCCTTCACTGGGGAAAATTTGCCCTTTAGTGAATTTGCCCCTTAATTTTCTGTCATATGTTATATATTAAAAATGACAAATATGGGCCTGTTGTTTAGTATTTATTATATTCTATATTAGCAGGGCAAAAACTGATAATATCTTGAAAACTAGAAAAACATTAATTAACTGCACTCTCAGCACTTTTGAGTTCATTTGTTTCAAGGATCTATATGTAAGTCATGCCTCTCCAACTAATGAACTACAGTTTTCCATGAGAAAATCAATTCGGCCCAATAAAGGGAATCCCAAATTCTAGATTGTTAGCTTTCATTAACTTTTTTTCTCAGTTTGTTTACCACATGGTTCGTTTGTTCCCAATGTACACTACTGCAGAATACATTGGCACTTCAGAGTTTAAATATAAGAACTAATACAAAACTAAAAACAATGAATGAAACACAAGCCAATATCCACTCATAACAAATTCTAATTGACAAAATCACTGGTTTATTTGCTTTGTATGCTCAGTCTGGAAGAGGCTTTAGTGTTCATTATAATTTTCCAGCAATTAGTTGATAGATATCAATCTCATCCTGCCTACGCGCTTTTCCTTGGAAGGATAAAATTACTTATAACATACTTAACCCCTTCAGTGAATCACCACTGTTCTACCACACAGTCTTGTAGTCTCCCCATTCAAAAGTGACAGGTTTAATAGGGGTTCAGCACTAGATTGAATGAGCTCTGTCCAGTTAAGAATGAATGCCTCCTGTTTACTGAGGAACAGAGAGAGAGAGGGGAGTGCCCTTGCATAGGCCACCCAAGAGAGAGACCTGGAATACATAGTTCCATAGTTAATTTGGGTGGAAAAAAGGTCAATTTAACCCCTCCAAATGAAACCCAGTGCCTGTACCTAAGCACACCCACTGAAATGATGAATACCAGAGGACTATGTATGGAGTAAGAAGGGAAGTGGAAGGTCTATTGTTATGTTAAAAATGTAGTTGCAGAGAAATATGTTTCGGGTGCAGTGTTGATGTCAGTTAATGGAACAGTAACAACAAAAAATGAAAGTGTTTTAAAAGAATGACAATATTATGTACTGTTGACCTGCACTGGTAAAACTGGTGCATTTGATTCAGAAACACTACTATAGTTTATGTAAACAAGCTGCTGTGTAGCCATGGGGGCAGCCATTTGAATCTGAAAAAGGAGAAAAGTATACAATGGGATTCTTCAGAATGTATCCTTTATCTACTGTGTATCCTGTGCTTGAATGGCTGCCCCCATGGCTACACAGCAGCTTGTTTATATAAACTATAGTAGTACTTATCTGTTATCTACTGTGTATCCTGTGCTTGAATGGCTGCCCCCATGGCAACACAGCAGCTTGTTTATATAAACTATAGGTGTGTTTCTGATAGGGATGCACCGAATCCACTATTTTGGATTCTGCCGAACCCCCGAATCCTTCGCAAAAGAATCGGCCGAATACCCAACCGAATCCGAACCCTAATTTGCATATGCAAATTAGGGATGGGAAGGGGAAAACATTTTTTACTTCCTTGTTTTGTGACAAAAAGTCACGTAATTTCCCTCACCACCCCAATTTGCATATGCAAATTAGGATTCGGAATAGGTTCAGCCAGGCAGAAGGATTCGGCCGAATCCTGGCCGAATCCCGAACTGAATCCTGGATTCGATGCATCCCTAGTTTCTGAAGTAAATGCACCAGTTTTACTAGTGCAAGACAATACTAGTGCATTATATTGTCATTCATGTAAAACAGGTTAATTTTTTGATGGTACTGTTCCTTTAAGCTTCAAATGATTGCAGACTATGATTGTAGACATCAACTAAAGGGACTGATGCATGAGCACTTCTAGAGAGTGTCAGGTAGTTCCTGTTATAGCAAACTCCATGAGTAATTGTAGGAGATAGACAGTGGGAGCTAGTAAGAATTCTGAGCTCCAACAAAGTCATTCCCCATTTGACACCCACCAGACTATAGGGATTCCAGTGTTAGAGCCCTGGGTAGTATGCAAAATGTAGTTGAGGTGACAATATGCTAATGAATGATAAGCATAAACTCTTCCATTTAATTTGTTCTTCAATGAGTTCATTTGATTTTTTGTGTACCAAACCCACTGTCACACAGTGTGCAAAGTATAGCCTAGAGATTTATTTACCAGGCTTGTGCTTAAGACAGAGTCACATGTACCACATGTACCAGCAGGACTGTAGTACCTCTTTGTCTATAGAGCTAAAGAGGGCTACGTTTCATAACAATGAAAGTAATAACTTCATAGACGGTAGAGAAAACAAACCCTAAAGGGAACTGATTACACAATCCATCAAATACAAAAAGGATTGTCTACATTCAAGAGGGCAAGGTACAAAGTAAAAAACTGGAACAGAAGTGAAGGTCCAGTGTTCCCAACCAGTGGCTCCGCAGTAACATGTTGCTCACCAACCCCTTTGGATGTTGCTCCCAGCGGCCTCAAAGCAGGCGCTTATTATTGAATTTCATGCTTGGAGGCAAGTTTTGCTTGTATAAAAACCACATGTACTGCCAAACAGAGCCTCTTGTAGGCTTCCAGTACACATAGGAGCTACCAAATAGTCAATCACAACCCTTATTTGGCACCTTCATGAACATTATTTATTTTTGTGTTGCTCCCAAACTCCTGTTACATCTGAATGCTGCTCATGGGTAAAAGGACCCCTGGTTTAGACACTCTTGGCTGGAAGAGAGTAGTGTAAATATCTTGTGCTCTGATCAGTGACTTGTGACTAGTAACTGTGATAGTTTCTATGGCTGTTTTGTGTTATAGTAGTTTGTGCTGGATAGTCAATAGTTGGTGCTGGCCCTGGATGGAAGCACACATTCTACCATAGCACCTGCTGTGGTCCTGTAGGGTTGTGCAGGGAAATCACTGACGGACATTCCACCTGTAGCCGAAGCGATGAACAATTACTAACACATTTGCACAGTATAAGAAAAAGTATAATACCACAACAAATGCAACTGAATTTCCCCTGAATACAAACCACAACAGAGACATTTATAGTGTAAGGCCATTGTATTGTAGCTGTGTAACCATCTACCCGCAAAGACAAATCACTGCATAAATGGAACTTGTTATGGGACTTTAAAGGGTCATTCAAGATGGAACCCATTAATATCCACTACAAGTCCTTTAGTTCTTCATTAACCACTATCACTCTGTACAAAACTGTGGTTACACTTCTGAAAGGATACCCTTGGATCTGTAAACAAGAAGAAATAGGCATTACACATGTGACTGGGAATTCTGGCATGACTGTTTATTACAGATTAATCCCTTCAAGCAAGATTTCTAAGAAGTGTTTAAAAGGACTTTTTGTTCCTAATATAAACGTAAACAAAGAGGCAGAAATCAAATTATTTAAATTTTTTATTGCCCCATTTACCCAAGACAATGCCCCAGTGGTGCAGACAATCAGTGGTGTAACTACAATCGGGGCACCAGGGCCATCAGACAACAGGGAACACAGGGGATGCTTTAGTGCAATCTACTACAAAATCGCACCATAGCACAAGTCATACAAGTTGTTCTTCAGGGCCCATGGGTTGTAGCAGTGCCCCTGCTTACAATCCACAAATAATAATGATTGGGAGAATTTCAGCCACCTTGAATTATTGGGTGTTCCAGAAGCCTAACCATTGCCAGGGGTAGTAGGACATATAGTAGATTAAAAAAAAAAACATGCCAAGGCACTTTTGTTGTTCATATAAAGGTCAGAGACCAGGAAACATTTTGGGCCTTATCTTGCTCTTTCTCAAGCTATTAGTGCTGCAGTGTGTTTTTTACTGCTTACAATTAAGGTCCCAATCACAGTTTTATATCATTCATCTATCAGTAGCATAACAAGCAGTTGCCGGGCTCCCCAGCTAAAAAGTTTGGCGGGGCACACTAGCCCTGTTCCATCCGTCGTAAGTCACATAATGCAGGTGCTCACAAGGCAAGGCACACCGACAAACTTTTACATATACTAGTGAATGCAGAGGGGTCTGCTAGTTCTCCAAGTGGGGTCTGCTGTGTCTATAGTTATGCCACTGTTATCTATATATCTGCCTCTCAAAACCAGGTATAGAGGTCATTTACAATTGTATGTAAGTGCAAAATCAGTTTCAGGCACAGAACGCTGTTTTTTGTTGCCGTAATGCAAAATTTTCCCCGTACTTCTAGTAATTGTTGCCTTGCCCTAAGTAACATCCAGTTGTGCCCAATGCTGTAGAATGCAATTGTGTTTCAAGTGGGAGTTGTACCATTTCCAGAACACTTATTCAAACCAGCATTTTTATGGGATTACTGGCCCCAAACCTAATGCACCTATTGACTAAACTCACTGTGGGAACTCTCAAACTACCACTAGGTCCAGGGCAAGATGTTACATAGTCATTTATTATTTTAATCCATCCCTGCCCATTAGAGCTTACAATCTAAAGCCCCTATACCATTCTCATATAATGGTGTATTGGTATACAATATATTGGCTCATCAGGAGCCAATTGATCGATCTTCCTTTGGACATTTGGAGGAAACCGGAGTAGGAAACATAGGTAGAATATACAAACTCATGTTCACCATTTGCACAAGTACCTGCTTCACAATCACATTTATGCTTCATGGTCATTTTTATCAGTTAGCATTCCTGTATGTTATTGGGGTGTGTAAGGAAACCCAGGACCCAGAGAAAACCCATGCAAGTATGGGGAAAACATACATACTCTTTCGATCATCTGTCTGTCTACCTAACTATATTGTAGCCTCTTCAGATATTTGGTCAGCTTCAGTGCCATCTGGGACCAGCAAACTATAATTCAGCAAATAGAAAGTATTTTTTCAGTGGGAGTAAGATTTTGGTGAAGATATATGCCAAATGGGTTCCTATCCATCAAATAAATGTGGGGCGACCAACAGGCAGAACAAAGCAATCATATTCACTGGCACATACACAGGGAACCTTCGCAGCTTCCAAATTATCCACTTTGCCTTTTAAGTGGTTTTAGAAATTAAAATTTTGTAACGGGATCTTTGCCAACAGGAAGGCTTTCTTATTTGTGTGCTGGGCTATTTCTGGATTAAACTTGAATTTATCATTGAAATGTAGGCAAAAAGGGAACGAAGCCTAAAATTAAAAAGGGAGGCACTGGTAGGAAATATTTCCAGATGTTTACATGCTTTGTAATGTTTACCTGAGAAATGACACCCAAAAATAACTGTAGCTGCTGCTTCATTAAAAAAACACACATTTATTTTTAAAGTAAATTTAATTTGAATGTGTAATGCAGAAGTACATTGGGAAGCTAGGGAACGAGGGAACACTCAGGAGACAACGATTAGAAGTGAGGAGGACTAAAGATGCAGGAAGATTGACAAATAGCCTAATAATTAATATTAGAAGAAAGCTGTAATTTCAATATTATAGTTTCCGGTCTCAACCTGGCGACTACATGCTGGTGAGTATGACATCAGTTATTTTAAGTTTTGAAATCAGATCCTGGTGATAACATAGGCTCACTGTTAAAAGACAGCAGACATTGTTGTCAGTATCCTTTTTTAAAATTGCAATATATTTTGAATGTAAATATTTTTCTTTAAAAACCAGGACATTGTATTTTTCTTACCCTCTATGTCCTGGCCTTGAACAATGTTACATATTTGGCTTGTGTTGCCTCTGTAAGTGCCTGTACTGTACTAGCTGTCAACTTCCACAATTAAGCAACCCATTTGTAAACGTTGCATTTGTATGTTGCACCTCTGTGCCAAGATGTTTCCTCTGCTCAAGATGCAATGCAACCTGCATACTCAGACAGTGGCTTGGTACACTGTATATATGCTGCATAGTGTTACAAGGGATAGAAAGACTGCAATGCTCTAGCAAATCACCCCTTTTTGTTTACACCTATGACATTCACCCACATGTGTGGTACTATTTGTAAAGCCCTGCGCTCCATTTGTAGTAAAGTGTAGAGTATCCCTGTGGACTCCCCCTCTTTTCATCAGCTTTCTAACAGTCATCCCTGGCAACCCAGCTCCCATGCGTTAGCTCTGTGTAAATCGCATTGCACTAGTTCTCGCCCTAAATGTAGCAATTACGTTTTAGTACACAAAATCCTTTAACTTTGCTCCATTAAAGCTATCTGCTGAAATACTGCTGTAAACTTTGGGCACTCAAAGGCACGCTGGTTAATTAAAAGTGAATTATACTCAATGCTTCCTTTGATTTTTGCCTTAAGACTCGTCTGTTCTACACGGCCCCTGCCTGTCTTTGGTTGCTGGAGGATACTGGAGCACAACAATAACTGAAAGCCCACAATTTGGAATCTGTTTACTCCAGGCAACGCAACCATAAAATATGACCTTGTTTTTGTGCTATTACATTTTAATGGCATCACCTTATCCTACTGGTGCCGCCTCCCCCAACTATACCTGATATTCCTGTAATTTTTCCTATTTAAAACTACTGCACTGTGTGTACCCAACTGCCTAAAGACAACCCTCTTACAGTCACAATATGCTGACAACGAAACAATGGGGGCTCCAAATCTCTGCCTTGCCTAGGACCTCACTGTGGGGGTCATTTATCAACACTGGGCAAATTAGCCCATGGGCAGTAACCCACAGCAACCAATCAAATTGTTGCATTCATTGTTCTACTTGCAGCTGGCTTTAAAAAGCTAATCACTGATTGGTGACTATAGGTAACTGCCCATTAGCAAATTTGCCCAGTGTTGATAAATAAGCCCCATTGAGTTTTAAACGATATCTTCGATTAATGCTGTGAATATAGAAATATAGAAATAACATGTAGACCTGAATAATATAAAATCCCATTCATTAAAGGGGCTTTTGTCAAAAGACACATTTTGTACTTCTGTATAGGTGTATTTGGCGCTGCTCAGTCCTTTCTGCCACCTGTTCTGAATTGAGCATTCCTATTGTGCAGGGGAACCATTGAGCTACCACCTGCTTTGAACCAGGCAGCAGCCCCAGGGTTTCCACGGCACCCTGCATCAATCTCCGCAGTGCAGCCAAAAGAGTCCATGCATCACTTGCATGCATGCAAAATGCTAGAAATGACGTCAACTGGACTTGTGCAAAGCACAGACACTTGTGACTGGCCCCTTAAAAATAGAGTGCTGTCTGCATTATCAAAAACTGGTGGGAGGAGAAGGCACTAAGGCATTGATTTCTTTGACCTGGCAGCAAGAAGGGGCTCTTGTACCCAGAGGAAAAGTAAATTACCCCTCCTGTCTTTACCACTTTTATTCCTCTCCTTGTTTCCAAAATAAAAATGACTTTGCTAGTTAAATCTGTTCTGCAGCCCATAGAAAATAAACAATCATTTCACTGCAGGGATAAAAATCTAGAGCCGCATGTCTTATCTAACGTCCCGCATTATACATGTGCATGATTCTGTAGTCAGTGAAGATTGCCTCCTAGAAAGCCCATTGAATCGGAAAGGACAACATTCAGCTTTGAAAGGCCCCTTATGTAAGCGAGGGGGAAAACTACTTGAGCCCTTCATGTTACAATTACTCACAGGTGCGGTTTACTGGGCTTGTACGATTCCAGAAGGGGATTAACATAAAGCCATAAGCCAGCCTTACAATTCTTCAGGGAAGTTTTATAATAAGCAGTGAAGTAATACAGTCTGTTTGTAGTTATTGGGTTGTTGTGCTTTTTTGTTTAGTAGGTCAACACGCTGTCGTCTTATTAATTTTTGTCTGGGCCTATCACGCAAAGGCAGTTGCTTCACAGAAGGTTTCAATCATGGCAGTAAAAGCAGCTGAAAAGAACATCCTGGTCGGTACTAGGAGGCCTTTTTTTTTTAACTCATTTACAGCTTTCTTTTCTAGCACAAAACTCATAATAGCAAATCTAAACCCTATACGGGGCATTTCACAGCGACTGAATGAACATATGGGTTTGTCAGTGATATTCTGTTAAATAGAAAGGCAAACAAACAAAACCATAATGAGAGGGTTCAAGGCAGTACAAAAAGTGTATAGTGGCTACAGTCTGCCTTTTTTAACTTACAAAAAACAATACATTCCACGGTAAAATAGAAAGTTTTTTTTTTTCACATATGTGAGAGCAATGTGCATAGGACTAAACTGTCTTTAGGGGGTTCTGTAAGGGACTGACCAGGATGTGGGGCATAGTGGGTGCAGGAGAACAAGATGGTGACAGTGGTAACACTTTATGGTCTGGATTCCAATCAATGAGAAAACATTATTTTATGGTATATCATGTGCTATATCATTTGCTTTGCCATCATTTTGAAGAGCTACATTAACATAGAATATAGTCATCCATGTCTCACTTAGAGGCCCTTTTGAGGAAGCTGCCTGACAAGTGTGTGAATCAGGTAGAGATTGTGGGAAAGCGAAGGCAACTCTTTAATAGGTTGGAAGTGTTTTGTGTCTCCTATGAAAGAATTGATTAATCAGTCTACCAATAACAAAAAAGAATGGGGTAGAGCAAAGTTGTGTGGCTTGGTTCCCTCTTTTGAGGTAGGGTGGACATGCCACCAGAGCTTTGGTTGCCAATGCCCACAAGAATTTGGGTAAGGGAAGCTCACGATAGAGAGAATAGCTAGTGTGAGAGCAAGTTCCAAAGATGAAATGCTCAAGGCAGATAGGGCTAGATAGCTGAGCAGCCCTGTACTTTAACCAAGAAGGTTTAATGGAGTAAGAACCCCATTTGGAGTCAAATATAAGGCCATAGATTAATAGAGGTAGCACTAAAGACTGACATACCAGATAAAAGTGGTGTAGATTTGAGGGAGGTGGTATAGGCATGGACTGTTAAAAAGATCATTATGTGTACATTGGAATGATAAATTCTCTTTAAGGGCAGGGGCACGTGGGCAGATTCGGGGAGATTTAGTCGCCTGGCGACTAATCACCTCTTCTTCGGGGTGACAATCTCCCCTCCCTTCCACCTGCCTTCTGCAAAGAACAATCGCCTGCGCCAATGCACTTGCGGTGCTTCGATTTCCAAAGTCGCCCAAAATTTCCTCGTGAGTCAACTTCGGAAATCGAAGTACCGTGAGTGCATTGCCACAGGCGTTTTTTCATTGAAGCCGGCGGAAGACACAGGGAAGCAGTTCGGGGAGATTAGTCGCTCCAAAGAAGAGGTGATTAGTAGCCGGGCGACTAAATCTCCCCGAATCTCCAGGTGTGACCTTACCCTTACAGCCAATATTTCATGAAGTCAAGCTGCTTATCGATCCTTTTTACTTCCTCACTAGACAACAGAGGAAAAAAGTTTAACTTATGAATAATCACAACAGAAACTAATCATCCGATATCATCAGGACATCATGAACATTATTTCAGCAGTGCCGAACACTACATGTGGTAATTGCAGAGAATTCTGGTTAAATGAGATCTAGGCCAAAGGAAAAATATTAATAATGAGAATTTGAAAACAAATGATTGTTTAATTCTGGGGTGCCAGAGCTAAAGTTTCTTCCAGGGGATTTAAAATCTCCATGAAACACTAGTTTTGGTTGTGTAACTGATGACGGAATACAGCATTGATAATTAAATAAAGTCTGATTAATGGTTATTTGTTGATGAGAACCATTCCAAACGTCATAACTACAACCTTTTAATGTTTGTATATTATCACATTATGGCCACCTAATAATATGGACATTTCAGTACCATTTAAACCCGTAATCCTCCAGAAAAAAAGAAAGAGCTCCAGGTTTTTTAAACTGACTTTATTGCCATGTGGATTTCTAAAAACTCTCAGAAATATCCCTTCTGGTAAATTGGCCTTTGTCCCCAAGTATATGAAAAGAATTTATTATCTAGCTAGGGTCTTCAGAGAAAATAAAAAATGATGAATTGCATAATGTCCTTTCTAAATTATCTCAATGTTCTGTTTATTGCCTTAGTTAAACATAATTATTTTTGTCAGAGACACTGAAATGTGGCCTTCCCTTTGAAAATGTGTATAAATATTTAACGGCATGAACTTCTTGCATACGATTGGAAAAATGACTTAATAATATAAATATTGAGATCCAGCCTGTCAGTCTGTGCAAAAGTTCATTAGTTTAACTGCGTTTGAACATTTGTTTTCATTGTGATATTAAATTACTAAATAATTGGCTGTAGCATGCTAGGCTTAATTAAAAGCATAATATGATTGTTTTTCCTTTAATTGAAAAGCTAACATGGATTGGCTACTGTAGATGAAAATGACAATATTGTGAAACAGTAGCACCAAGGGAGTTTAACCGCATCAGTGTTTGATCTCGCTATGCTGTGTGTTGGAACCTGGACCCATAGAATTTATTGTTATGCCAACACCGTGTGGTATAGTGTTTAAATCTGAAAGTAGGGTGGGGAATAAATATCATCAATACCTTTATTTTACCAATAAAAAGATTGAGCATACTTTGGTACAGCCTGGTTCAAATGTGGACCCAATGGGAGAGCTGTGTCCATGTAGGAAATTAATGAAGCTTACTTATTAAAGGTCCGAATTTTTAGGTTTTAGAAAACATGACTAAATCCACCAACTCTAAAACCACGATTGTCATTGATTTTATTAAAAGTTCAATTTAAAAAAAAAGTATGAAAAAGTTTAAAAAGTACCAATGAAAAAATGCGATGAACAAAAATAAAAATAAACCCTATAAAAAAATTTAATAGCAAAAGAAAATATGAAAAGCTCTAGCATTTTGATTGGTTTAAAAATAGTCCAATAGGATCATCGCTCTTCCCGCTGACTTCTATAGCACCTCGACAACTTTTACTTGGAAGACTTTGGCGTGATAAATCTTGAATTTTTAGAGCTTTTTAGAAAACCAGGAAGACATGGGAAAAAAATCTCAATTTGATTCTTAGTTAATAGGTCCCCATGAGTTGGCCAGATAACGAATGGGTACAGATCAAGGAAAGGTGGCAAGTACTGTGCTCAAATATGCCCCAGGCAGGCAGGAAATACAGGATCCAAAAAGCAGGCAGGGGTAATAATAATCGTGGCGTTTTTTTTGCCAGGCATGGTTTCACGTCACCCATTGACATCAATGTATTTTTCACTAAAAAAGTTGCCAATGTATTTTCACTAAAAAAGTTGCCAATGTATTTTTCACTAAAAAAAGTTGCTATAAAAAAGCATTCATAGGGGATCATTTAGAAAAATTGGGCAAATTTCCACCTGGGCAGCAACCCACAGTGATTAGCATTTTGACCAACAGCAGAAAGGACCATTAAAACACACATCTGATTGGATTAGAGCGAATTTGTCCGGTGTGTTTAAATGACTCTTAGGTTTTTTTGCACCAAAAAAAGCCCATTGTCTTTAATGCATTTTGCACAAATAAAAACACCACAACAAAACGACCGTTGATTTCAATGCACACTTCAAATTTTACGGAACAATTTCATTTATCAGTAAATTAAAACTGTTCAAAACACAAAGGCTCCACCAAAACACCTGCTCACAAAGCACAGACTGAGGTGAAGGCATCAACGAGAAACCAAAAGGTGCAAACACAAACTCACTTGATATACTCTTTGCGCCATTTTGCTTTGTGTTTATTGGGAAGATAAACTGGTGATTTTTAGTTAAGATGATTGTTTGCAGTTCACATTAAACATAATCAGAGAAGGAGCAATTTATGGCATCAAGATGACATCTTTGTCGACAACGAAAACCGCGGAGGAGCGAACACCTGAGTATGACTTTGTTTGCCAAAGGACATAGACATAATAATAATTCCTAACTACTGCTCTCTGATGATAAACTTTCTTAATAATTTTCACCAGGAAAAAGAAGCATGAAAGGAGAACTAACCCCCAAACATTTATATGGCTTAAAGTGCCACATTCATATACAGGTATGGGACCTGTTATCCAGAATGCTTGGGACCTGGGGTTTTCCGGATATCGGATCTTTCCGTTATTTGGGTCTTCATGCCTTAAGTCTACTAGAAATTCATTTAAACATTAAATAAACCCAATAGGTTGGTTTTGCTTCCAATAAGGATTAATTATATATTAGTTGGGATCAAGTACAAGTTACTGTTTTATTATTACAGAGAAAAAGGAAATAATTTTTAAAAATTTGGATTATTTGGATAAAATGGAGTCTATGGGAGACAGCCATTCCGTAATTCGAAGCTTTCTGGATATCGGGTTTCCGGATAAGGGATCCTATACCTGTACTGAACTTATTGAACCAGCCTTCAACAGTTTCAACATTTCTGTTGTGGTAAGGATAGTAGTACTACTATTGTAGTAATGATAGTAGAAGTGATCCAGGCCATCAACTTTGTCACAGGAATTTCCCATTTTGGATTCTGTTAGGAGTGCCAGTGCCACTGTACTGGTTGAACTTGGTTGACGTGTGTCTTTTTTCAACCTTATTTACTATGTTACTATGTTACATGTTACATGCTCAGTGGGCTTTGAGCAGCTGTTGAGAAGCTAAGCTTAGAGGTCATTGCTAGAAAATGAGATTTGCCATATAAGCTGATGCTACAGGGCTAATTATAAAATGCTGTTAGCTGCCAGGTAGCAATAATGTGAATTATTTACTAATCAGCCGTGTATTGTAATATATTGTAATTTAAGTAATATACTTTCAGTCCATTGTGCTTTGGTCCCTAAGCTCAGTAATTGACAGCAGCACAGAGCATGTGCAGTGAGTCAGCAGAAAAGAAGATCGGCAGCTACTGGGGCATCTTTGGAGACAGATCTTCCCTGTTAAAGGGCTGTGGTTGCCTTAGTCTGGTACAGAAGCCAAAAACATAAAGAATGAACATCTCTGCAGTTCTTCTTTAGATAAGCTTTAGTTCTCTTAATATTGAGGCCTTGTTTTCCAGCTAAAACCAACCTACGGTGGACCTTAGTCACATTGTTCCACCAGATGTGCTTTCACGCCTTTTTAGATCTATAGTCATTTCAATCATTTCAATCTTTTCCCTCAAAGTCTTTTGTGACTTTAGTTTATGGCCCCTGAGTTATCTCAGGCCATTTCCTATTGTACAGATAATTAGCACAGAGGAACTTACGCCATTCCATATCTTTAGCCACGTAGGAGAGATAGGCCATGATGAAAGCCATGGGAAATGATTATAAGAGAGACTGATAGCAGCAATTATATGCTTTGCACACAATGATGCAGTTAGCAGGGAAGAAAAGATAAGCACTGGTAGAAGGAAGTGCATAATTCACAATATAACAATCCCAGCTTGTTCCAGATATCTACACAGCACAAACAGCCAATGTTAGCAGTATGGAAAGATTAGACAGGACTGCAATGACAATTCACTTAGAAAGAAAGCAACATGGATAGGCCTCTTTACATGTTAAGGCATATTTCATATTTACTGTTAATTTGTGTTGTAGGTGGCTCTGTTAACTTCTGTACTGGGAAGATGTTTATTGCCTGGTTAGTTGTAGGTTGACCGATCATCAATGAACCCCCTACTTGTGACTCACAAGCAACATGTTGATCACCAACCCCTTGGCTGTTGCTCCCAGTTGGATCAAAGTAGGTGCGTGTTTTTGAATTCTTGGCTTGGAGGCAAGTTTTTGGTGCATAAAAAGCAGGTGTACTACTGAACATAGCCTCATAGAGGCTCCCAGTCCATATAGGGACTACCAATAGCAAATAAATTAACATACTTTTTCATGCCTATGTTGCTCTCCAACTCTTTATACATTTGAATATTGCTCATTAATAAAAAAGGTTGGGGAAACCTAATCCATCATGTTCAAAATGTCCTGAATGGACACAGTGTGCCGGCACATAATGGTCCCAGTTTCCATGGGGCATTCCTAAATTATTTACCACATAAAGGTGGGGCTTACATGAAAGTGTTCATGGGTTGGGCACATCAGGTTTCCTTCAAACAGTAGGTCAGAAAATACAACCAGCTGGTTAGTTGCTATGGGTTAGGGGAACCTTTGTTATTACACTAGCAGTAATGACCTACACATACAGTACATTGTTTCAGGCACTGAAAGAAATACACTTATACACAAACTAACATCTACATCTACATAGGTACAGATACAGATATGCTGGAAATGGTTTGTTTACGTAGGGCTGTAGTGGGTTTAGTTGGTTTCAGAGCTCTGCTCCTGCTCAGGATTTTCTATAAAACAAGGGAATTGATGTAGAAGCCAAGAGGCAATATGTCTGGGGTGAGCATATAATCTATATCTGTGTTAAAGTTGATGTTGGTGGTAAGATAAGAAGATAAGAATACTTCCCTGATGCTCAAGCAGCCTACTGGCCAGAAAAATGCATTATTGTAATTTATGTGTGTGGTCACAATGGACATGCTTTTATCTCACAGGTCAAATTTAGATCCACTTGTGTGTGATTGTCAGTTTGATTACCTCTAGTAATCTTTTGCATTTAATCACTGCCTAAATCTTTACCTCCTTGTTAAAAAGTCTTCTCCAACACTTTAAGGTTATATTGAATCAAGAAAACTCATCCAGGTACTTCATCTTTTACATTCAAGTGGACCTTAGATCTTTATATTTACATGTGGCCCACATATGGTTGACTTCAGGAGTAGTGTGTGCATCATGTAAAACAATAAAACATCTACTTGCATATACAAAAGGCCTACTTAGGCACTTGGGTTGGAAGTATATTTTGCTATTTGGCACCACATGAATATTTGCCTGAAAAACAAAATAAGCCTTTTTATAAACAATGCGATTGCACCAAAATGTACCACTCGAAGAAAAAGTGAGACCTGCTATGCATGCACATAGGTAGGAGCAGTGCTAAAGAATTCTACAGCAGGCTGTTGCATGTATTTCTGTTACAAGTGTCTTTCAGCAGATTGTGTTGTCCATTTGAATAAATAGAACAGGTATTTTCAACAACTTCTCTCAGCAGTAGGTAGATAGCAAGCTCGAGCACAACAGCAGCTCAATTAGACTGATTAACTACCATGCAGTTCTCCATCAGTTCTACTCAATCCAGGCCGTTTTAAATTTGTTAAAGTTAATTGCCAACACAACACTCACATTTAAACGAGGCGATGGTTGAATCATAAGCAGGACACATAAATCAGAATATATATCTCTGGGGAGGCCTCTGGTGTGTTTATCCTTTTTTATGGTAAAAATATCCCCTGCTATCTGTCTATTCAGGCCTTCAGGCCTTTTATCAAGCTCTGATAGCTTGATAAAAGGCCTGAAGGCCTGAAACGTCGCAGACCAGACTGTTTGCCATAAAATGTACCAATAAAGGCATTTTAAATTGATTGGTGCTGTACGAAAATTTCTTCTTTGGTGACTTGAGCAGGACATAGAACAAGTGAAGATGTTCCCTGCCTGTTTCAGGTAGCACATACCATCCTCTAGGGCACATAGACAAGACATGTTCCGCAAGGTAAGGCTAAAAGATCATTTGAAAATCAAGTAATTGAATGCATCTTGCTGGATTATACTAATTCATTGTAATAAGTACAGCCCTTCTGTACTTCTAGAGGTCATCCTGGTTTTCAACATGATCTGGTAACTGTAGCTCAAGGGTTTACAGACATGTCAGCAACCTAAGTGGATACAGAGACAATAATATATATTTTGAATAAGCGAGAGGAGTATTTTGTGACATAATGTATAACATTGTAACACTGTGAGCCATGCACTCTTTCTCAAGTTCTGGTTAAGTGGCAAGGTTCCCCACTGAGAAATAGTAGCAGCTGGCCAATATTCTGCACATGGGAGGAGGTGGCTCTTCATTATGGGACAAAGCACTATTTTTTTTTTTTTTTTAAACTGACAAGTTTTATTGAATAGCATAGCAGCATCATCACAGCGGAGAGGGTATCCGCGACATGCGGTATCCCACTCTCAATATTGGCATATTAATACAAAAACAATGGTTGAGGTAGAAAAACAGAATATAAAGAGGGGGGACCAAAGAAAGAAAAAAAAAAAAAAAAAGAGAGGGACGGGGAAAAAGGAGAGGTAAACGAAAAGTGCGTGTTACCTAGTAGAGCATTAGGAATGGCTAAAAGAAAAATAAAGAAATATGGCGGTGGGGCACTATGTACTGTGCAACCAAATAGAACATAGACAGGTTAAATGGATAAGCAAAAACTAACTAAACCTGACCCCTCATCAGGCCTGCAAAGCCGCAAATAAAGTAGGATCAAGTTCGTACGCCAGCCAGGGGAGCCATATTTTATCAAATGCTTCCAAATCATTTTTCAAAGTATATGTGAGTTTCTCATTAGTAGCAATAGAGATGATCTTTGCTTTCAGAGAATCTAAGGGTAAGTGCGGTTTCTTCCAGTTTCCTGCAACAATCAATCTGGCAGCCATTAGGATATGCTGACTCAGTCTATGGGCCGAGTTATCATATGCATGTGGTTTTTTACCTAGTAACATCACTAGGGGGTCCTTAGGGAATGGAACATGAAAAACTCCAGAGAGAAGATTCGTCACAGCTTCCCAGAATTGAGACACAACAGGGCATGTCCACCATATATGAAGTAGCGACCCCGAATCAGGGCATCCACGGTAACATTGTGGGTTATATGCGGGATAGAACTTGTGGAGCCGTGTAGGGACAAGATAAGTCCTATGGAGCAACTTAATAGAAGTCTCTCTGACAGTCACGCAAGTGCTCCCTTTATGTGCGGTCAAACTACAATGGGACCATTGTGTGGGCGTAAGTGTTGTGGCAAGATCCGATTCCCATTTCAGCATATACCCCAATTTTTGGGACTGCTGAGGAGGTTGGTTCAAAAGTTGATATAAAGTACTGAGGACACCTGGTTGTAGAGGACTCTGAGTACTAATGGTTTCCAGAGCCGTAGATGTGAAGGAGCCCGAGGCAGTCTTCCGCAATTGCTGTCGAGCAAAATGGAGTAGTTGAGTGGCTTGGAAACCTTCACTCAAAGGAGGATTAAGCACTATTATTTTTAATTATGCTTTTCTTATTCTTTACAGAAAATTAATCTCAAAAGTTCTTGATATACAAGGTTTTTACATGCTCTTTGTTTCTGCCTTCATTCCAGATGTTGGACTTCCCAAAAAAACAGCCCCTCCTAAGACTAAACAGATCTCCTGCATGAATCCATATCAAGCCGATTTTGTTGGCAAGAGGTGCTACAGCTGCCTCTGTCAATGACTTGAGTGGATTACCTTTTCTTAATTCATCCCATCTTGTTCCCATCGTTTATTTCAATATGTCAATGTCTCATATCTAGGTTCATGTTGTTCATTATTCATGATCATTTCAAACTTAAAATTTGCTGTTGGTATGTCCTACTTTTTGGAGGATAGTACTTAATATCATTCCATCAATACCATTCATGCCTTCTAATTTAAATCTATAGAAACTACAGTCGTAATATCCACAGGGTGCTTTCGTTTTGTTTGATTTCTAGGCTTGGATGCAGACATTTCCAGTTCTTTTTACAGTCCCACCTGCTGTCAGATCAAGTCATGTAGGTAATTGAAATAATCTAAACCATGCCTCTTAACACTACTGACTCTCTTCTTATGTTCCCTTAATATTTAACTAATGCGCAACATTCCCATGACTTCTTCTCCCTGACTCTTTCAATCACTCATGAAATGTGACTGGTACCAACTACTTGCGCATAAAGTTGGCTTATAGCTTTCTCAATAGTCATTGCACTTGTGGCATTTCATATGGGAGTAGAGGAGCAAATAGAGACATATATGTTTATAAAGAGGTTGAATCAACTGTTTTCACAAATATTTGTACCTCCAGAATTAAGCCTGGCAGTGAACGTTGCAATTAAGGAGGAGCAAGCTGTATATACAATATGGAAATTTGTGCTTGTTGTTTGTATTTTGTCCCTGTTACTGAATGAGCCCTGTGGTCTACCTTTTTTCTGTATTATATATATCTCTTGGTGTTTCATTAATTTTAGCCTGAGAAGAACAGTGTTTTTCATAGCTTGTTCCACCAAAGCAATTAATACTAGGATCAATGCAAATATTGAGAATAAAGGTGGTCGTCAACTAATGATGGATGTAAGGACTACAATTAAGGATGGATGTAAGGGCTTTTACAGCACTTAAAGGGAGCTAAACGGACCCCCTGACATCAGGTGAGACTTTTTTTGAAGTTCTCAATGGAGGTGGGAGATTCCACTCCATTGCTCAAATGGGAGGCCTCACTAAAGAGTATATATTGAGGTTGGAGGCCTAAGAAGACAAGATGGGGCAGGCCAGCAGTGTGAAGGAGGTTAAGATAGAAGAGAGATAGGTTCCTCTGTTTAGGTGATATATAAATATGAAATATTGATTTAATATTCAGCTTTGTAGTGTGAGTAGGTCTAAACCCTGTGTTAGTAAAACACCAGCACTAGGATTAGTACATGTAGAGCAATTATGTTAAAAGCACTGGTATTTCTGTAAATGAATCAGTGTCAGCTATTTAGAAAACACTGGTTCCCAGTGGAGTTATTTGAGTTACACTGAATAGTATACACCATCTTCTGGCTTTTGGCATCCTTGTGTTTGATAGGTCAGGAGTTTAACACATGATCACCTTGGAATAACCATAAACTGCTTGATTCATGATCAAAATTAATTACCAAATGTTAAAATATTCTTGGAGTAATGATGAAGTACACTTCCAACAAAATCCTTCCCTTTGGAGAAAAGATGGAAACACTTTACTGTTGGTTATATTTCCTATAGCAAATGCCAAAGGAAGTGTTTTAATATCTACTTCTTTTCCACTGGTCTTTGTGCCATGAAATGATGACCATTGCACTTCAATAGAATAATACTGTGTACAGTATATTCCCTCTTTTATGACGAGGGTCTTCCTAACACTAGGGAGTTAATATAACCATTGCCCTGTTTGAGCTGTCTGAGTATGTTAATGGTACCCAACCATTTGCTACAACCAAAACACAAGCAAAATGTGAAACTTTGAGAACAGATCTGCTTTATGTATTAGTGAAAAGATACAACAATGAAAGGATTGCAAGGTTTACCACAAAACCTAAATGCCAAAAACAAGACTGAATAACCTAAACAAAGCAAGATTTTAATAGCTGATAGCTGATTAAAGCCTGAATATATGATTCCAGGAGAAAATAAACGACTGGAGTAAAACACTAAACTAAATAATGTGTTCACGTTACATTGCCTTTCTTTGGCAACTTTGAGCATGTTGTATTATCTCTCATTAAGCTCCAAATTGAAATGAAGGAAATATGTATATAACTGGTAAAAAAAATGGAGGATGGTTCCTTGCATTTAAGTTTCTCTCCCTTAGGGAGACCAGGGTGTAGACATTCTGTTGCACAGCCAGTCAAGCTTTGGTAAGGCTTTATTTTTATTCACAATAGAATGGTACGCTCAACTTCTCAGCATCTCAACACTCATCATCTCAGAGGTAAAACAGTTAATTACTAGCATCATCCTGATTAAACCAACATTCACCTTAACTGGGCATCCACCTGGCTAAAGAACTATATTTATAGATGCCCAGTATGGGTAACATACAGTTCGACCATTCCAGGTACCCACTGATTTATGAGGGCCAATATACTTAGAACTTTTGTCACGGTCGGCACCCAACACCAGAACAAACACCAGGTACCCTGGTCTCGGCTCGTGCTTCACCAGTAGTGTGACCGCCTTTGGGCCTCGGGAGGAGCCCTCGGCTTACTTGGATGCCACCTGGACTTAAATGAGAGGTGCAAGATGAGGGTTCTGGGTAGGCAGAGGGGCACGACAGTAAAGCAAAGTCTTTTGGACAGAAGATCGTAGTACAAGGCGTTAAGGCAAAAGAGTAGTCAGAACAGGCCGGGTCGAGGCAGGCAGAGAATAACCGTTATCAGGCAGGCAAGGGTCACGATGGGCGTCCCCGTCGAGGGGGCGGCAGGCGTCCCTGCCGTCCCCCCACTAGACCACCAGGACGAGGTATTTTTATTACATTTTTATTCTGTGTTCTAAAGACTCTTAAATCAACTAGACAAGGCAGATCCACTCATGTGACCCAAACTGGAATTTTTGGGAAATATGTAGTGTCAGGTCTAATCCCATTCTAAGTCAAAGTATTCTCTCATGCAAGGCAGATGGCAATACATACCTAACGTTGGCATGTTTCAGCTCCATACAAAAGCAGATTTGTGGATATGTTGGTTGTAATTGTCCAGATTTCTTTGTTTTTTTATATTCCAATTCCCTCTTTTTTGCATTTAAATATCAAACCCATCCATTTTACACCCAATAAACTAGAAAATGTATTATTTCCAATTCAGGAAAAAAGACAAATTGAGGGAATAATATGCGTACAATGATTCATTTACGTTGTCAATTTGAATAGTAAACATTGGGGAAAGTCTTGTTCTTCCACAAAATGAATTCCAGATAACATCTGGAAAAGCAGCACACTTAATTGATTTGATGCCTGGATTTTTGCTCACATAGTACACTAACAATAATAATAACTAAAATAATTTTGCCGTACTGTTACAGTCTTCCGCAAAAACAATATCACTTGCTATCATATTCATTAAAGCCAATGTTTACATGCCTGAATTGAAAAACTCAATGTGTAGCAACAGCAATTTAATGAAAAGATGATCCTAAAGACCAATAGGAGGCAATTTCTGTATTCATATGTTCTCTGCTGAAAGGGAGAAAATATTCTATTCAGGCAAGGTCAGGTGTATTGCTGCTCCAAACACTTTCTTGGGCCAAATAAGTCCTGAAGATACAATATTAAAGGTTGGTTCATCTTTAAGTCAACATTTAGGGGCCGATTCATTAACTTCGAGTGAAGGATTCGAAGGTAAAAAGCTTCGAATTTCTTCGTTTTTTTTGGGCTACTTCGACCATCGAATGGGCTACTTCGACCTTCGACTATGACTATCGAAGGATTCGAAGTAAAAATCGTTCGACTATTCGACCAATCGATAGTCGAAGTACTGTCTTTAAAAAAAAATTCGACCCCCTAGTTCGGCAGCTAAAAGCTACCGAAGTCAATGTTAGCCTATGGGGAAGGTCCCCATAGGCTTTCCTAAGTTTTTTTGATCGAAGGATATTCCTTCGATCGTTGGATTTAAATCCTTCGAATCATTCGATTAGAAGGATTTAATCGTTCGATCGAAGGAATAATCTATCTGCGCTAAATCCTTCGACTTCGATATTCGAAGTCGAAGGATTTTAGTTCCTAGTCGAATATCGAGGGTTAATTAACCCTCGATATTCGACTCTTGATGAATCGGCCCCTAAGTATGATATAGAATGACTATGAATATACAACTTTTCAATTGACCTTAATTATTTATTATTTATAGTTTTTTTAATATTTGTCATTGACCCCATCTAGAATATGCCGTACAGTTTTGGTCTCCATCACTCAAACAGGACATTATTGTATTAGAGAGGGTACAGAGAAGGGCAACTAAGCTGGTAAAAGGTATTGAAAATCTTAGCTATGAGGAAAGACTGGCCAAATTGGGGGATGTTCATGCTGGAGAAGAGGCGCTTAATGGGTGATATGATCAGGGTCGGACTGGGGGGCCCGGGGCCCACCGGGACTGCTGTCCAGGGGCCCCCTCCGGCCCCCCTACTAAAACGCGTCTGAGCCGTTCGTCACGCATGCGCAACATCGCTGCTTGGCGCGCATGCGGCGATGCGCATGCGGCGATGCGCAGCGACGGAAAAAATTTTCCCCGCAATTCTGGCAAAGGGTTCTGGCCCAGAGGGGGCCCACGAGGGTCGGGCCCACCGGGTTTTTTCCCGGTGTCCCGCCGGGCCAGTCCGACACTGTATGATAACTATGTATAAATATATTAGGGGATCATATAATAATCTCTCTAATGCTTTATTTACCAGTAGGTCTTTCCAGCTGACACGAGGTCACCCATTCCTATTAGAAAAAAAGGAGGTTCCAGGAAAATATTTGGAAGGGTTTTTTTTACAGTGAGAGCTGTGAAGATGTGGAATTCTCTCCATGAATCAGTGGTACAGGCTGATACATTAGATAGGTATAAGAAGGGGTTGGATGGTGTTTAGCAAGTGAGGGAATACAGGGTTATGGAAGATAGCTCATAGTACAAGTTCATCTAAGGACTGATCCGATTGCAATCTTGGAGTCAGGAAGGATTTTTTCCTCCTCTAAGGCATTGGAGAGGCTTCAGAACGGGTTTTTTCACCTTCATCTGGATCAACTGGCAGATAGGCAGGTTATATGTGGACCTAAAAGTTTGAACTTGATGGATGTGTTGCTATGTTACTATGTTACCCCATCTAAAAGCAAATGTTCTGTAAGGCTACAGATGTATTGTTATTGCTACTTTTAATTACTTTCTGTTCAGGCCTCTCCTATTCATATTCCAGTCTCTTATTGATATTAATGCATGGTCGATAGGGTAATTTGGACATTAGCAACCACATTGCTGAAATTGCAAATTGTAGAGCTGCTGAATAAAAAACAAAATAACTCAAAAACCACAAATAATAAAAAATATACACCGAATGCAAAATGTCTCAGAATTCCACTCTCTACATCATACTGAAAAGTAACTTTAAAGGTGACTAACCCCTTTAAGATGATTTACAGTAATTTTATCTTCTATAGCTAACCCTCAACCTTCTAGATTCACTGGGCTACAAGTTCTCTTTTCCTAAAGACTTGGGGACCAAAATGATTCCTGCACTGGGGACCTCCACTATGTTGTTGCTCTCCTAACTCTGTTATATACGATCAGTTTAACAGTGCTATATTGTCACTTTCACCATAATTAACCTTCAAATTCTACCAGTGCAGGGGTATATACACTTTAACATGGAGTAACTTGTCATCTTACTCTTTAGGATTCAAAGTCTGCACAGACCACTTCACTTCTTGGTCTGATAATTTTGTCTTACTCTGAAGCTTAGATGGAGCAAAGGAAGTTGACAAGGCAACTAAAGGTGGCCATACATGGAGAGATCCGCTCCTTGAGCTGGGCAATATCGGGCTGATCCGATCGTGGGCCCTAGGGCCTAACGAACGGAAACGGGCTGGTCGGATCGCATCAACGAACAGATGCGGCTGCGATACGACGGGATTTTTTGTCCCATCCGATCTCGATCGGGGAAGCCCGTCGGGGGGCACCATACATGGGCCAATCAGCTGCCGACTCGGTCTGTCGGCAGCCTTTATGGGCCTGTGTATGGCCACCTTTACTCACGAATCAAGGAAATGTGTAATAGGAGTTTATGCTGGTGGACATAATAAAAATTACCATTATCCCTGTGTTCCTGATGTGCTCAGACATGTCTCGCAGGACAAGACACTAACTTGCAGTTTTGCATCTATTTCCTATTTTGTTACCCTTTAGCCATGACCTTACATGGCATAACTGATTCAGATCTGTCACTTGAATTGTATGAAGGACTATGAAAGATTTAATTGAATTCTGGTGAATCTGAATGGATAAGTTACAGTCTTAAGTCATTAAGTCTGTTTTGATTTTAAACACTGTTGCATATTATGATTTCAGTTGGCAGCTGTTCTTCATTACGAGTTACACGGAGGCCTGTACTTCGCATGTCAAAGTGTAATTTATAGAATGGGAAGTGACATAAGAAGACAACCAAGTCATTTATGTAACAATAGACTGTAGGTAGACTTGGCCCAATCTTTAGACATAAATCAAGATACTCAATACGGTACCTTGATTCTCTAGTCTTGAGATATTTAGCACATCAGCTGTATTCTGGAGACGATAGGGTGTAAATCATTCAGCAGGCAGAGATGTATTACTGGTGCCAGAAGTTTAATTCACACCTTGGAGTTCCAAGGGCTTGGCTACAGTTCAAGAGCTCAAAACCGATGAGGAGCGAAGCCCACACACCACATTACCTTAGAACAACTTGTGATGACCTCATTAAACAATCCTAGGGCATGCTCTACACCCTTAGAAGAACCCAAAGCTATATATTGGAATGATACATCTGATACCTTCAGTACGTCTAAATTGGCCACATGGATTTCTGTTTAAGATTTGAATGTAGATGGTTCTCTCCACAGTTGCTCAAGGGAAAATATAAGACAGTTCTATCTGATAAGTAAAATTTCTTCTAGAGAAATGTTCTGTTTCTTAAATACGTACATTTGAGCTGAATGAAAATAAGATATTGATCAACCTACGATAAATTAGATTAGGAGCTTTATTTTCAGTAATAACATAAACTGATATGCGTATCATGCAGAGAGAAGACAAGATAAGGATTATTGGAGTGCTTAAGTTAATTTAATAGAACCAATAAGGGGACAGGATAAACACAATTTAGTGCTGAAATATTGTGTTTAGTTGTTAAGTGTAATACAAAGTTGGAAGCCTTTAAAGGGCATGTAAAGTCTAAAATAGAACAAGGCTAGAAATGCTGTATTTTGTATAGTAAATATAAACATGAACTTACTGCACCACAAGCCTAATCAAACAAATAATTTATGCTTTCAAAGTTGGCTACAGGGGGTCACCATCTTCTAACTTTGTTAAACATCTTTGCAAGACTAAGACTGTGCACATGGTGGAATATTTTAACCAGTAGAGAGAGACACACCTTCATTAAATGAATAGTGGAAGCATCTTATGTGTGGTCCCTACATTTAGGCAAGTGTTACCTAAGGATTTCTAACCCCGCACTAATTCTCCTGCTGGAGCAGAAGCTGTTCTTACCAAGTTGACTTGTCTCACAACTCCTACGAGTCTGCCATGACAGAAATGGCTATTTACTTCCTTTCCCTTGTTCATGGGGTCCCTGCTCCCCAACTTCTTGTAGGTTGCTGGTCTCCTCACTCCAACAAGGCATTGGTATCAGAACCAGGACTTCCTGTTGAGTGAATTAATGCTTTGTTTACTAACACCTTCTCTAGCTAGTGCTGCAATCAGTGTCAGACTGGGGTGGTTGGGTCCTCCTGGGCTGCCACCTCAGGGCCCCCACATGTTGAGGGCCTCCAGCTATCAAGGGACCCCAACCTGTTGCGAATCCCCCTCCAAAATCAACCTACCTTACCCTCCACTGACTACCTGCTCCTGTTTTACCTTTTACTTGCTGCTATCAGGAGTGGGGGTTGGATGCCCACAGGGAGCCTGTTTTTTCATGGTTTCCTGGTTTCCTGACCCAGTCCAAACAGGGCTATAATCCCTATGTCCCTATATACTGAGCACCTCCATTCCAGTACTGGCTTTTTAGGAGAAGAAAAGTGGAGCAATCAGAAACCACAAACTTTTCTTGCCACTATCCATATATATTAGGTACATGTCTGCTGCTACCAATCCCTGTAAAGAAAGTTAAAGCAGAGCAGTTATTTTCCCTTCCAACACGTTCCCCTAGTGCTGAATCTCTTCGTGTTGCTTCGGATCAACGCTGCGACGCCAAATGACAATCCTATCACTTACTTTATTTTTGTTGCATGTGACTTGTCGCATGCGTTTTGTTGCAACGCTTCGGCTCGCGCTGGAATCATTTGTGAAGTCCTACCCTTATAGAAAAGGTACATGTAGCTGGCAGTCTAATTGTATATGCTCATCTGGGTGTCAAAAAAAGACATGCATTCAGGCAGGATAGGGTCAGAAAACAGTAAAGTTCATGTACGGCTTCAAGGGCAGTGTACAAAGTGCAATTTCAGAGACAATTTTTTTTACCCAGAATATAGTGTTCTTTCCCATAATTCCAGTGTAATTCTGGTCTTGCAACCAACGCAACTGCTGCCAGTGTTGCCAAATGCACTGACACGCAACATTATAATGACATCTGCGCCTGATTCCTTAGGCATAAATATACTCTATATATTGACCTTGGCCGCTGTGGGAACCCTGGAGATACTGCCAGCAGTGGTATAACTACATACAAGGAGATCCAGACCACAGGGTCTGCGGTATAATTTTCTCCTATCCCAGGCCCCTCTTGCACCTTAAACTGTTTAAAAAGAATTTGCTGCTAGCAGGTACTGAGTTGGTCGGGAGGGGAGGATGAACTGATTGCGCTGGGCACTAGTGATGTGCGAATCGGTGCCGTTTCGCAGAAATATTTGCGAAACACATCGAAGTCAATGGGCGTCCAAATAATTTTGACACATGACAATTTTTGACACGAGCAACAATTTTTATACGTGCGACTATTTTATCCAAATGCATTAAAGTCAATGGGCGTCCGAATAATTCTGATGTGCGACAATTTCTTCGCCCATCACTACTGGACACTCCAAAGATTTTCTTTGCAGAGGGGCTTGGTGCTTTCAAGGAATGCCCCTGACTGCCAGCTTGAAAAAAAGATGACGACAAGCCAGAATTCGTTTTTCGAGCACAGATATTTTTTTAAAAAATTAAGTTATCCCTTCACAGTGTTAAGGGTAAATTTAAGCCAAGAATGTACCTTTAATGCCAAGGCATTTAATAAAGTAATATATTGGGGAGCATGTATTTATATAAATACCTGCAGTTTCCTTTTTTTTTTCATATTATTGCCAGGCTTACTTTGAACCAACCTCTGTCATTCCTGTATGACAAAAACACTGATAGAGTAGACCAAACAAAGTCTGAGACAATAATAAAAACCATCTGCTTTTTCTTCATATCTAATAGTTACAAAACACAGTCCATGATTATAACATATGGTATACACCTGCTTTCCCTGACAGCATCTTGGATACATATTTCCTATGAGAAATAATGTGTAATACTCATGAACTGTTATAATCTATGCGGTATCAGGACCCTGCTCTGGCCTAGGTTATGGAGTAACATCAATACTTAGGCCTTCTGTGTGCAACTACTGTGCAGCGTCCATCATTATCCAATGATAATAGAGGCTGTAGGGATAAGAATTGGCATGCTGCCTTTTATATGGTAATATATGATCATTGTTTGACTTGCCCTGACCCATAGTTTCCCAAATAGGTATGTGGTGTTGTGAATGTATGCCTGAGAATTGATCCAGTAGTTGTAGTTGCTTCAGTATAAATGAAGTTCAACAGAGGTTTTTTGAGACAAAACAGGCTCATTTGGGCTTTGGGGCCCTACTGAGTGTCTCTTCCAGAAACTTCTACAGACCTATTATATGGGTTCCATATATGGATGTGGATCCAAATATCAGGCACCATGCTGCTTAAAGGGCATGTAAAGTCTAAAATAGAATAAGGCTAGAAATGCTGTATTTTGTATACTAAATATAAACATGAACTTACTGCGCCACAAGCCTAATCAAACAAATAATTTATGCTTTCAAAGTTGGCTACAGGGGGTCACCATCTTGTAACTTTGTTATACATCTTTGCAAGACTAAGACTGTGCACATGCTCAGTGTGGTCTGGGCTGCTTAGGGATCATCATAAACAAAGCTGCTTGAGTTCTGCATGGCTGGGAAGTAAGGCGGGGGCTCCCCCTGCTGTTCATAAGTATGATTGTTTCCCTGCTCAGCAGTTAGGGACCGTCTGACAATTCCTATCCACAGCAGTAAATGAAGGGAGAATTTCACTGCATACAGTCAGGTTTCTGTACACATTTTTTAACTAAAGTATATTGGAGACAGATTTCTTTTTCATTAAAGAAAGTAAAAATGGGATTTTATTTTTTTGCTTTTACATGCCCTTTAAGGGAGATCCACTTGATAAACTTTAATACAATGCAATAACTTCCTAAAAGAGATATTAAACTGAGGTGCATAACTGATTCCTACACACTTCTTTGGGTCACAAAGCTGATTCCCAGACTTTTTTTGTGTGTGTATAACACTTGACTTGTATTACATCCAGGGGGTTATTTACTAAACTACGAATGCAAAAATCATGAAGATTTTTATAAAATCTGACTTTTAAAAAATCACGATTTTTTCAGAATTTAATAAACCCTGAGGATAGAAAAGTCAGTGTATCAGAGAATCCACCATCTCAGACCTGTCGAGGTTGCATATAAGTCAATGGGAGAAGTCCCAATGATTTTTTGATGAGCGCTGGGTTCACAAAACCCAGCGCACATCAAAAAATCATTGGCTTCTCCCATTGACTTATATGCAACCTCGACAGGTCTGAGATGCCACATTTTCTAATTCGGACTTTTCCATCCTCGGAGTTTAATAAATTCCAAAAAAATCGTGATTTCTTAAAAGTCCAATTTTATTAAAAAAAAAATCACACATCTTTTGTGATTTTTGCATTCGGAGTTTAGTAAATAACCCCCCCCTCAGTGTCTGAAACACCAGACTGCAAATTGACTTGGAAAGGGCCTGGCATAAACTCCAAGTTGTATTCAGCTGTCGATAACACTAGAATGTTTAACCTCACACCTCAATATATTAGATTATTGGTCACATGCTAAAGCTATGAAGACAAACCTAAAAAAAGGTGTTGATGTGATTAATATGTATTGATTTCTTTTTTTTTATGTATTTCAATTATATTAATGAATCAATTACATTAGTTACATATATATCAATCTTACAATGTTAGTACCAATGTGAACATTACATCATATGTAGTGATGGGCGAATTTGCCTCGTTTTTGACGCCGGCGTCCGTTTTTGACGCCGGCGTCCATTTTTCTGAAAAAATTTTTTGACGCCGGCGAATTTTTGCCGCGAATTTTCACGGGCGTTTCGCGAATTTATTCGCTGGCGGTGAATCTCGCAAATTCGCCACGAATTCGCGCCTGGCGAATAAATTCGCCCATCACTAATCATATTCCTTGTATTAGTACTTTTTATGTTCACAGTCAAGGCCTTAGATATGTTGTATGTAACAATGCTTAAAATGAGGTATTGACCTCAGACTTGTTGGTCATAAAAACATTAATATCTGTAACTAGAACAATAATACTTCAGTATATTTTGATATCTTATATGTTAAAGGAGAAGGAAAGTGTTGTTACACTTGAGGGTGCTAAAAGTTAGACACCCCCAAGTAATTGTATTTACTTACCTGACAGCCGGGGCCGGTGCTCCTATTAGCAAAGAACCTGCACCAGCCCTGGGTTCTTCTATAGAAATGGAGAAATCCCCTTCCTGCTTCTTGTGTCTACTTGCAGCTGTGCATGCACAGTCAGTGGCGGAACTACCGGGGGAGCAGGGGGTGCGAGCGGGCCAGGGCCCGCACCCCCTCAGGGCCCCCCGGCAGTCCGTTCGCCGCTGAGAATGCCGGCATATGCGGCCGTACAGAGGGGGCAGGGCCCGGCTGCGCGTCACGCACCAGGGCCCGCCCCCTCTAGGATCGCCACTGTGCACAGTAGAGCGTTAAGCTGAACTTTAAGACCTGCTATTTCGTTCTACTGTGCATGCGTCTGCCCCAGGAAATTTGAAAAGAGAAGTGAAGAAGATGATCGCTCCATGGTGCTCACTGGTAGAACCTCGGGTCAGTACAGGTTTCTGCTGAAAGGAGCACCGGCCCCAGGGTGTCACGTAAGTAAATACAATCACTTGGGGGTGCATAACATTAAATTACATTCCTACTCCTTTAACTCAAACATATACTCAAATCCTAAATAGGGCTTTCAACAATTGTCATCACAAATCGTTCTTTATCCTTTCCCTTTCAATGGATCCCACCTATCCACCGTATAAACCATTTCATCATCTCCAACTGTTTGCACTTGACTGTTAACCCTTCATCTTTGCAAACTGAAAGTGCAAAGCTCAGTTTCAATATTGTTTTTAAGACCCAGATCTGAAAGTGGTAGGGGCCCATTTACTTAGTTCGAGTGAAGGAATAGAGGAAAAATAGTTCGAATTTCGAATGTGGCTACTTCGACCATCGAATGGGCTACTTCGACCTTCGACTACTACCTTCGACTACTACCTTCGACTACTACCTTCGACTACTACCTTCGAACTAATAATTGTTCGACTATTCGACCATTCGATAGTCGAAGTACTGTCTCTTTAAAAATTTCTTCGACCCCCTAGTTCGCCACCTAAAACCTACCGAGGCCAATGTTAGCCTATGCTGAAGGTCCCCATAGGCTTCCTAACAATTTGGATGGATTAAAATACTTCGAATTGTTCGTAGGAATATCGCAAAATCCTTCGACTTCGATATTTGAAGTAGAAGGATTTTACTTTGACGGTCGAATATCGAGGGTTAATTAACCCTCGATATTCGACCCTTGGTAAATGTGCCCCTTAATGTGTTAAAGTGTTAATTTGTCCAGGGCAAACCTGACTATAAAACCTCTTCACACCTTGGCTTCTTGCCTGTACAATATGGACCATTTTGGGGCTCCTATGTGGATCAAACGTGTCTGGAACGTTGAGCAGAGAAAATCGAGGAGACCGCTAAAGATGGCAGGTTGTTCCTTCCCCTGCTGCATGACACCACTCTGCAGCCTGCATTTTACACAATATTGGAATGGACAATCATCTTTTGGGGGATCTGCAATAACCTGCAGTTATTGAAGGTGATGAGCAAACTGAAGATCCTCCTGTTTATCCTGCAGAGGCAGGTCAATGTGCTCTCACATATGAGATTCTAGCTGCTTACAAATGTGCCTGATACCTCATCTATGGACATGCTCATTTTCATTTAGGGGCTGATTCACTAAGGGTCGAATATCGAGGGTTAATTAATTAACCCTCGATATTCGACTAGGAATTGAAATCCTTCGACTTCGAATATCGAAGTCGAAGGATTTAGCGCAGATAGTTCGAAGTCGAAGGATTATTCGAACGATTAAATCCTTCGAATCGATTTAAATCCAACGATCGAAGGAATATCCTTTGATCAAAAAAAGTTAGCCAAGCCTATGGGGACCTTCCCCATAGGCTAACATTGACTTCGGTAGCTTTTAGATGGCGAGCTAGGGGGTCGAAGTTTTTTTTAAAGCGACAGTACTTCGACTATCAAATGGTCGAATAGTCGAATGATTTTTACTACGAATCCTTCGATTCGAAGTCGTAGTCGTAGTCGAAGGTCGAAGTAGTCCATTCGATGGTCGAAGTAGCCCAAAAAAACCTTTGAAATTCGAAGTTTTTTTACTTCGAATCCTTCACTCGAAGTTAGTGAATCAGCCCCATCATGTCATTTATATCACACTGTACACTCTCTCTCTTTCAATCAGGATCATTGTAATGTTGCTGTTTCGCCCTGTCTATTTTTTAGCCCAGTGTAATTTGCACATCCCATGCTTCTAAACATTTCTTAGGGGGTTATTTAATAAATACGAATTTCTCCGATTTTTTCGATATAAAAAGTAGGACCACACTAGAATCCACAATTTGACCTTATTTATTATTAAATAAAGCTAAATTTAATTGGTTCGGGTAAAAAATCAAATCACACAAATTTTTTCAGAGTTTTTTTCTCGAATCGCTCTGTTTTTTCAGACTTTTTCCCAGAAGCCAGAATTTTTCAGATGATTGTCCGAAAAGGTCTGATTTTCGAGCTAATTCCAGAGCAGACCACAGAAACTTCAAAATACTGTAGGATAGTGCCATTGACTTCAGATTATGGCTTTTTGCTGCATGGGGCTTTAATAAATCTTGGAAAATTTGAATTCTAAAAAGAAAACTGAAAAATTCCCCAAAAAGCCAGACCGGAGTTTAGTAAATAACCCCCGTAGTGTCCCCACCATACAATAGCTTTTTATGTGAGGGTATGCTTTGCTGTTTACTTAAACATTATCAATATCTTCCTTCAATAACACCCTCTCCAGTTCACATTACACCCTCTCATTCATACAGGTTGGTTGCTATAGTAAAATGTACCCTAGTAACCAGACATCTCAGTAACATATCAATAATGTAGGTGTTACAAGCAAAGCTATAATATGTCTGATGCAGAATATTCTTTTACAATTGAACATGTGTGCTTGAATGACATTTTGCCTTAATCTACACATGTCTATAGTAAGCCTATAGTAAACTAAGAAAACCTTAACTACATGTAAGTAAACTGTATTTTTAACTAAGTTTGGAGAACATACGTGAGACTTTACCCTTCTGTATTTGTTGAAAGTTTCGGCTAATAAATGTTGCCAATTAATTGATCAATAAAAAAAATCTTTGCAACAATTTTTATTACTAAAAACAAATAAAATACCTTACAACAGGAAATACATAGATTACAACAGAATGTGTGTCAAAAATAAAATTATCTCCACTTACAAACACCTCAAAAAAAGGGATTTTTTAGTGTTTCTGTTTCTACAAGTTTACACATTGAAGCGATATGTGCCAATGAACGACTGATTTCAAAAAGGTGTTGTTGTTTGGTCAAATTTTGCTTGAGGTTTTCAGTTTGATTGGACTCCATTCTTTTCAGTGTTGCGACCAAATCATAATTCTGATTTTCCATTCTTACTAACTGCAAACGTCCTACTTCCTATTTCTCGTTTGCTGCAAATTCATCATATCATTATGGCACCTTATTTTTGTTTCCACATAGGAATTGTTGAAAGATTGGAATGCCTTATTGACTTACGGAATGGATCCAACTCACCTTCAGAATGGTCATCTTCTGATGGTTCCTGATTCTCCTCTGACTCTTGAAAAACAGCATTAGTGACTGTGAATGAATGAATTCGCCTGGCACAAATTTGCCGCAAATTTCAGCATTTTGCCACCGGCGAATAAATTTGCGAATCTCCTGTGAAAATTCTGAAAGCACATACGAAAAATCAATCGCTTCAAAATTGCCGCGCATCAACACTATTCGGACTTTAACTACATCGTACAAAATTGATGCGAGCAACTCCATTTTCAAGTTTCGTAATTTTTTTTAACAAATTTTTCGCCGTTTCATGAATTTGGTGAATTTTGCGGGATATTCGAATTCAAAGGATTTTACTTTGAGGGTCGAATTCGAGGGGTTTATTAACCCTCGACATTCGACCCTAAGTAAATGTGCCCCTAGGTGTTTGATAAGTGGATGGATCTTCTGTATCCACTACACCAGGTAGCCCAGACACAGCTGAAGGAAAAATGTTCTCCTGTAGCAACAATTCCCACGTGGAAAACTGTACAGGCTAAAATGGTCCTCCTCCAGTTTTTTTGGCCTGAAGAGCTTCTTACAACATTTTTTGTTATACCGTACTATTATTTTGCAGTCGTTAAACTTTTTTTTGATCACATCAGAGTGTGTACACTGCTCACACTGTTAACAGATTCTGTGATTTTATTGCAACAGGCTGATTTTTGTGAATATGATGTACGGACCTTGCCAGTTCCAAACAGATCATCATATCTTTTAATGACAGCTGTGATTAGTGGAAAATTTTTCTCAGAGCTAAACCTGTGACCTGGTTGCCCATCATCATCATCCACTGGATTGACATTGGTGGATGGGTCTTCTTCTGTCCTTGGTGGATGCACTTGACTTGAGGAACTCCTTGTTCTTGTAGCAGAATTACATGAGCCACACCTGGTGGTGGCAGATGACCTTATTTCATTTTCACTTGATTCTTTAGCCACATCACCATGTGGGTTGGTCTCATCAGGGCCTCCATGGACTGTGTTAGGGTACATTATACTTAAACATTTTCATCTAAGGGGATAAAATGATGTTTAGACCTTTGAGACACGTATAAACACAGTGACATTAAGGGGGTTATTTATTAAAGTCCGAATTTATCTCAATATTTTGTAAAAAAAAAAAAAAAAAATACACACAGGTTTTTTCGGCTTATTTATTAATACAGTTCCCCGAAAATTTTGTTTTGTTTGGAAAAATGGCAAAAAATCAGATTTTCACGATTTTTTCAGACTTTTCATCCGATTTTCACATTTATTTCAGATTTTTCACCCAAAAACTGAGTTTCTTATGTTTTTTTGCCCAAAAACTTTGGGGTATTGCACGAAACCCAGCGCACATAAAAAAATCATTGGGACTTCTCCCGTTGACTTATATGCAACCTCAACAGGTCTGAGATGCTGGATTTTCTGATTCTGACTTTTTCATCCTCGGGGTTTAATAAATTCGGAAAAGTTTGTGATTTTTTAAAAGTCTGATTTTATTAAGAAAAATCAAGAATTTTTCGTGATTTTGGCATTCGGAGTTTAGTAAATAACCCCCTAAAATCAAATAATGACATTGACTACACAGAGACAATTCAATTCTTTCAAAACAAAAATAACATGGTGATAATGCTTAGCTTCATTATTGCATTTTTTTGTTGCATCATAGCTACTGCAGTTTTCGTTACACCTATCTAGTTATTACAGTATGTGACTCTAGTAAGCAGCCTGGGTTTGTGGCAGACTGGAATAGTCTTAGAAATGGACACAGACATAAACTATTTATAATTAAAAAAAAATCAAACCTGACACCACAAAATTGTGTGATGTCGGATCAATCACCAATCATGTAAACATATTATGTTGAAATAATCATTACATATTTTTCATTAAACAGGGTGATTTTACCCTTTAAATTCACATTCTAAAGAAGCCAAATTAAATTTAGACTTAAAATAAGTAAAATAAAAAAAAAAGGGCAGTAAATGGTTGTAAATAAGTAAGTGTATGTTGGTTAGGGTTGTTGGAGATGATGGATGTTACATTACTTATAACATTCTTTTAATTTCTGTATTTTGTGATTTGTAGGTGCATTGTCCTTGTGCCCTTTGGCTGCCCTGCAGGTGGTACCCCTGTCTGGTCCAAGAATAGAATAATGGCAATGAAGGAATCAGTTGAAATGTGCCATACACAAGCTGTTATAACATCTGATACTGTGCAGCTGTGAGCTGCGTTACCCTCGGCATGCATATTTGCCTATCTTCCAGAATAAGTCTAAGGGTGAGATTAACAAATGAGCAAAATGAAAAACTGCAGTTACAAACTAAACATGATTTTCATATTGAAAAAAAAAACATTTTCAAGGAGCACTGCCTTTTTCTTTTCTTCAAAGTGGAAAGACTGTTGAAAAGTGAACATTCAATTTGGTAAATAGTCTTATTTAGTTAATTTTCCCCAATCATTTCTTTCTTCATTTTAAAATGTGAGGAATGCTGTGTTTTTTGGCTGTGATATGATTGGAGATTTGGTATGCACTTCATTTGCCGGTCTCAGTTTAGATGTTTAGCTTAGTCCCTTTGGTTTTTCAGTAGGATGTTATTATATATTATCATTTAATAATACATCATTACATTTCATACGTGTAGGTGAATACACATTTCAGTGATGTATGAAGTCTACAAGATGCAGTTAAAGGGCATGTAAAGGCAAAAAAAATAAAATCCCATTTTTTACTTTCTTTAATGAAAAAGAAAACTATCTCCAATATACTTTAATTAAAAAATATGTGCCGTTTTTATAAGAAACCTGACTGTATGCAGTGAAATTCTCCCTTCATTTACTGCTGTGGATAGGAATTGTCAGACGGTCCCTAACTGCTGAGCAGGGAAACAATCATACTTATGAACAGCAGGGGGAGCCCCCGCCTTACTTCCCAGCCATGCAGAACTCAAGCAGATTTGTTTATGACGATCCCTAAGCAGTCCAGACCACACTGAGCATGTGTCTTAGTCTTGCAAAGATGTATAACAAAGTTACAAGATGGTGACCCCCTGTAGCCAACTTTGAAAGCATAAATTATTTGTTTGATTAGGCTTGTGGTGCAGTAAGTTCATGTGTATATTTAGTATACAAAATACAGCATTTCTAGCCATATTCTATTTTAGACTTTACTTACCCTTTAACACAACAACCATAGGGCAAATAAAGTCTAAAATAGAATAATGTTAGAAATGTTGTATTATGTATACTAAATATAAACATGAACTTACTGCACCAGCAGCCTAATAAGACAAATGATTTATGCTTTCAAAGTTGGCGCAGGGGGCTGTCATCTTGTAACTTTGTTAGACATTTCTGCAATATCAAGACTCGCACATGCTCAGTGTGGTCTGGGCTTCAGTTGGGAGGTTAAGCTTAGGGATCGTCATAAATTATCAAAACAGCACAAGTCAAATAATATCTGCCATAGAAGCCAATACAGCAAGACTGATTACTAATCATAATATAGAGACTACACTGCGTCTCTGGATACAAATCTCTACAGGGAATCCAACAATGCTGCTCGAGTTCTGGGAAGTAAGGTGGGGGGGCTCCCCCTGCCATTTGAAAGTATGATCGTTTACCTGCACAGCAGTTGGGGACCATCTGACAATTCCTATCAACAGCAGTAAATGAAGGGGGAATTGCACTGCTTACAGTCAGGTTTATGATAAAAACGCTAGACATCGTTTAATTAAAGTATATTGGAGATAGATTTCTTTTTCATTAAAGAAAGTAAAAATGGGATTTTATATTTTTGCCTTTACATGCCCTTTAATGCCCAAAGGAGTTAAAGAGACCCTTGATTTTGTGTCTTTTCATGGTAAATACTAGAAAAATGGCAGCAATTGTTTTAGGATCTGACCAAATCCCAGCATTTTCTGAATTATCCTGCCGAGTCTCAAGTGTTTAGCTCATTTAAATATTGATGAGCAAATCAATCGTGTTTTGTCGTCTTTTGAATAGGCAACATATTTTTTAAATGCAAAAAATTGTACACATGTCACTTTTTTTCCTCACTCCAAATACATTAAAGTCAAAGAGCTTTTTTTCTTGCAGCCACTTTTTGTCTCTGTGAATTTTTTTTCACTGCAAATTTTAGCCGCAGTTTTCAGAAACAATTTGCAGATGGCAAAATGCAGAATTTCTCGTCCAATCCATGCCTGGCAAAAAATTCCCTTATCACTAGAGGGACGATTTCATGAATGATATTTTTTTTTATTGTGGGGTTTTTGTATTTCTCTAAAACCCTAAAAAATTTAGATTTCTTAAAGGGCACCTATCACAGCCAAAATCAAACACATATTAACAATCTGACCAGTACAAGCTAAACACGTTTAATCAAACTACATATATAGTTTTTTGAAAAATCTGCAAGTTTTAAAAAAATCCCTTACTTTGTCAAATGGGTTCTTTCACTGAGGGAGGCCATACTGTGACTATAACAAAGACTCTAATATGCAAATTTCAGGAACATGCTCAGATTGTAACACTGCTTTGAGTATTCTACCCAGAATGCCTTGTTTTAGTAAACTCCTCCACTTGAAGTATCAGGAGATTTCCCTATAATACACAAAAGCCGTGAATATCTTGTAAATTATATCCTTATAAACGGTGAGTAGTGATGTCATCAGTTATAAACGGTGAGTAGTGATGTAATTTCTCACTGTCACATGACTCACTAAAATTTGTGTATTATAATAAATAAAGTACCCCCAGTTGTAAAATATGAGGATATTATAAGTTACCTCGGAGTTCCATGACCTGTATTAAAACACTCGGCCTTCGGCCTCGTGTTTTTATATGGTCATGAAACTCCTCGGTAACTTATAATATCCATATATTTTACAAGAGGGGGTACTTTATTCACTATATCTTGTCCCCTGCTGGTAAAGTCATTATGCAAATGAAGGGCACACACTAACTTCCAGCAGGTGGCAGCACTACTGAACAGCAGCTAACACACAGGTTTGGCTGATTTGAAAATAGCTTAGAAGGGTTGATAAGGAACAAGGAATTTCAACTGAGCATGTGCGAGATTTCAGAGCTACAGTTGGCTGGGAAGATATAGGTAGGAGGAGCTACTGAAATCAAAGATGGCTGTCTCAGCTAGAACTGCAGGGGAGATAGGGGAGATCTTGCAGAAGGAATAGTGAGCTGATCATTTACATTATACAAACAATTCTAACTGTTTTAAAAATCAGATTTCTTGAACTTTCACATAGTGTATTTACTTAGTAAATGATTTTGGTCATGATTGGTGCCCTTTAAGTGTGAAAACTAAGAAAACCCCTAATACAATACTGTGGCAAGTAAAAGCTGTCAAGGTTCTATAGAAGTCAGTGGGAGCTGCTTTGATCTTAGACTTGGACTTTTTAGAGGTTTTTGGAATTTTTTTTGGCAAGTAATTGTCTGGCAAAATTACACTTTTTAGAGGTTTTAGAGGTTTTCGTTTTTAAAGCACATTTAACCTTTAATAAATAGGCCTCCACATGTAAGTACTGTAAAAGCAAACAAAACTATTATGATGATGACTATCATAAAGCAAGCAGGTATTTTATTTGTATCGGTCTTCGCCTGGACCTTGAAGCTGAAGTACAACCAGCAATGTGCCTGCGAGATCTGGCCGGTTTATTGTCCTTGTCATTAGCTGTAATAAAGTTGTAAGCAGAGGAATCCTTACTGCTGACATGTGGTACAGAGCGGAGCATTTCCCATGAGGCCCTGTTCCCCGGGAAGCAAGTGCTTGTTATGTAAGCACTAAGGGGAGTGCTCTTGCCTTTAGTGCTCTAGCACTTGGGCCCTGGGAAATGGATCAGTAAATAACTGGAGGCTGATATATCAAAATCTTAAATATGTGTTTATTTATTTTAAAAAATTGAATTTCTAAAACCTGATCATGTTAAAAAAAAAAAACTTGAATGTTGTGAAATCACATTCTACCAATCATTTTTAATGAGCATGCCAAATTTCTAATTAATTTTGAAAACTCGAATTGAAAATGTGCTTATATACAACCCCCATTGTCTCCTACATGAAATTGCTGGCTTTTAGCTGTTGTGTTTTTTTATATTTAACTCCTTTGCACTTTAAAAATTTAAAAAAGGTAAATTTGAATCTGCAATTTTTGCTACAAAAAAAACCCACAATCTTTTTCATGGCAATTGCGGTAGAAAGTACAATACGAGAGTTATGGGCATGGAGTGCTTCCCAGAGAAAGAGTACTGCAGCCTCTGGCTAATCTGGTATGTAGTGATGGGCGAATTTATTCGCCAGGCGCGAATTTGCGGCGAATTTGCTTGATTCGCTGCCAGCGAATAAATTTGCGGGTGAAAATTCGCCGGCTTCAAAAAAAGCAAAAAAGCACAGTTTCGCAAATTTTTATGCCGTTTCATGAATTCTCGCATTTTTTGGCGAAGCGAAACGGTGCAAATTTGCCCATCACTACTGGTATGAAATTCCCTTGCACTACAATTTATACAGTATTTTCTCTTGAACAATTCCGGAAGCCGGGTACCTTGCAGTCAAAGAAAGCAAAACAGCCTTCATTATTTCAAATTGAAATTACAGACACGGGAAGAAGAAAAATATTTAATGAGTTTTACATCCGAGTGCGTAATCATATGTTCTCATGACATTCCACGGAAAACTGTACACTTAAAGGTACTGTGTGGGATAATGGTACAAAAGAGCTAAATATAATTCTATCTGTAAGTCATTTTTTTTCATGTATGTTGTTTTTTTAGGCTTAGCATGAGAGGTCTCCATTAGCCGTCAGATAGAGATACTATGCTAAAGCTCAGCAGCAGCACCTAATGATTAAACAATAAATAATGGCGCCGGCGTTATATATTTCTTTGTAAATAGTCATTAATATGTGGAGCAGAAAACACTGAGTTCCACAATCTGTTTATATAAATAAGATACTTTGTAACTATGGGGCAGCCGTTCAAGTTCCAGTAGAGTTGTAGGGCCCACAGCAGTGTAGCAGATGACAGATAAGATGTTAACAATTGAATGTCGATTTTAGCACTTAAAGGGCATTTAAAGGCAAAAAAATTAAATCCAATTTTTACTTTCTTTAATGAAAAAGAAAACATATCTCCAATATACTTTAATTAAAAAAATGTGTACCGTTTTTATAAGAAACCTGACTGTATGCAGTAAATTTCTCCCTTCATTTACTGCTGTGGATAGGAATTGTCAGACGGTCCCTAACAATCATACTTATGAACAGCAGGGGGAGCCACCGCCTTACTTCCCAGCCATGCAGAACTCAAGCAGCTTTGTTTATGATGATCCCTAAGCAGCCCAGACCACACTGAGCATGTGCACAGTCTTAGTCTTGCAAAGATGTTTAACAAAGTTACAAGATGGTGACCCCCTGTGGCCAACTTTGAAAGCATAAATCATTTGTTTGATTAGGCTTGTGGTGCAGTAAGTTCATGTTTATATTTAGTATTTAGACTTTACATGCTCTTCAAAAGATAAAACCCACTTCTCATATAAAGTAAGACTTTCGCTGCCAAGAAATATTTCCTTTGCAGGTACTGGACTTACAGATATAGAAATTTAAATGACTTTAAGGTTGACCTTAAGATGGAAATGAATTTATGCTTTTAGAAAGGTTTGTTCTAAAAACAAAGTATAGTAGTTACTCTTCAGAGAAAGGCTGCAACGCAGAATGAATACAATATACAGGTATGGGACCGGTTTTCTAGAATGCTACAGACCTAAGATTTTTCAGATACTGAATCTTTCTGTAATTTGGTCTCCATATCTAAAATCTGTTAAAGAAAAATAATTTAAACATTATATAAACCTAATAGAATTGTGTGCAATAAGGATTAATTATATCTTAGTTTGGATCAAGTACAAGCTACTGTTTTATTATTACAGAGAAAAAGGAAATCATTTTTAAAAATTTGAATGACTTGATTAAAATGGAGTGATGGCCTTATTGTAATTTGGAGCTTTCTGGATAACAGGTTTCTGGATAATGGATCCTATACCTGTGGTACATATATTGAATAACCAACCCTTGGGAGATGTTGCTTTAGTCACCAGAAGAAGCACCTGCACACAAATACTAATCTTCCCCCCATACAATCTTCTGGTCTAGTACAAAAGTACTAACCAGACTATTGGCTACTTTATTACACATTATTGATCATGTAATTGCTGGCTGATAGTGATTGGCACCCTGGTTGGCGCAAGTTTCCCCTGCTATGTAAAGGAGAGCACATAGTTTGGATTATAATATATATTAACAACAGAAAATAGATGGTGAGGTGTTACCAGCATGAACAAGAAAAACTGCAGCCCTATCCAAACAGTAAAACTCAAAAAATGCTAGTGAAAACCCAAAGCTCACCCGATATAGGACCTGACCTGGGAGCGTGGCCCCAGGTCCGTCGCTTGAGGGCTCAGCATTCTCGGCAAAATGAGTTAAACAGTGTTAGCATTATTCACACTCAACGATGAAGGCTGGTGGTCACAGTACATGTTCACTCAACAAATACAAGTAGTAGGTAGGGTAAAAGAGAAGAGCTACATGTTGAAAGTTATACGGCTGCTGTTTGCATCCTAATTAAATTGTTAGGGACAAGACAGAAGAGCCATTGAGGGTTAATGAAAGTGAAGCTTTTCATGAAGAAAGTCAAGTAGCATTTACAAGTGGAAAGTATATCTAGAAGTTCAACTTGACTTTGTACTGAAGGAAAAACAGGAGAAGAGAAACATGCTTAAAGATATTTAGTTGGCTTAAAGTGTCATGGTTGCAAAGCTGTTTTGTTTGTAGTAGGATATTGGAGTATATATATTGTCAATAGCAGAAAGGAGTGTTTTGCTATAAGTTGGGGTAGTTGTGTGTATGTGTGTTATCTTAATCATTGCTGAGATAAAGTCAAGAGAGTTGGAGTTATAGAAGGTGATGTAGGCTTCTATATGATTCTACTGATTTTTATATGAGTTGCTAAACAGGAAAAAGCAGTGGACTAAGATATAATATGATTGATAGATGGAAGTAAGGGGGAATTTGAGTATTAAGCCGATTTCACAGGAGCTGCAAAATACAAGGTCCAGGCAACATGACTGAGAGTGTGTTGGAAAGTTAGTGTATCTAAACTGAATACATGATGTTTAGGAAGTGACTGGTTGTGGCTCAATTTTAAGAATTTTAGGAAATTTTCCTAGGGTGAATAATGTTGTAAATCACTGGTCTACAAACATGATAATGGTAAGTAATGGATGAAGAAAGATACCTCACTGAGGAAGGGCCATGCGGTCCCGAAATGTTTGATCGTTTGAAAAGTGTTGTGCAGCACCATTGAATAAATTTGGGATCACCCCGTTTGCTGCAAGTACAGGTATTGGCATTCTTCTTTACTTGGATTTACTACTGGCGAGTGGCTAGGCCAGTGCCATATATACCTGTATCCCCTGAATTGACTTTGTATGAAGAAAGATACCTTACCCACCAGCGAAATGGACATCAGGATTCCGATTTTGATTCCTAAAATCTGGGGATTAAATTGTTTTGACTTCCAACTCATGGACTGCACTCATCACTCCCCTTCTATTCATGTACGGGGGGTGGAGATTGGCTCTAGTAGATACTGGCTGACAAGGTTCTCACTTTGGACGGTACATTTCATTTAGGGAATGCTGTTTAAAGTTGTGTTAATGAGCCACAAGCAAAAACTGCAGTATCAAAGAAGTATAAATGTTGGCATCCAATTAGTCCTGGAGGAAACTCAGTGTGTATAAGGAGATAAGCAATACTCTATACACAGTATGGCACTGTTTGTTAATGGTCACTGCTAGTGGTGGGATTCTCTTGCAATGTTAAGCCACATAAGTATGCTGAGAATTGTATATCTTCTGGGGAGGTCTGCAGGTTTAGGATCTTGGTTCCGATGCAATAGCAAAAGTTTCATTTGTGCAAATTAATTGACTTTTTTTTGTGGCTGGCTATGTGCCAAACCAGCATTCATTTCACATTTTCAAACATGTGGCATATAATCTGCTCCTGGGAGAGGAAAACAAATCTGAAACAACTAGTCACAATTGTCTGATCTTCAGATAAGCCACTTAAATGCTTTGTCAAAGCTCAACAAAGTGCCTCAAACCAAAATCTCTGGGATCAAAACCTGTTATTGCCCACCTGCTGTGAGTACGAGCGATTAGTGTCTCGTCTGCAGATGTTTTGCAATCAAAGTCAACGGAAAACAAGTTCAATTAGCTAAATGTAATGTCTGATGACTTGGAGGAGATTGAACCAAAGGAAAAAAGGAAGTGGTCTGAGTAGGCTGGTTAAGGGAAGGTTTGCTGGTTTCATGAAGGGATAATCAAGTGTTGCTTCAAAGAAGAAGAGGAAATGTAGGTTTTCACGAATAACCTAATGTCAAATGCTAGAAGCAAGGTCCAGATGCTGTTAGTGTCTAATAATATGTTTAAATATGGAAGGTAGTATCCATGCATGTTAAGCTTGCTTGTGGGAAACCAATAAGTGCTTTCACCAAGACAGGAAGGGAACTGAGTGTTAGTTGTCTCTCAGCATAGGACATTTGGCTAAAAATGCAGAATGTAAATGAACTAATACCTAAAGGGAGATAAGGACCATATACTACATCTAAAAGTATGCGGACACATCCTTATAAAAATAAATATACAGATACACACAGATATCTCTTGGTAAGCCAAACAGAGCTGTGTGCAAGGAAAGCAACACAGGAGGACGCGCTTCATCAGGTGTATGAAGCTGAACCACGGCTTGGAGAGGATTTGCAATGTGATAAGCACAGTGAACCAGAGCTTATTGGTAAATGCTACGTGCACAAGAAGTTTTATATTCTATATTAGCCACACACATTATTGCAGATACATTTGTCACTGGAGCATACAAATACATTAATGACAATTCCATGCTTCTTTCTTTATGGCAGCTGTTTAGGAAAGGCCCTTTCCTTTTTCAACAAAATAATGCCCCATGCACTAGGTGAAGTCCACACAGAATAAATTTGCAGAGATGGGAGTGGAAAACGTCACTGGCGTGCACAGAGCTCTGATCCCAACCCAATTTAATACTTGGGATGGCCTATAATGGAGATGCAAAACAGACAGGATCACCTACCCATTCTTAGGGGTATATTTATCAAAGAGTGAAGTTAGAGATCTCTACAGTCCGCAGAGTGAAATACAGCCTCTCTCTGTTCATTTCTATAGGATTTTTAAAGGCATATTTATCAAATGGTGAACTTTCACTTTCACTCTTTGATAAATTCGCCTTTAAAAATCTCATAGAAATGAATGGAGAGAGGTGGTATTTCACTCTGCTGACTGTGGAGAACTCTAACTTCACTCTTTGATAAATATACCCCATTATAGGTCGGCCATACACAGGGAGAGCGGATCTCTCCCCGATATGCGCACATTGAGGCGGGCGATATTGGGCTGATCGGATCAGAATGGAGGCCATACGGGCGGTTGGATTGCGGGACCGCATCAGCGAACAGATGTGGCCACAATCCGACGCGATTTTTTACCCTACACGATCGACATATGGCGGACTTTAGGCCAGATATTGACTGGGGAAGCCCGTCAGAGGGCCCCACACAGCTTTTATCTGCCCGTGTATGGGGGACTTTACATATGAATGGAAGCAGATTCCACCAACAATGTTTCAACATCTATTGGAAAGTCTTTCCAGACCCAAAAAAAGTAGAGGCTGTTTTAGCAGCAATAACCTTTGTTTCTAAATAAGCTTTTGGACGGCCTCTTTATCTGATTTTCTCAAACCTCACTTTCATCTGGTATGGTAGTTATGGATTGGAGGGAAGCTGATGCAATTCCTATCATTAAAAGGGGATTATGATCTCAGCCTGGCAATTACAGGCCAGTAAATTTGACATCTGTGGTGGGCAAATTATTTGAAGGCTTGTTAAGGGGTCGCATTCAATATTATGTCCTGGTGAATGACATTATGACTTGAGCAGCAATCAGCCAAATGGATTGCTGAAGGATAGGTCATGTCTGACACATTGGATTGCTTTTCATGGTGAGGTTATAAAGAAGCAGGACAGTGGGGAGCAGTTGATGTGATCTTGCCAAAGCTTTTGATACAGTGTCCCACTAACCATGGCTTTCTGAACTAAGGTACTGGCGTGAGGGAATACAGGGTTATGGGAAATAGCTCATAGTGCAAGTTGATCCAGGGACTGGTCCGATTGTCGTTTTGGAGTCAGGAAGGAATTTTTTCACCTCTGAGGCAAATTGGAGAGGCTTCAAATGTTTTGTTTTGCCTTCGTCTGGATCAGGTTATATAAAGAGTTAAAAGGTTTAACTTGATGGCCTTTTTTTCAACCTAACTTTCTATGTTACTATGTCGATATTGGCATACTTTGGCCATGCAGTTTAATTAATCCCAAAGTGCAGGAAACAAACAACTGTATGCGGAATTGGCAGGAAGTGCAAAGTAAATGTAACTCTTGCAAAGCACATAAAGCAAATAACCCTATTTTATATTGGCATTTAGTGAATGTAGTTCTTCCTAAGTACATGAAGTGAATTCAGTGGTCCCTGAAGCCTAGTTGTTCCTGACTATAAAAGGCTTATATTGTATATATTATGGCACCAGCCTAAATATGCTTTGCACTTATGCTAAGAAAGCTGGAGTAAAACAAACATTCAATCATTAAAAAATGACTTCCAGTTGGTACACGAGTGGTTATACAACACAGTTGTTCTCAAACAGCTTTGTTTTGCATTTAGAAGAAAGCAAATAAATATAGCAATTAATAATTGCAGCCGTGATGTTTCTGCTACTGTGAGCTGCAAAGTCAAGCAAAGAGCAAACTGTATGTTGTATCATAATATTAAAGTGCTCATAACAGGCAATATTTATCCAGCAACATCAGTACTTGCCCCATTGGAGCTTACAGTCTAATTTCCCTGGCAGAGGCAAACACTAGGGTCAGTCATTACAAGCCCAATCAGACTAAATACAAATGGCAGGATAACATTTTCAAAAGCATTACTGCACTTAAAGCCCACATTGTCATGCTTTCTACCCACAATGCAGTGTTTCCCCCACTGAATTCCAGGGTCAAATAGCCATGAACAGAAAAATTATTAGATATTATACCTAGAGTTACTTCTTCGCCTGCCGATGGTGAGATTACTGATGTTAATGTTATTATTATGAATCATTTTATTTCTTTTTTATGGAAAGGGGTAGCAACCCATTCTCTCCTTTCTCTTGTGCAGTATTTGACTAATTGCACTAAAACAGGTCATAACCATATGCACATACAGTAACAGTATATAGTGCAGTTATATTCATTTAGAATTGCTATATAAGTTGGGGTTGGAGGCGCTTAAGGGGTGATATGATAACTATGTATAAATATATAAGGGGATCATATAATAATCTCTCTAATGCTTTATTTACCAGTAGGTCTTTCCAGCTGACACAAGGTCACCCATTCCGATTAGAAGAAAGAAGGTTTCGGCTAAATATTTGGAAGTTGTTTTTTACAGTGAGAGCTGTGAAGATGTGGAATTGTCTCCCTGAATCAGTGGTACAGGCTGATACATTAGATAGCTTTAAGAAGGGGTTGGATGGTGTTTAGCAAGAATACAGGGTTATGGGAGATAGCTCATAGTACAAGTTGATCCAGGGACTGGTCCAATCCTGCAGTCAGGACGGGTTTCTTCCCCCTCTGAGGCAAATTGGAGAGGCCTCAAATGTTTTTTTTTTTGCCTTCGTCTGTATCAGCTAGCAGTTGGGCAGGTTATATATACAGTAGAACCCCCATTTGCGTTTTTCAAGGGTCCAGAAAAATATGGTGTAAAATCAGCGAAATGTATTATGCCTAATATATAGGTGGAACCACAAAACAACAATGTAAAATGAGGGAAAACATAAAATTAGGGGATGTAAAATGAGGGAAAACATAAAATTAGGGGATGTAAAATTGAGGTTCCACTGTAGACTTAAAAGGTTAAACTTGATGGACGTGTGTCTTTTTTCAACCTAACTTACTATGTTACTATACACTACCATTGACTTCCTTTACAGTTTTTGAGATGTTGAAAGTGTTTAAACCCCACTCACAAAGGGACTTCACTCAATATGTGCTCATCCAATATTTGTACCTTGCACCAAAATCCCAGTTTTTTGCACAAGCAGCAAGTTAGATGCTAGACAACCCGACAGTGCTCTGAGAAGGTGCTACTTTCAGATCTCCCTTTGCATTTAGTTGCTAAACAATCCGTTTTCTCCTAATGAGTCGAAATAAACTGACTGACTAAACTATTCCATGATTGTCTATGGAAGTTATTTCATGGCTAACTCCCATGTGGAAGTTTCTTTACACAAGTTTTACTCCAACATTAAACATATCACCTTATATTTGTTCCAAAGCGATCTCACGCAGGATTTTGAGAGGAAGAACCAAGCCAAAACATCTCACTTGTTCTAGATCAGTTATCCCCAACCATTGGCTCATGAGTAATGTATTGCTCTTTGACCCCTTGGATGTTGCAACCAGTGGCCTCAAAGCAGGGATTTTTTTTTTGAATTCCTGGTTTGGGGCAAGCTTTAGTTGCATAAAAACCAAGTGTACTGCCAAACAGAGCCTCCTGTAGGCTGAAAGTCCTCATAGTGGCTACCAATAGGCAATCATAGCCCATATTTGGCTTTCCCAGGAATTTTGTGAATGTTTGTGTTGCTCTTCAACTTATTTCTACATTTGAATGTGGCTCACGGGTAAAAAAAAGGTTGGGGGACCCTGTTCCAAATAGTATGCCTTGACATGCTGCCTACCTACCAGAACTCCAAATGAAATGTGAAGGTTGTGACAGGTTTGCAGAATGAAGAGGACCATGATTGTCAAAAGCCCACAAAGTAGTGCTACACAATCACTCTCATCGATTTTTGTAGCGTTGGGTGTCATCTTTTCAGGTCCTGTCCATACTCAAAAACATATTTCAGCAGCACTCCAGTATAGTGAAAATATAATTTATTTGTGCAAAATTCGCGAAACGGCGAAAAATTCGCGCTGGCGTCTCGTTTTTGATGCCGGCGCCCGTTTTTTGACGCCCGCGCCCGTTTTTGGACGCCGGCGCCCGTTTTTGACGCCGGCACCCATTTTTGCCGCGAATTTTCGCAGGCGTTTCGCGAATTTATTAATTAAATAAATTAAAATTAAATAAATTCGCCCATCACTACTCATGTCAAAACAAAATAACATTGTAGCTCTACAGAGGCAAGGCAGGCTACAGAAGAATACAATAACTGTGGATGACAATGCCATGAGATCTAAGACACCTTCCCCTGAAATGTTTCTCTATTTGAGAGATTATCTGATTGTGATTTACTTTGGTTCCAAAATAAAAATGGAGAAGGAATTGTTGCTATCATTATTTACAATGCAAACATCTGACACCATGCGTAAACTGATCACATCCAAGGCAAGTAAAACAAACATCCTCATCTCAAAGGCAATAATTTGATTGTAGAAAGGCAAGTGAACGTTTGGAAGAACCAATGTTAATCTCCTCAAGTGGACAAGTTAAATAGATGACTATCTGATTAATATTATGAAATTACCCAGGTAATGCGGACCATAACAAAGGAGTTTGTCAGAACTATAGTGCTTGTCTGTTCTAATTTAAAGCTAAAATTCATCTGAAGACCAATGCAGAACTGTAGACTAAACAGATTTTGGCATAGCCGGGCTTTCAGAATACTACGCATGTTTAGGAATCCTCTGTAGAAATGCTAACTCAATTTGTCAGTATTATCTTTATGTCAACAGTCATGCTTAAATATTTACAATAGGCATAGTACTCCGAGGGTTAGTAACGCAAGATAAATTAGAAAAATGTTAACAAAATAGATGATCCTATTAGAAACCACTGGCACGAGCAGGGCTTTTTTTTCTTCATTTTTTTTTTAATATATACATGGAAACCTGCCTGCCCCGAATACAATTTTTATTGCATTTTATGTTTAGTTTTCTGCCTTTAGACAGTTTGGTAACATAGAGCAGAACATCAAAGGACTAGTAGTGAAATAATAAAGGTTTATCATCCTAATAATACATAAAACAAAAGAGAGGATCCGGCCGCATTTGTTACTCCCAATATGTCTTTTTAAATATACAGTATATAAAATGCATGTGTATAAAGAAAGATAAACAAAGATCACTAAAGGAGCATCAAGTTGGACATGATCTTGACCTTCTGCCATAGAAGACAATAATATTGTGGTGCTTAATACTATCCAGCCAAACTGTTTTTTTTTTTTGTTAAACTATTGTTTCTTTGAATCAAATGTGAATAAAAAAAATGGGGGGGGGGGTAAATATACCCTTACATTAAAGAGTCCACAGATAGGATTTATTTATTAAGGCCCTTGGTTGGTATGAGGTGCGTTTTACAATGACCTCAGGTGCAAGTGCTAGAGCGCTAAGGGTGCTCATTTAAAAAGCACCTGTGACCTGAGTCTAAGGGTAGAATTACACAGGTGATTTTCGCTGCGCGTCCATCCGCTCGAACGCAATGAGTGGAAGCGGAGGCGTCACGTCGGATGCGCCGAATCTAATGTACGTAATACAAATGTTGCATGTAGACAAAAAAAATCACAAATTTTTAAGAATTTATTATACCCCGAGGATGTAAAAATTCTGAATCTGAAGATCCAGCATCTCAGACCTGCCGAGGTTGCATTTAAGTCAATGGGAGAATTCCCAAAGATTTTTTTTGATCTGCGCTGGGTTTCATGCAATCATCCGAAGTTTTCTGGGATTCAAAATTACAAAAAATCGGATTTGGTAGGAGTTTTTTTTAGAAAATATCGAGATGAATTCAGACTTAAATAACCCCTTAGAAACTATCACGATTTAAAATGATCACAAAAAAAGGGGTTGTTGGTGGTATGTATATTACGATCAAAGTGTTGTGTTCGACTTCCATGCAGTTGCTCTGTGTTTGCAACTCCGCTGTACCAGTAGTCAAAACAAAAACAAAATTGGAAGAAGAACTCCAGCAGAATCTCTGCAAATTATTTATTCCAGGCTGTGGTTACACGACTTGATAAAGGGTTTTGACCCGAAAAACATGTTGTGTAACCACAACCTGGAATAAATCATTTGCAGTTATTCTGCAAGAGTTCTTCCAATTTTGTTTTTGTTTTAAAATGATCACAAATGCACTATACAGGGGTCCCCAACCTTTTTTTACTCGTGAGCCCTGTTCTCCCTGCTGTTCTAATCCTGGACTTTTGATATTTCATACTATTTATGAGACTCTAATCTTTGGTTCCCGACTCTATTGACCAAACAATAAATCTATTCGGGTGAATTAGGTATATCTTTGGATTGTTCACTTGCATTGTGCTTGTAAAGGGACCATAAGTCCATAAAGAAACCTCTGGAACCTTCCCTTTCATTCAATAGATTGAAATACTATTATAAAATTATTTTAAAGTGCCAAATGTTTTTCATATTTTCCTTCAATATGGTTGGCTTAGCGACCATTCTAGCTCTTTAAGTTCCATCCCTAAATATATACATGTATAGATCATCAGTAGATTGAGAAGCTTGTGTTTTTGTTGTTAGTGTTTTGCTCTAGAGCACAGTGTGGGGGGGAGGGGAGCCCAGTACTTATATTTTATCTTGAGCAAACGGGGTTGCAAAGTAGTGATGTGTTGGCCTGCCCAAAGCCCTTGGGACATGCAGGTTGGGTGGGTTCAGGTTGACTTGTGCTCAATGTTTTCAGGCCGTGGGCAGGTGCGGGCTGAATTTTAGCCTAGTCTATTCCACCTGCAACCTTCCACTGGCTCACTTCTGCCTATGTGTGTGTTTTTTATATACCCGTGCTGGTGTCGCCTGTCTCTTTCCGTGACATCACAGCAGAGCGGTGTGGGTATATAAATAGGGGAGCACACTGGGTTAAGGTTGGGCGCTGCTGAGCCTGGTTAGGGTTGGGTGCGGGCCACGTTTTAGTTGACTCACACATCACTATTGCAAAGCACCTTGGTAGCGTCGGACTGGGACACCAGGGGCCACCCAATATCCTTAGACCAGGGGCCCACTCTCATTACTATAATTCTTCCTCCCCTCCCTCAACCTCTATTCTACTAGACTCTTTTCTTTACATACTACAGAGACCCTGATAAAGTGCCAGGAGAGTTAAGGCACGAAACGCGTAGGTTTCCTCACCAACCCACTGCCATATGTTCACTAGTTCACTAGTGCCAAATAAAGCCGCAAGAATATTGAGCAACGACATCTCTCTTGTGATTCCCTTGATCAGCGCCATATAGCGGGGTAAATCTGTGCACTATAGTTACCTCCTGAACGAGGTGAGGAGGATCCCGCGAGAGCTGCTATTGAAGGGAGAGACGTTGCGCTATCAAGAAGGGTGAGATCCGATACATTTCTATACCTATCCTTGTGCTTATACTACAGAGAGTCCTCGAGTTACATACACCCGACTTACATACAACTCACACTTACAAACGAGGGCGATTAAAGAAACATAATATGGTTTGCTTGACTTTTATTAGCATTTAGTTTTAATGAACCAACTGCCCCAATCCCCTCTGGTGTGTGTTGTCTACTGCGGAGCACAGAAAGGTAAAAATAAATACTATGTTAAGACATCTGTCTAAGTTGCATTTAATAAGTAAATTTATATGTTTACAAATTCAGCTTAAAGGAACAGTTCAGTATAAAAATAAAAACTGAGTGAATAGATAGACTTTGCAAAATAAAAAATGTTTCTAATATAGTTAGTTAGCCAAAAATGTAATGTATAAAGGCTGGAGTGACTGGATGTGTAACATAATAGCCAGAACACTACTTCCTGCTTTTCAGCTCTCTAACTCTGAGTTAGTCACTGACTTGAAGGGGGGCCACATGGGACATAACTGTTCTGTGAGTTTGCAATTGATCCTTAGCATGCAGGTCATCTATCTATTTACCCAGTTTTTATTTTTATACTGAACATTTCCATTAAGAACAAACCTACATCTATTATTCCATCTATTTAGCCTGTTTGTTTTCATAGAAATAGGGAATGGACATGAAATAGGCCAAATGTTTAGCAGCATGAGGGGCCACTGACACCTTGGTTCAGCGCGAGTTTTCCTGGTATCCCCGTGGGCCAGTCCGACACTGCACCTTGGTTGCATAGACATTCTTTGGAATTGCAGCGTTTATAATGGATGTTTATGCTGCTTCCCGGTGCTTCCTCTCTTGCACTTCACGTGGCTTGCGCTGTCAGGTTCAAATATGGGGAAAAACAAGATGCCTTGTGGGTAAACAAACATGTCTGCCCCTTTTGCCTAACGTTGCCCATTTAGTAAATGAACCCTTTCATGTCAACATCATCACCAACTTTGTCGCAATTCAAAGGATTTCCTTTGTGATGGAGTTGAGCTTCAGACCTGCAGTTGCATTATTTGAGTTATTTTGCCACATTTTACATTTATTTTAATTGTGCCCCAATGACATGTCTAATGATTCCCCAATGGCATGTCTATATTGTGTTACATAATGGCACCAGTGTATCCAGTATTTGTATAATGGCAGACAGTAAGGACAGGGCTGCCCGTGTCCTGAACCCCACATTGAATTTTTAAAGGGGTGGTTAACCTTTATAGAATGGATACTTTTAAGCAGCTTTTTAAATGGCCTTCATTTTTTTCTTTTAAAGCATTTATTTATTTGCCTTCTTATTCTGACTCTTTCCAGCTTTCAAATGGGGGATGACTGACCCCATCTCAAAAAACAAATGCTCTGTAAGGCTACAAATGTATTGTTATTGCTACTTTTTATTAGGGATGCACCGAATCCACTATTTGCGATTCGGCCGAATCCTTGGTGAAAGATTCTGCCAAATACAGAACCGAATACTAATTTGCATTAGGGTCAGGAAAGGAAAAAGTGGAAAAACACTTCTTTTGATCACATGATTTCCGTACCTGCCCCTAATTTACATATGCAAATTAAGATTCGGATTCGGTTCGGCCGGGCATAAGGATTCGGCCGAATCCGAATCATGCTGGAAAAGGCAGAATCCTGACCGAATCCCGAACCAAATCTTGGATTCGGTGCATCCCTACTTTTTATTACTGATCCTTCTATTCAGGCCTCTCTTATTCATATTCCAGTCTCTTATTGAAATCAATGCAGGTTTGTTAGGGAAATTTGAACCCTACCTAGCAACCAGATTGCTGAAACTGCAAACTGGAGAGCTGCTGAATAAAAAGCTTAAAAACACAAATTGCAAATAGTCTCAGAATATCACTTTCTACATCATACTAAAAGGTGAACAATCCATTTAATTTCGCAAATTATAAAGAATTCTGCACAGAAATCCATTTCTCAAAAGAGCAAACAGATTTTTTTATATTCAATATTGAAATCTGACATGGGGCTAGACATTTTGTCAATTTCCCAGCTGCCCCTGGTCATGTGAATGCCAGAAAGCATTTCTCTCCTAAAGTGCAGGCACAAGTCACATGACTTGGGGCAGCTGGGAAATTGACAATATGTCTAGCTCCATGTCAGATTTCAAAATTGAATATAAAAAAATCTGTTTGCTCTTTTGAGAAATGGATTTCAGTGCAGAATTCTGCTGGAGCAGCACTATTAACTGATTCATTTTGAAAAAAATGTTTTTTCCCATGACAGTATCCCTTTAAGATTCTAAATATAATCAAAAGCCTGCTTCTTGGTTGACAGTGTAAGTAAATTATTGCAATGCCTGTCAGGGTTAGATTGACCTAATCAGACAGGATTATTCCCTATTGTGCACAATGATTAGCCAAAGAACACTGTGTATTCAGATCCAAAGAGCCGAAATTAATAAATCTGATCAAAGAATTCTAGTATGTTCATGGTCAATTACAAAAAATAACTCCAACATATATTTGATTATCTAATAAATATTATACGCTTTACTAATTGTACCAGATATTGAGATGCTTTCAACGTCATGGAGAATCAGTTCTAGTAAAATACGGAGTTGGATAAGGACAAGGTGCTCTCTCCTGACTATAATGGATTCAATAGCATATCCACTCTATAGGGATCATTTCCACAGGAACGTTGCTTTATTTTCAACCCACAATGCAGTGTTTCTTTGACAGAATTCAATCATAATAAGGATCATCTACTGCAACTGTTGCTGCACTCAGACAAGGGAACTCCCAGGCGAATGCCAAATGATGGGTTTTTCTCAGTTCTCTGAGAGCCACAGGTATTGAACAATATATGGGCACAAGTATTGTTTTTCTTTTTCACCTGCCTGAGCAACATCTCATTCCAAAACCAGGTCAGCCTTCCCTTTGCTGTTATATCAGCCTATCCTCTTGGGAAAGTGTTTCACTATACTGTATGTTAAAACATTACTGGATGAATTTGCATCCATTCAGCTACAGGAGTATTAGTGGGGTTGGGTACTGATGTTGGGCCTGGTTGCAGTCTAAGACTACTGCCGTGGATTTGTCTCTTCTTCTGATTGATTTTATTGGGTGAAAAACACAGGATACCCTTTTTTAGTACCCCCACCAGGATACTAAGAAAGCTCCTGTTGGACCCTGGTGTACGTGGGCTTTCTTTAAAATAGAATCAACCCCTTGTTAATAAAAACCCCTACCCCCTACCCTACATAGACCCCCTCCCTGCTCCCCCCAGCCTAGGTGGTACCTTTGTTAAATGCCTCTAACTCTTTCACCCTCGGTGCAGATTCAGGGCATCGGAGTTCACGGGCTACATCTTCTTCTCTTTGGTCCTCCTTTAAGCGGCTTAATAATAGAAGAATAGAGTATAGTGTGTAGGGATAAAAGATTAGGAGAATAAAGGAGAGGAGGATTATTGGTTTGGAAAGTAGGCCCACGGTGTAAGGGTTTCTGGTGGGCCACTGGCATCCCAGTCAGACTCTGCATCAAATTATTCAGTTGAGTTGGAATCAGGTCTCTGTTCAGGGAAGTCAAGTTCTTTCACACCCATTTCAGCAAACCCATTCTGTTTGAGACTTGCTTATGCAGAGGGGCATTATTGTGCTAAAACAGGACCTTTCCCAGACTGGTCATGAGGTTTGCTTTCTATGGAATCAGGGACACTATGGAAAACTCTGCATTCATTCAAGGTTCTTGCATTAAAATGCACTCCTTTTGATTCGGGACAAAAATAGGTACCAGGTGAAATATACTGTACCCTGCCGATTTTTCAAATAAGGAAATCCGGACAGGATTCTCCCAAAACTGATGCGGAAATTCCCCAATCATCACAACTCTGTTCCCTGACATCATGGCCCCGCCGCTCACACCCCCTGTGATGTCATGACCCACCCTCTTCCGAGACTTCATCCAATGGAAAGGTGGCAACCCTAAAATTGAAGCACTGCATCATTGGTAACTTAAATGTATTTTAATTAATTTTATAGAGAAAAAGGCAATGACTAGTGACACCCCAGGCACATTATATGCAGTGGGTATTGATGCCAGATAGTCAGGTATTACCCTTACATTGTAGCATTGCCCTGAAACACAAGATAGGTGTTTATCCCAGCCATGCAGACTCATGAGGGTTCATGAACAAAAAGACAGAACTAAGAATAAAAAAGTGCAAAAACAAAGACCCAAAAATCCCAGGGGAAAAAATTTATTCCAGACTGGTGCAAGTGTAACAGGCATATTATTGATGCTAGGTGACCAAAATAACTGTTTAAGTAGTGAGTAAGCATTTGCAACAAATAGTACCTACCTTGATTGGCTCGTTTAACTGTCTGTCAAGGTAGCTGAGCTCTGATTGGAGAAGCCACAAGGAGGAAGATCCAATCAGAGTGCAGCTGATTGCAACAAAAGTCATGTTAGAAGATTTCCACTTTATTTAAAAGACCAGTGCAGGACAGTAAGAGAATTATTATTATTTTTTTTTTTCAGGCATATTTGGGGAGGCTTAACCTACGATGGCAAAGATGGCAATTCCATTTGAAATTGCAATTTACTCACTACACTTGCAGTCATAAATAACAACTATTGTGTTTTAGCAGCCAATCAGCAGAGAGAATTTACTGTTCAACAGTTTAAAAGCAAGGGCCTTATTGGTTAATATGAATTACACGTTTGCATCATTTATTACATAACCTGCAATTCATTGTTCATAGGTCAAGCCAACATACATTGCATACACCAATGATTTAATTGTAACTTTATATCTGATTATGATATGAGTATTCCAGAATTTGCACTCAAACAGGGACCCCAGGGTGGTTCCAATATATTATTTTTAAACTGTGGAGTCCACAATAGGAGAGATTCGTGCATTTAATAATGGCCTGTTTTTGGCATAGAAAAATACAGATCTCAGCATGTGTCTCATCCAGCAATTCTAACAAACATTTGTTTGGGGTTTTTGAGCAGGACAATCTGCTTTCCCTAGAAGAAAATGTTGCACAAGGCAAGAAATAGATGTCTATTGGCATTTCCATATCAGGCCGTTATTTTGTTATTTATTAGTCCTATCAGACAGGGACGAACCACCAGTGGGGAATCTGCTTCAGCCTGCAATGAAACATTAGGATGATCCATCTGAAAGAAGTAGGTGTGTTTAGATGCAATTTCCCTTATCTAGGCTCACAGCTAATAAAGAGCGCTGGCTAGAAGAATGAAAACTCAGGTGTTACAGCCAACTATCTCAGTATCCATGACATATTTTAGAGATAACATTCCAGTAATGTTTTATCCCTGGAAGGCGATTTCTTATTATGGCTCAGAAAGTAAATCTAATCTTTCCAGTGAAACCAGGGCACTAATGTAAATTCCGGTCATTATATGTCACTGGAGACCATGTTATGTCAATAATGTCATTTAATGGATCTTCAAATCAGAGATCTGGGACAATAGCTATTAAAAAATCAGGGCAATGGGCTATAGAATCAAATGAACCCTATTGGTCTCATCAAGTCAGTGATTCGTGAAGCAGTCTTACAGCTAAATCCCAGACCCAGGGGATCTAGACACATTTGAATGTTGTGATCTTTAGTTCATCACTTTGAGGCTATTTGAATGAAAGCTTATTTATTCCTTACTTTCCCTGTGGCTTTTCATAACAAGCCTAAATCCACGGGGTAGATTCACTAATCTAACAGATTTTCGCCAGCGTCAGCTTTGCACAGCTCGCACCAGTTTGCCAGGCGCAAATGCGATATGTCTACACCAATTCACTAATATGCGTAGTTTCGTCCTGGGCACTGAAGGTTGGCGACTCTTTGCTAGCGTTACTTCGGCAGTGTGAGCATTTCTTAGTGAAGATGGGCTAGCGTTTTTGCCTAGCAAAAAATTTGCTAGTGATCTTGCGCTTAGGTCAATTTGCATACGGTGGGTAATTTAAAGTTGTATGGACGTCTTTATTATAAATGTTGGTGCAAATGCTTGAAGTTACCACTTTTTTTATTACAAATGTCTTAATAAAGACAAGAGAGTTAATATAATGCCCTACACATGAGCCCACTGTAAGATGAATGTTGTATATGTTATGAAATGTCTGGAGAAAACCAGTTGCCCAAAAAAAGTATGTTAGGACTTTTGCAGTTAATTCCGCTTAACAAAAAGGAAAAGTCGCCAGCGTTTTTGGAACTTTAATGCATTTTCGGCACACAGGATATGATGTAAGTGACAGAAGATTGAGGAAGATTTGGCTTCTTTTTCGCACTTCATCTGGTCTGAGGTGGCAAAGTCAAATCTGGCAAAAGAGTTAACGTTCAGTAAAATCTGCACTTTTACTGAATTAGCGGAGTAATGACCTTTCGCCAGAACAAAAAGTAGCCTGGTGATAGAGTGTGAATCTATAGTGGTGGTCTCTTTTGCTAGGGAATTGAGGCCTGCGCCTGTTAGTGAATATGTCCCTGCGGATCGTAACGCTGGCGAATTGTCGCTAGCGTTAGCCACTTTGTCCTTTAGTGAATCTATACAATTAGTTTAGATGCATTGTTTGAGCTTTCCTTTAGTGAATCTACCCCCATGTGTTGTAAATTGTAGCGAGGGGTTCACCCATATGGCTGTGTTGCTGCTGAAAATAGAACCCATACCTGTAAAATAGTATTTGGAAAATGGCGCCAAAAAGGCAGTGCTGGGAACTGTAGTCTAGCAACAGCAAGAGAAAAACTGGCTACCCTTAATGAGTCGGTGTAATCCAAGAAAGATTTAGTAGTAACATAATGTAGCTGGTAGGGAGCCGTTACTCATATAGTCCCTGGTGCCAAACTACCTGCCTATGTTTCTGATTTATGTATATGTTTATATGAAACACACGGTGTTTGTGTATTTCCTAATTGATTTGCTGTAAATCAGAAGGCAAATATGCAATACCACCCATGCAGGCCATATAAAAATACATAGAGCGGTAATATGATATTACAAAGTGCCTTATAAACAGAAGAAAGCCAGAGACAATTAGTAGATGGTGCAGTGAAAGCCAGATGTCGTTAATCATGCGCAACAAATCGAATAAGGTCCAATGTAACATGAAAGACACGAGAAAAATGTAAATACAAAAAGAGACCTTTTTTTCGAAATCGCAAACACATTTGCAAAGTGCATCTTTCTATGTAGGGTCTTGTTTCTCAGTTTCCAAAATATGTAAATTAATTTCCATGTGTATTTGTCCTGATCTGGTCTCACCGTCACAATATTCAGGTAGAACCGTGTAAGTCATGGGAAAGAAAACCAGGACGGAACCTAAGCTGTTGTTTAATTTACTGACTTGCCTATGATTGCAGGCTCTCAATTAGCTCTGCCGTTATTATCGTATTTACACTGCAGCTCCATAGTCCAGGGCTGCCGAGAATAAAGGCAGACGAATAAAGAGCAGAAATGCCTGACGAAATAGTGAGTTTACCTTTCATTTTCAGTGTATTGTTCTACCTGTTCTACTTGGCTTTTGAACCCAAATTTGAACAAAATGGTGTTTTTAACAGTTGCAAATATTTTTCCAATTGATGTAAAGTTGACTTTAGGTTAAAACTTTTTTTCATGCTCAACTTTATTTTTTTTTTTTTGCACAACTGAGTTTTTGTTTAATGTAGTAAATATGTTTTGTTTTACGTCTTTCCTTAGGATTTTTTTTTTACATAAACGTGCTGGTATCTGCCATGAACCAATCCGAGCAGGCATGCTTCTGGGGATAGGGCATTTGGCATTTTCAAGGTCTGGACTAAAAATGTACCCACTTTTCCCCAAAATCTAGCTATCATAGAGCAAGCCTAAAATCCATGTAGGAACTTTACATACCCCATATGCCCCATATTTGAAGCATAGGTTAAAGGAGGAGATGTGTTGACATAAAGGTCCCCATAGACGCAAAGATTTCTCTTGCTGAACGTCCAATTTTAGAGAAGTCCGACCAATCCTTCTAAATTATCGTGTGGTTAGTGGGATTCGAACGATCGAACTTACGATTTTTCGGCCGACATCTGTCGGAAAATATCTTTGTCGGTCCCAGTGCAATCTATCTATGTTTGCAGGGCCAAGCAGGCAGCTCCCCTTTGTTTTCCCGGCAAGTCTTTTTAGTTGAAGGACAATTCGTACGATCGTACAATCGTTCCGAGATAATCGTCTCATGATTATGATCGGATCTTTTAAAAATTTCAACATCTATGGCCAGCTTAAGACATGTTCTATGTATTGTATGGTATGGTATGAGAACATCATGGCAACTATGAGTAGGTGAGGTCTCCTTAATCATTAGCATCACTCTGTGGTATGTCTTCAGCCATTTTAGTATGGCAGTTCACAAAGGGTTGTCCACATTTTTTTTGTCCTTAGAGCTCACTCATTTTAAGAAAGGGAGATGTTGGGGGAGTTTGGAACTGATCAGAGGATGAAAGTCTGAGCTGAAGGCTTTAAACCCTTGGTTATCTTCTTACTGGCCAATGTATTCAATCTTGTGTCTTGGCCAGAGCACGAATCCAGCACGAAGAGGAAACGTCTAAATCTGAGGTTGCACAATAGGGGTGTATTCAACATATTGAGTATTTTTTAATGAAAATATGTCTGGGGTTTCAGAATTTGTGTCCTTATTTCCAAGCAGAGAGATACAGGAAGGCCGATATATGCAAAATTGAATTTTCAAATTTTCCAGTTTTTTGTCTCATTTACAGAAAAAAACCCCAAACTCTTAAATGTCTGATTACATATTAAAATTGAGACACCTCAAATTCAGATTTTACAGATAATTTTCCATGAGTCTGTCCAATTTTAATTAAAGATATTCTGTCTATTTAAGCATTATTTTTAGTAAAGATTGCACTCTATTTCTCTATTAATATTCAGTAGTATAATGTGTTTTCTAAATTCAAAATCAATAAATTAAACAAAAAATTCATATATTTATTTGAAAGTCACTGAAAAATATTCCACCCCCCCTCAGGAATATTTTCCCATAATGGCCATCTATGGGAACAGAGCACATTTTCAATTGTTACCATGCAGGAAAAACAAAATCGGCAGAATTAATAGTACATTTGTCATTTAATTTTGTTTTGGCAGCAACATAAGAAAAAGGTTGATATTCAGAAAATAGTTTTTCAAAAATCATATGCCTTTCTATCTCACCTCTCTCCAAAGAACGGTTACTGATCCCATATGTTGCCTATCTTCCTGGCAAGGGTCTCTACTATTTATTGCTCATTTTGACCTTCTAATAAATGTTTTTGTTTTTAAAATTCCAAACTAGAGAGCTTTGGGGAAAAAATTTAAATAATTTTAAAAACATTTTAGGGTTTTGGAATTATGACATTTATGACATGGCTCTAGAAAGTTATTGTAAAGGTAAAGGTGGGTAGAGTATAGTGAAAGTTATGCGGGGTTCAGTGCACCGATATCTGCTAAAATTATGTTTAATGTATAGTGAATATATATGCATTTGATACAGTGCCACACAAAAGGTTACTGGTTAAATTAAGGAATGTTGGCCTGGAACATAGTATTTGTACCTGGATAGAGAACTGGCTAAAAGATAGACTACAAAGAGTGGTGGTAAATGGAACATTTTCTAATTGGACCAGTGTTGTTAGTGGAGTACCGCAGGGCTCTGTACTAGGTCCCTTGCTTTTCAACTTGTTTATTAATGACCTGGAGGTGGGCATTGAAAGTACTGTTTCTATTTTTGCAGATGATACTAAATTGTGCAGAACTATAGGTTCCATGCAGGATGCTGCCACTTTGCACAGTGATTTGTCTAAATTGGAAAACTGGGCAGCAAACTGGAAAATGAGGTTCAATGTTGATAAATGCAGGTTATGCACTTTGGCAAAAATAATATAAATGCAAGTTATACACTAAATGGCAGTGTGTTGGGAGTTTCCTTAAATGAGAAGGATCTTGGGGTTTTTGTATAAAACAAGTTGTCTAATTCTGGGCAGTGTCATTCTGTGGCTACTAAAGCAAATAAAGTTCTGTCTTGCATAAAAAAGGGCATTAACTCAAGGGATGAAAACATAATTATGCCTCTTTATAGGTCCCTGGTGAGGCCTCATCTGGAGTATGCAGTGCAGTTTTGGACTCCAGTCCTTAAGAGGGATATAAATGAGCTGGAGAGAGTGCAGAGACTAAGTGCAACTAAACTGGTTAGAGGGAGGGAAGACTTAAATTATGAGGGGAGACTGTCAAGGTTGGGGTTGTTTTCTCTGGAAAAAATGCGCTTGCGAGGGGACATGATTACACTTTACAAGTACATTAGAGGACATTATAGACAAATGGCAGGGGACCTTTTTACCCATAAAGTGGATCACCGTACCAGAGGCCTCCCCTTCAGACTAGAAGAAAAGAACTTTCATTTGAAGCAACGTAGGGGGTTCTTCACAGTCAGGACAGTGAGGTTGTGGAATGCACTGCTGGGTGATGTTGTGATGCTGATTCAGTTAATGACTATAAGAGGGACTTGGATGATTTCTTGGACAGACACAGACATAATATCAGAGGCTATTGTGATACTAAACTCTATAGTTAGTATAGATATGGGTATATAGAATTTAATTAAAAGTAGGGAGGGGTGTGTGTATGGATGCTGGGTTTTCATTTGGAGGGGTTGAACTTGATGGACTTTGGTCTTTTTTCAACCCGATTTAACTATGTAATTATGTAACTACATCATATGGGTTATAGCCCCATGGGGTAAAGACAGGAGCATAAGACACCCATCTAGTGTATTAAAGGCAGGGAATGTCTTAAAAGAACATTTCAGTGTAAAAATAAAAATGGGGTAAATAGAGGCTGTAAAAAATAAAAAAATGTTTCTAATATAGTTAGTTAGCCAAAAATGTAATATATAAATGCTGGCATGACTGGATGTGTAACATAATAGCCAGAACACTACTTCCTGCTTTGCAGCTCTGTAACTCTGAGTTAGTCAGTGACTTGAAGGGGGCCCACATGGGACATAATTGTTCAGTGAGTTTGCAATTGATCGTTAGGATTCAGTTCAGATTCAAAAGCAACAGTTATGACCCATATGCCCCCCTCAAGTCACTGATAGCTTGATTACCAGGCTTGATTGCCTGGTAACCAATCAGTGGAAACCAAGAGAACTGCAAAGCAGGAAGTAGTGTTCTGGCTATTATGTTAGACATCCAATGACTCCAGCCTTTATACATTACATTTTTGGCTAACTAACTGTATTTTCTTATTTTGCACAGCCTATTTTCCCAGTTTTTATTTTTATACTTAACAATTCCTTTAATACAATGAGAAAGGAGGAAGTTAGTCCAAAGCTAAAGGCTTTTTGGTAGGGCTGGAAGTTGTTATTCCATCCTTGATTTAGCATATCAATTATTTCAAGTTTTCTAGACAATACCTCTCCAGAAAGATGTAAACAAAGTAGAAACTCTTGAAAGAAGGTCTAATAAGCACCTATACAATCTTGAGCTAGCTGCAGAGGCGACTGAAAAAGAGATATCTTTCAAATTTAAACAATGATGTGGGTGACATTTTTTTGGGAGGCTTTCATTTAAAGGCTTTGCATTGTACAGCTCAAATTAAAAAAAAAAATACAAAAGTATTGTGTAGTGATACCTATATTGGCTAACAATAAAAATACATTGCAAGCTTTCCGAGCACCATGACTAGGGATGTAGCGAACGTCGGAAAAAAAGTTCGCGAACATATTCGCGAACTTGCGCAAAAACGCGAGCGGTTCGCGAACGGTTCGCGAACCCCATAGACTTCAATGGGAAGGCGAACTTTAACATCTAGAAAAGACATTTCTGGCCAGAAAAATGATTTTAAAGTTGTTTAAAGGGTGCAACGACCTGGACAGTGGCATGCCAGAGGGGGATCAAGGGCAAAAATGTATCTGAAAAATCTGCCTGTGTGTGCTTGGAAGAGATAGTGTAGGGGGAGAGCTGTTAGTGATTTCAGGGACAGATGATAGTAAGTTTGCTGGCTAGTAATCTGCTTGATACTGCTCTGTATTGGAGGGACAGAAGTCTGCAGGGATTTGAGGGACATTTTAGCTTAGGTAGCTTTGCTGGCTAGTAATCTACTGTTCTCTTTAAACAACTGCCATACGTTGACCTTGTAGGCATTGTTTGCCCAGTTTTTTGGGACGCAGCCACTGAAGCACAGTTGCCAGAAAAAATATGCCATATAAATGCTGAAAATAGTCATTTTTCGCCATACGTTGACCTTGTAGACATTGTTTGCCCAGTTTTTTTGGACGCAGCCACTGAAGCACAGTTGCCAGAAAAATTATGCCATATAAATGCTGAAAATATAAATTTTTTTGGTTGCAGCCACTGAAGCACAGAGGCCAGAAAAATTATGCCATATAAATGCAGAAAATATGCATTTTTTTGGTCGCAGCCACTGAAGCACAGTTGACAGAAAAATTATGCCATATAAATGCTGAAAATATAAACTTTTTTGGTTGCAGCCACTGAAGCACAGAGGCCAGAAAAATTATGCCATATAAATGCAGAAAACATGCATTTTTTTGGTCGCAGCCACTGAAGCACAGTTGACAGAAAAATTATGCCATATAAATGCTGAAAATATAAATTTTTTTGGTTGCAGCCACTGAAGCACAGAGGCCAGAAAAATTATGCCATATAAATGCAGAAAATATGCATTTTTTTGGTCGCAGCCACTGAAGCACAGTTGCCAGAAAAAATATGCCATATAAATGCTGAAAATAGTCATTTTTTGCCATATACGTTGAGTCAACGTATGGCAAAAAATGACTATTTTCAGCATTTATATGGCATATTTTTTCTGGCCTCTGTGCTTCAGTGGCTGCGGCCAAAAAAACTGGGCAAACAATGCCTACAAGGTCAACGTCGTTGACCTTGTAGGCATTGTTTGCCCAGTTTTTTTGGCCGCAGCCACTGAAGCACAGAGGCCAGAAAAAATATGCCATATAAATGCTGAAAATAGTCATTTTTTTGGTCGCAGCCACTGAAGCACAGTTGCCAGAAAAATTATGCCATATAAATGCTGAAAATATAAATTTTTTTGGTTGCAGCCACTGAAGCACAGAGGCCAGAAAAATTATGCCATATAAATGCAGAAAATATGCATTTTTTTGGTTGCAGCCACTGAAGCACAGAGGCCAGAAAAATTATGCCATATAAATGCAGAAAATATGCATTTTTTTGGATGCAGCCACTGAAGCACAGTTGCCAGAAAAAATATGCCATATAAATGCTGAAAATAGTCATTTTTTGCCATACGTTGACCTTGTAGACATTGTTTGCCCAGTTTTTTTGGTTGCAGCCACTGAAGCACAGAGGCCAGAAAAAATTAAACCAGTAGGGTTTGCACCCTAGTTTGTAACGGTGGCGGAGGGAGGAGGAGGACGCTAAAGGACAGCTGTGTGTGGAGTCATGAGGCTTGAAGAGAAGGACAGCTGCATAGAAGTCAGAACAAGTCTTCCGGCGTGCAGTAACCCTCCGAGATCCACCCCTCATTCATTTTAATAAAGGTCAGGTAATCGACACTTTTGTGACCTAGGCGAGTTCTCTTCTCAGTTACAATCCCTCCTGCTGCACTGAAGGTCCTTTCTGAGAGCACACTTGAGGCTGGGCAAGACAAGAGGTTCATGGCAAATTGTGACAGCTCTGGCCACAGATCAAGCCTGCGCACCCAGTAGTCCAGGGTTCATCGCTCCTCAGAGTGTCGATATCTGCAGTTAATGCCAGGTAGTCCGCTACCTGCCGGTCGAGGCGTTCTTTGAGGGTGGATCCAGAAGGGTTGTGGCGCTGCCTTGGACAGAAAAACATTTGCATGTCTGACGTTACAGACTGGCCAAAGGGCTTTGTCCTTGCAGGTGTGCTCGTGGCAGGATTACTGGCACCTCTGCCCCTGGAATGTTGATGAGTTCCTGAAGTGACATCACCCTTAAAAGCATTGTACAACATGTTTTGCAGGCTGGTTTGTAAATGCCGCATCTTTTCGGACTTGTGGTATGTTGGTAACATTTCTGACACTTTATGCTTGTACCGAGGGTCTAGTAGCGTTGCGACCCAGTACAGGTCCTTCTCCTTAAGCCTCTTGATACGGGGTCCTTCAACAGGCATGACAGCATGAAAGACCCCATTCTCACAAGGTTGGATGCAGAGCTATCCATCTCCGCTTCCTCATTATCAAGGACTGCATCATCCACGGTCTCCTCCCCCCAGCCACGTACAAGACCAGGGGTCCCCAAAAGGTCACCACTAGCCCCCTGGGAAGCCTGCTCCTGTTGGTCCTCCTCCTCCTCCTCCACAAAGCCACCTTCCTCCTCTGACTCCACTTCTGGCACCTCTCCCTGCGTTGCAGCAGGTGCCTGGGTTCGTTCTGGTGATTCCGACCAGAAATCGTGCGCTTCCAGCTCCTCGTCACGCTGGTCTACAGCCTCATCTGTCACTCGTCGCACGGCACGCTCCAGGAAGAAAGCGAAGGGTATTAGGTCGCTGATGGTGCCTTCGGTGCGACTGACCATATTTGTCACCTCTTCAAAAGGTCGCATGAGCCTGCAGGCATCGCGCATAAGCACCCAGTAACGGGGGAAAAAAATCCCCAGCTGTGCAGATCCAGTCCTACCACCCAGTTCAAAAAGGTACTCGTTGACGGCCCTTTGTTGTTGCAGCAGACGTTCCAACATAAGGAGCGTTGAATTCCAGCGAGTCTGGCTGTCAGAAATCAAACGCCTGACTGGCATGTTGTAGCGCTGCTGAATGTCAGCAAGGCGTGCCATGGCTGTGTAGGAACGTCTGAAATGGGCCGACACCTTTCTGGACTGGGTGAGAACGTCCTGGAATCCTGGGTACTTGGAGACAAAACGTTGGACTATTAAATTTAACACATGTGCCATGCAGGGCACATGTGTTAAATTGCCTAGTCTCAACGCTGCCAACAGATTGCTTCCATTGTCACACACCACTTTTCCGATCTGCAGTTGGTGTGGGGTCAGCCACCGATCGGCCTGTGACTGCAGAGATGACAGGAGTACAGATCCGGTATGGTTTTTGCTTTCCAGGCACGTCATCCCCAAGACAGCGTGACAACGGCGTACCTGGCACGTCGAATAGCCTAGGGGGAGCTGGGGGTGCACAGGTGTGGAGGAGGAGAAGGAGGACCCAGCAGCAGAGTAAGAAGAAGAAGAAGACGAGGTAGAGAGCGATGGAGGAGTAGAGGTGGTGGCAGAACCGCGTGCAATCCGTGGCGGTGACACCAACTCCACTGTTGTTGTTGAGCTACCCATTCCCTGCTTCCCAGCCATTACCAAGTTCACCCAGTGGGCAGTGTAGGTGACATACCTGCCCTGACCATGCTTGGAGGACCATGCGTCAGTAGTCATATGGACCTTTGGCCCAACACTAAGTGACAGAGATGCGGTAACTTGGCTCTGCACATGTTGGTACAGGTGTGGTATTCCCTTTTTAGAAAAAAAATTGCGGCTGGGTACCTTCCACTGCGGTTGTCCCAATTGCTACAAATTTGCGGAAGGCCTCAGAGTCCACCAGCTGGTATGGTAAAAGCTGGCGGGCTAAGAGTGCAGACAAGCCAGCTGTCAGACGCCGGGCAAGGGGGTGACAGTCAGACATTGGCTTCTTACGCTCAAACATGGCCTTCACAGAAACTTGGCTGGTGGCAGATGACTGGGAATGGGAACAGGTGGTCAAGGTGGAAGGCGGAGTGGAGGGTGGTTCAGACGGGTCAAGGAGAGCAGAGGTAGAGCAGTAAGATGCTGGACCAGAAGGAGTGTGGCTTTTAGTTTGCCTGTTGCCTTTGAGGTGTTGCTCCCAAAGTGCTTTGTGCTTGCCGCTCATGTGCCTTCGCATAGAAGTTGTACCTATGTGGCTGTTGGGCTTACCAAGGCTCAGTTTCTGACTGCACTCATTGCAAATTACAATGCTTTTGTCAGAGGCACACACATTAAAAAATCCCACACTGCTGACTTTTTGGAAGTGTGCGATCTGGCGGTAACAGTAGAAGTTGGCGGAGTTGGCGGTATTGGCGGCAATGGCGGGTGCGTTGGCCGGCTGAACACAGGTGCCGATACATGTTGTTGCCCTGCTGATCCCTGCGGGCTGTCCTCCCTGCTTCTTCTAAGTCTTATTCTCCTACTGCCTCTCTGACTCTCCGTCTCTCCATCTGAACTACCCTCCTCTTGCTCTCTTCTACTAGGCACCCACAAAACATCAATCTCCTCATCATCATTCTCCTCAGATGCATCAATTTCTTCTGACACATCACAGAAGGAAGCAGCAGCGGGGACCTCCTCCTCATCACTCATTATGTCCATCTCTATCGTGTTCTCTGCCAGAATTAAATCTGGTGTAAGGTCCTCATCTCCTTCATCTTCTTCTGGCAATAATGGTTGCGCATTACTCAGTTCAAGAAACTCATTGGAAAATAACTCCTCTGACCCCAGTGAAGAAGGGGCACCGGTGGTGGAGGAAGTGTTACGTGGGGTGGCCATAGCAGTGGAGGATGAGGAGGATGTTGTGGTAAAGTTAGAAACGGTAGAGGATGGGTGTGCTGTGTAAGCCAGTCAACTACCTCTTCAGCATTTTGGGAGTTCAGGGTCATTGGCTTTTTAAAACTGGGCAATTTGCTAGGGCCACAGGATTGCATAGCAGCACGGCCCCTAGCACGGCCTCTGCGTGGCGGCCTGCCTTTGCCTGGCATTATTTTTAAAAAAACAACAACAACAACAAAAACTCAGTTGGTTTTTCTGGAAACGATAATACACACAGCTAGATGGCGGGTTGAAGAAAACACTGTGCAAATAATGCCTACAAAGTCAACGTATACACTACTACAGCGGTGGATACGGATTACGTAAAATATATGAATGCTGCTTGAAAAAAAGTAACTCAAGTGGTTTTTCTAGAGACGATAATATTATCAATATTTAGACAAAATGTGAACAAAGTCACACAGCTCGATGGCGGGTTGAAGAAAACAGTGTGCAAATAATGCCTACAAGGCCAACGTATACACTACTACAGCGGTGGATACGGATTACGTAAAATATATGAATGCTGCTTGAAAAAAGTGACTCCGGTGTTTTTTCTGGAGACGGTAATATTATGGATATTTAGACAGAATGGGAACAAGGTCACACAGCTCGATGGCGGGTTGAAGAAAACAGTGTGCAAATAATGCCTACAAGGTCAACGTATACACTACTACAGCGGTGGATACGGATTACGTAAAATATATGAATGCTGCTTGAAAAAAAGTAACTCAAGTGGTTTTTCTAGAGACGATAATATTATCAATATTTAGACAAAATGTGAACAAGCTCACACAGCTCGATGGCGGGTTGAAGAAAACACTGTGCAAATAATGCCTACAAGGCCAACGTATACACTACTACAGCGGTGGATACGGATTACGTAAAATATATGAATGCTGCTTGAAAAAAGTGACTCCGGTGTTTTTTCTGGAGACGGTAATATTATGGATATTTAGACAGAATGGGAACAAGGTCACACAGCTCGATGGCGGGTTGAAGAAAACAGTGTGCAAATAATGCCTACAAGGCCAACGTATACACTACTACAGCGGTGGATACGGATTACGTAAAATATATGAATGCTGCTTGAAAAAAGTGACTCCGGTGTTTTTTCTGGAGACGGTAATATTATGGATATTTAGACAGAATGGGAACAAGGTCACACAGCTCGATGGCGGGTTGAAGAAAACAGTGTGCAAATAATGCCTACAAGGTCAACGTATACACTACTACAGCGGTGGATACGGATTACGTAAAATATATGAATGCTGCTTGAAAAAAAGTAACTCAAGTGGTTTTTCTAGAGACGATAATATTATCAATATTTAGACAAAATGTGAACAAGCTCACACAGCTCGATGGCGGGTTGAAGAAAACACTGTGCAAATAATGCCTACAAGGCCAACGTATACACTACTACAGCGGTGGATACGGATTACGTAAAATATATGAATGCTGCTTGAAAAAAGTGACTCCGGTGTTTTTTCTGGAGACGGTAATATTATGGATATTTAGACAGAATGGGAACAAGGTCACACAGCTCGATGGCGGGTTGAAGAAAACAGTGTGCAAATAATGCCTACAAGGCCAACGTATACACTACTACAGCGGTGGATACGGATTACGTAAAATATATGAATGCTGCTTGAAAAAAGTGACTCCGGTGTTTTTTCTGGAGACGGTAATATTATGGATATTTAGACAGAATGGGAACAAGGTCACACAGCTCGATGGCGGGTTGAAGAAAACAGTGTGCAAATAATGCCTACAAGGTCAACGTATACACTACTACAGCGGTGGATACGGATTACGTAAAATATATGAATGCTGCTTGAAAAAAAGTAACTCAAGTGGTTTTTCTAGAGACGATAATATTATCAATATTTAGACAAAATGTGAACAAGGTCACACAGCTCGATGGCGGGTTGAAGAAAACAGTGTGCAAATAATGCCTACAAGGTCAACGTATACACTACTACAGCGGTGGATACGGATTACGTAAAATATATGAATGCTGCTTGAAAAAAAGTAACTCAAGTGGTTTTTCTAGAGACGATAATATTATCAATATTTAGACAAAATGTGAACAAGCTCACACAGCTCGATGGCGGGTTGAAGAAAACACTGTGCAAATAATGCCTACAAGGCCAACGTATACACTACTACAGCGGTGGATACGGATTACGTAAAATATATGAATGCTGCTTGAAAAAAGTGACTCCGGTGTTTTTTCTGGAGACGGTAATATTATGGATATTTAGACAGAATTGGAACAAGGTCACACAGCTCGATGGCGGGTTGAAGAAAACAGTGTGCAAATAATGCCTACAAGGCCAACGTATACACTACTACAGCGGTGGATACGGATTACGTAAAATATATGAATGCTGCTTGAAAAAAGTGACTCCGGTGTTTTTTCTGGAGACGGTAATATTATGGATATTTAGACAGAATGGGAACAAGGTCACACAGCTCGATGGCGGGTTGAAGAAAACAGTGTGCAAATAATGCCTACAAGGCCAACGTATACACTACTACAGCGGTGGATACGGATTACGTAAAATATATGAATGCTGCTTGAAAAAAGTGACTCCGGTGTTTTTTCTGGAGACGGTAATATTATGGATATTTAGACAGAATGGGAACAAGGTCACACAGCTCGATGGCGGGTTGAAGAAAACAGTGTGCAAATAATGCCTACAAGGCCAACGTATACACTACTACAGCGGTGGATACGGATTACGTAAAATATATTATGGCTGCTTGAAAAAAGTGACTCCGGTGTTTTTTCTGGAGACGGTAATATTATGGATATTTAGACAGAATGTGAACAAGGTCACACAGCTCGATGGCGGGTTTGAAGAAAACAGTGTGCAAATAATGCCTACAGGGCAAATAATGCCTAAAAGGTCAACTTATACACTACTACAGCGGTAGTAAAATAAAAAAAGTAAAATAAAAAAAAAATGAATATTAAAAAAAAAAATTAAAGTTGGTGCTGCTGAACTACTAGGAGCAGCAGATTAGCACACCAGTCCCACTCCCCAACACTGCTAGACTAATAGCACTGGGCTCTTATAGTAGTAGTAGTAGTAGTAGTAGTAAACAACAAAAAAATAAATAAAAGCAGTCCTTACAAGGACTACTGTTATTGCAGCAGTCAGCAGATGAGATCAGAAGCAGGACAGCTGCCCACTGCAGCTACATACAGAGCACTGCAGTAGAAGGTAGATTACTAGCCAGCAAAGCTACCTAAGCTTAAATGTCCCTCAAACCCCTGCAGACTTCTGTCCCTCCAATAACAGAGCAGTATCAAAACGATTACTAGCCAGCAAACTTTCAACTGTCCCTGAAATCACTAACAGGCAGCAGCTCTCTCCCTACACTATCTCTTCAGCACACACAGGCAGAGTGAAAAAACGCTGCAGGGCTTCGGTTTTTATAGGGAAGGGGAGTGGTCCAGGGAGAGCTTCCTGATTGGCTGCCATGTACCTGCTGGTCTGGGGTGAGAGGGCAAAAAAAAGCGCCAACAATGGCGAACCCAAAATGGCGAACGTCGCGCGACGTTCGCGAACTTCCGGCGAGCGCGAACACCCGATGTTCGCGCGAACAAGTTCGCCGGCGAACAGTTCGCGACATCTCTAACCATGACCCCTTCATCAGGCAAAATAGGTATCACTTTTACAATACTTTCGTATTTGTATTTGTCATTTTTGCTACTGGCTAACATAGAACCACAGTTTTTTGCATTGTAGAGCTCATAATTCTATATGTGTATATATAGGAGTTGGCCTCCTTTTGGAAGGCTTAACCTCACTAAACCTTAATTATTCTACCACTCTGAACTTAAATGCATTAAAGGAATCAATAGGGCTCAGGAGGGAGATTTTATCCAAAAGAAACACAGCAGTAGACAAGACGCTACATCCTGGAGCTCTATAATGGCCATGTTTGTTCTTACTGGAAGGGTATTAGATGTTCAGAGCTGACTCGCAACTGGAGAGAAACTGTAGAATTATTTTCATATTCATTAAAATATGCATATTACATGGAGTAACAAACAAAAACATCACTGCATTTTTCACACAGCAAATTAATGGAGCAACGTAGATAGGCCTAGTCATCTGCCTCCAAAATTTAAGCTGTCAAAGCTTTCAGCACTTGCCAGATTTGTAAGTGTAACTTAGCAGTAGCCAAAGGAACCTCTGACATAGCCAATAAAAAGTGTCAGTTATGTTCCATTACATGGTATCCCAGCTCCAGTTTTACTTCTGCTACCGAATTGATGCTCTCTACTTCTCTCTCATCACTTTATTTCACTCCAACAAGCAATGGTTCTCTAGTGATTTAAAGAACATGTGCCACCAATAACTCAAGCCATTTGACTCCACAGCAGCCATGGAAATAGTCCCTGAATATTCACGACTTCAACTTCCTCCCCTTTAAGAGAAATGATATATAGAATGCACCCTGACAGATTTTGTTTTTTATGTGTAGATTTTAAAGAAGTCTGGGAAAGGGGTTTTGTGTGTTATTTTAGGGGGTTATTTATCAAAATCCATACTGATTTTTCCCCTTACTTGTCAATACATTTCCCAGAAAATTTCTTGTTTGGGAAAAACCTTAATAAAACTATAAAAAAAACCAGAATACTGCAACTTTTTAGATTTGACTCCCAAATACCACATTTTTTTCGGATTTGACCTCCGAAATACCGCGACTTTTTCAGAAACCCAGCGTTAGGCATGTCTGTCTCACAGCTCATATATGTGTTATGATAGATGTTTCTGACACTATTTTTATGTCAATCAACTTCCTAACTTCATAAAAGTTGTTACCTCAAGGCTTAGAGGTTGGTACTGGGGCCTTCTGCTTCCGGCTTCCCATCCAGCTCTGGTATTAGGTGGAGATGAAAGAGGCCAAGCCATGTGTTCCCTCCACTTAAATAAACTATGGTCAGAAACTGGAGTCACTACCCATAGAGTTACAGACTAGGTCTGAGCCTTTGAAGTTATACCTTTTTTGTCTTCTACAGTAATATGTCCCTTGTACCTATTTTTCACTAAACTGGGTGGTTGTAGAATATCCTTTCTCTAGTACCATAAAAAACTTAATTAAAAAATGGGAACTGTGTTTATAATAGGGCAAAATGTTGAAAGTATAAAAAGGTATCAATAGAAGGACAAAAGTGTGTCCAACATGTGGGTCAGTTAAAGCTCAACTTCTACCTACAATGACAGCTTGAGACTATTGGGTGACTGGAAGTTTCAGTAAAGCTGAAGGGCCTTGTTTTCCCCCAACACCAGGAAAGATGGCCCCAACCCAAAAACAGTTCAGAAAAAGTCTACAGAATAAATGCAAAGCACATAAAGTCGCCATACAAAGCGGAACATTCTCCTGAAAATGAAAAAAAACCATCAGTGGATAGCATGGGGCACGATGTATGCAGTACTCTAGAAGCACATGGAATGGGAAATAAAAAGCAATAATAATGGGAATGTAGAGTACATCAGAAAACTTAACGCATGTGAAAAGTGAAATAAAATCTTGCAGCAATAACGATGAGGTACACTACATCTAATAATCTCAAAGCACATGAAAAAAATCAAATAGAAACCAGCAAATGTAATATCCAAAGAACACCTGGAAGGTTAATAAAAGCCAGCAATGATTTTACTGAAGCTCACACATTTATTATACAAATGCAGTGAGGTATGTACATATTTGCTGCAGTAACAGAGGTTGCATGCCTCTATAATTGCTTCACACAGCTCAATAGAATGTCCATTGTAGGCATAATGTAATATTTTGTGCTAATCGATGTAGGGGGAAAAAGGGTTGTATGAATTATACGCAAGTTTCCTTGGAATCTTGTCTATGAGCCCATCAATTCTTAGAGCCCCTCAAGGTCTAGGAGACAGCACAGTAGGATAAGCTGCTGCCCTTAGCATGACAGCACCTGGGTTCAAACTTAAGCTATGCCTTACTTTGGGAGCCTGGGGCCAGAACAATTACAGCCTATAACCTGACTTTCCCTTGGACGGCTGCAGCCAAAAGAGTTCCAACCTACAGCACTACTTTACGCTGAGAGTCTGCAGCCAAACCAATTCCAACCTATAGTTTTGCTTTACATTGGGAGTCTGCAGTCAAACCACTTCCAACCTATAGCCCTGCTTTACATTGGGAGTCTGCAGCCAAACCAATGCCAACCTATAGTTTTGCTTTACATTGGGAGTCTGCAGTCAAACCACTTCCAACCTATAGCCCTGCTTTACATTGGGAGTCTGCAGCCAAACCAATGCCAACCTATAGTTTTGCTTTACATTGGGACTCTACAGTCAAACCACTTCCAAACTATAGCCCTGCTTTACATTGAGAGTCTGCAGCCAAACCAATTCCAACCTATAGCCCTGCTTTACATTGGAAGTCTGCAGTCAAACCGCTTCCAACCTATAGCCTTGCTTTACAATGGGACTCTGTGGTGAAACCACTTCCAACTTTTAGTATTGCTTTATGAAGCTGCCACTAGCTGCAACTGAAAGGCTGCAGGTTTTGATTACATAGAAATAAAGTTAATGCCATCTTGTCCTTCTTTTGTTTTCTTCTCTGTTGTTGTCTTATCCTACCAAGCTAGCTATCCCCTCTGCTACGCTGCTACCCTGGGCTGTAAACCCCCTAAAGACATTGGAAGGAATGGACATTTCTCTTTATTACAGATAGGTTACAGACTCTGTTTCCCATGCAACTGCTTTGCCCATCTGCTCATACTGCAACACCCACAATGTAAACCATCTCCATGCAGAGAAATGGTGAAGATGTCTTTTACAGCAGAACCTAGGTACATAATAATCTTAATTAACTGTCTTAATAAGTTATACAATAGTCCAATAATAGCAGTTCAGGATACTCTAGGGAACACCTTGGATCTGGATATATTCTCAGATTGGAGGGTTGATTTCCTAACAACCAATTAGAGAACTGTTTCTGGCTTCTACACAATACAATTGCTGAGATGTTTGACTCATGAAGAATGCACAAGAAACATCTCCAGTGTAGCTTCACACTCCAAATGCACAAACCACAGAAGTGAAGAAGAAATTCATTATTCCATACCTATTAGTAGATAACCATACCTCTCCATTCTTTTAGATCCCAACCCCTACCAGCTGGAAACTAAACAGTCACTGCTGTTGCCTCCTACTGCATCCAATTCCAAGAAGCAGAGGTTTAACAAGGAAAGTTAACCTATGTAACACTGTTGTAAATGTTTCAGACAGATTGAAAAGCAAGGTATGACCGTTTTCCTGTTTTTACCACTGCTTAAAAGGCATCCCCATAGATTGAGTTCTGTCTTTCACTTTTTGTGAGCAATTGCCCCCCCCCTCCCCTTTTTCTTCATATATAATATTCAACACTATAATCTAACGTCTATTGACTTTGAAGTATTTGGTCTGACGGTTTCATTATTGGTTCATATGGACCTCATCAACTGCTGTTAGGGCAAGAACAATCTCACAACTGTACTGGATTGTGTTACGTTAGTGTCAACAGCAGATCCAACATGGAAGTAAATGGAACAGATACTATTTTCCTATTTCCAGCAAGAACATTTTCAGCTAAGCCAGATGGTTTACATTGACAATTCTGGGTGATAACCAAACTCCTCAGTATGTTTGATTTGGTGCCATTTTCGTTGGGTTTTCAAATCAAAGGGTTAGAGATAAATTTTAATGAATCTGTGCATTTTATTGCTTCACTTCACAGCTAAATGCTTGAGCACACAATAGACAGAACCAACTTATAAGGAACAGATGAGACGGTCAATGAATCAAACATTGTTAGCTAGTGGAGCAAACTAGAATTCTGTGTAGTGGAATGCAAAGAATTTTTATTTCTAGCCCATAGTAGGCTTATCTGCTCATCATGACAAGGAATTAAAAAAAGTAGAGGGGATGTTATACAAACATTTACCTTCATCTACTGACTTTTAGAATAGCAGTTTGCCTGATTGTTTTACAAGGAAAAAGAGATGTAGTGTTACAGGAGAGAGGATTCAGATTACAAATAATGTGAGCTAAAGTGGAAATCCACAGGGGGAATGAAATGTGGCTTTTTTACTTTTGTGCACGCCATAATACACTTGATTCCATCAAAACGACAATGTGGAATCCACCTAGTGCCAGAGAGTCATTTCCTTGGGTTGAAAATAGATTTTGACAAACGACTCTAAGGCAGGGAAAACAGAAGTCTTTTGGGTCATTATTTCAAGTTTTAGGGGTATGTTTACAATTTGCTACAACATTCTAGGAGCAATTACCTTACATCATCCTCTTATATTTATGTAACTGAGAAGCAGTATTTTTCAGACTTGTCGTCTGGTGGTAGGAAGCCATTTGTGCGCTCCTTTTGAAAATATTCCATCTTCATCCCCCTTCTTCATGCTTCCATCAACTTGGGAGACTATTGTGGAACAAAAAACATCCATATTTGGTGGAAGGTAGGGAAAACATAGAATGAGCTATCTACATTTAGTCCTTGTTGGAGGGTAGAGAAAAATAGTAAGCTCCTACAAGCCATCCATTCTGCTTCTTCTTTGTACTTAAGCTTTAAGCACCTAGTACCTATACCAGGTTAGATAGATAGATAGATAGATAGATAGATAGATAGATAGATAGATAGATAGATAGATACTTTGTTAATCAGTAAACATTCTGTACACAATTTCCAACAGCAGACTTCATACCATAGGTGAAACAGGGACAACACTCTATTAATTAGAATTAGCTTTGCACCTACAGCTTCGAGCTCTGACTGTGCCAGTTCTTCTTATCAATTTCTGCCTCTGAAAGACCAGAATGTATCCTTACTGTTTATCTTTCAGGATTGCTTAGTCAAAATGCGTATTTAAAATAAAACCGAAGTGCAGCTTGGGCACTACAAAACCGTTGCTGCGTTATACATATCCCAAAAATGTTATGTAAATCCCAAGAGTAAAATGTAACTTTAAAGGAAAACACCGAACAACATCCTTTCTCGGTCTCTATAAAAAAGATATTGCATAAAACAGCTCATATGTTAAACCCTGAAAATGTAAATAAACCATTTTCATAAGAATATACGTTTTTAGTAGTATGTGCCATTGGGTAATAATAAATAGAAAATTGCCATTTTAACAATAAGGTCCGTCCCCTGAGATCCTACAAGTCACAGTGCACACAAACAAACCATACTTGTTAGGTCACATAAGCCAATTAACAGACAGAGTTCTGTCTTTTGCTTCCACACTTCTTCCTGTTACAGTTAGAGCTGCAGTATTTCTGGTCAGGTGATCTCTGAGGCAGCACACAGACCATCACAATATGATGGCTCAAGGAAAAAGATGTAAAAGAGCAATATTTAACTTAACTGTGAAATACTAAGACATAAGTAAGTACTACAGCACTAAGGGCTATAAAATCATCGCTCCTTAATCCAGTGACCAGACTGGACCTCATAGGTCCCACCAGAAAGCTGGCATTCAAGACAAAATTCATAAGTAAGTTAAGCATAATATAAGTTAAATATGGAAATAAAGGATTTTAGGAATTATAGGAAATATCCCAGACTAGGACTAGTGATGGGCGAATTTATTCGCCAGGCGCGAATTCGCGGCGAATTTGCGCGATTCGCGGCAGGCGAATAAATTCGCGAAACGCCCGCGAAAATTCGCCAAAAAAATTCGCCGGCGTCAAAAAAAAATTTTCCGAAAAAAACGGACGCCGGCGTCAAAAACGGGCGCCGGCGTCAAAAACGAGACGCCGGCGCCGTTTCGCGAATTTTTCGCCGTTTCGCGAAATTCGCACATTTTTCGGCGAAACGGCGCAAATTCGCCCATCACTAACTAGGACCCATTTAGAGATCCTCTGGTACTCTGATAAGCCAGTCCAACCCAACCTTAATTAGACTGAAATACACTAAGCACTTCTACTACTAGTGATGAGCGAATTTGTCCTGTTTCCATGAAAAATTCACAAAAGTATGAAAAAAATTTGTAACATCGAAAAATTTGCAAAACGCATTGAAGTCTATCGGCATCAAAAAAAAATTCTGAACAACAATTTTTTTTGCTCCAAAGGCATTTAAGACTTATTAATTAAGGTGACTTTTGTCCAAATGCATTAAATTAAGTCGGTGTTTTCTTTAAAGCTGCATTTTTTTGTTGCAGCAATTTTACGCAGCAAATTCTTACTACAGTTTCTTACCAAAATTTGCAGATGGGGAATTTCCCCAGAAATCCATGAATGATGAAAACATTCGCCCCATCACTACTTACTACCCCTTGCATAGGACAAACATTGCTTTGTGCTCTGCCCACAGGCTGCCTCCATACTGGAGAAACAAAGAGTTGTGCCGGCAACACTGGGCATAAAGAGGGAAGTCAATACATTGTGGACATAAGAAAAACATGGCCCTTCTCATACTAAAACTTAGCATTCCGTTTTTATTCCCCTCGCTAATTATGCAAAGTAAAGTGTTTTCTTTGACCCTGGTCCAAGCATTGTGATATCATTTCATATATATGTTAAATACTTTCTTGTGTTAGGTGTTTCCCTAAAAAAGCTAGATTGTGATTAATTTTACTACTTTTCCTAAAGAAATTAAAAAAAAAAAAAAAACAACATGGACACGATTACCTCTCAGTGGGACCAATTAAAATAGTTGCTGAGTTAAAAAAAAACTGTTTAGCCTAAAATTCCTGATATTATATCTGAAAAATAAATCTTTATATTTCAACATGTGTATGTTAGAGCTTGTAGACGAGAATATCACTAGAGCCAATGAAAAGAGACAAAGTGCTTTTGTAAAATGATTTTGACCTGTAGTATAAAGGCACACACACCCCAGATTGGAAGCTTTAATTCTGCCCATGCAACTCTCCACTAGTAAAGAGCACAAAAAATTTGAAGAAATTTGAAGAAATTTGCAAAGCTGTTGAAAATGAAGTCAATGATATTTTATGGTGTGTTTTTTTTTCACCCCAACTGCATTGGAGCCAATGGGGAATTTTTTCTTACGCCGAAATCATTGTCATCAATGGTTGTTTTTTCTTGTACCAAATCGAATTGAGTTAATAGGCATTTTTTCTTGTGCCAAATACTTTGGAGTGAATTATTATTATTTTTTTTATATAGCGCCATCATTTTATGCAATGGGTGTTTTTTCTTGCCCCAAATGCAGTGGCTTTAATGGGCTTTTTTTCAGTGGGCATTTTCTTCTCACATTTTTTACTGAATTTTCTTCCAGCAAATCAAAACACATGGCAAAATTCTAGTGCAGATTCTCAAAAATTTCCAGGCAAATTTTTTTTTCTCCGACATCCATAACAGTAGAATAGATGAAGCAAAGTACGTGCTCAAGATTTATTTTGCTACAGACTATTAAAAGATGTTTTTGGGGATTTTGTTGCATTTAAACCAAATGCTGGCTTTGTTTGAAGTGATAGAATTGGCTGCGAGATTCTTAGAATTTCTTGTCAACAGTACTACACACCAGCAAGCCATTGGGAATCTGCCAGTATGGAAACCTGCAATAAATTATAAAATCGGTGTGAGCCTACGAAGCAGCG